>NC_143558.1:34538500-34895500 GCF_054136105.1 Typopeltis vanoorti
ATTCGCAAATACCGTGATATATGAGTTTTTTTTTTTTTTTTATGTTAGATGGAATCATGTCTTTTACTTGGAAGAGTTTTGCTGCAATGATGCGGAGTTTAGTATGTAGATGTTTTGTCCATTTAAGATGGCAATCTAGGTAATATCTGGAACTAAACTGCATAATATTTCTGCTGCTCCCAATTATTACAATTCTGTATGAACAAATCAATGCAAGATACATTACCATTACTCAAATATGACAAAATAAGAGCAAAAACAAAACACAAATTTATCAATGAGAAAAAAAATAGCTTCAGAAAACAAAAATGCGACTTCATGCTCACGATGACGTTCACAGTTAATCGTGAACACCTCTACTGAAATGTTGAGTCTACCGACAGAGTATATCGATCTCCTGGAGAGTTTCGACTTCTGCACACTTTTTAAAATCAGATATGAAGGGTTAGAGAGAGAAAAAGAAATATACTGTTGAAATGAGTGTTCAGTATATACTCCTGATTTAAAAGGAAATATGCTGATGTATATGTTCCTCTGATCACACATGGATTATACTGCTGTGTAAGGCAAACGTATACATTCTAAACTTCGATTGTATACAGATATACTGTTAATAGTAAATGGAGAACTAAGAAATTTAGAATATCACCATCATAGAATACTCATTAGAAGTCTATTGCTTTGAGACATTGGTAACAGACTTCATCACTCAAAATCAACATTGTTGGCAATATTATCAACCGTTGGGAATGAAAGGTGCCACTTCAACCAAGAAACGAAAAGGAAGATAAGACCAAGGGACCAAAGAGTGCATGGGGCAACGGTACAGGAAAAAACACTCACTGTTTCTTTCAAGATGAAAGAAACATCCTTAACATCATATCATACTTTACTGTTACTGCGACATGATTTGAGGAAATTGAAATGGAAAACTGGCCTGCCTGAGAGTCCCGATTCCAATCCTATAGAATAGCAATAGAATGAAATCGAACTTTGACTCAGGAAAGAGCAATACATCCAACAGCGGATTATAATTTTAACTTTGCAACTCTTAAACAGATAAGGTAAACACTAGGAAAGTCACAATTCACAGACACTAAATTTTAATGACATAATAATTTCAATCCTGTTCAAGAGAACACTCAACCCGTCATAGACGGAAGAGAAGAAGAAGAAGAATTTCAAGACGAAAATATTCTTTTTTTTTCCTTCTTTTTTGAAGATTAGCTTATGAGGAGCATTAATAAACATAGATGCTCAAGAGAGATTTTATCTCTTTGTCGTCTGTTGGCAATGCTGTGAATTTCACCAACTTTTCCATCGAGGCTAGCTGAAATTTCAAATATTATCAAAGCTCCAGAATTATGCCGATGTATTGCAAAACTTTTTCACAATTATATATGCTTAGCAGAACATAGTGTACTCACCAGAGCGGCAGACTTCGTGATGACATCAGAAAGCATCGGCGAGGCTTCTGCTTGAAAAATGTCTCCTGAGAAGCATGCATACAAAGTATTGAATTAGACTTTTTTGTTGTTGTTATTTATAAAACACAAATACACGCACATGCACATCCACAGAAATAAAGGTATTTCTGTAACTAATGACGTTTATTAGGTACATGCATTACTGAAAATTATAAACGAGATTACTTATTCATAAAGTATTAATGTTATATATTGCTTTTTTTTTTTCAAAATTAAACAATGAGTCCGCGCGGTTAGCCTAGTCGATGTGCGTTTCGCAACCATATGACTGAGGAAGGACTGTCTTACGTTCGATTCCCGTCAGTGACGTGAAGAGCTGAAGGATCTTCCATAGCCAAGTTAGCCTGTCTTGGGCGTGGACAGTAGGTTTTTTTTTTTTTTCCAGTTTATTCTAGGGTTTTTCATCCCGCAAAGCAGGCAAACCGGCCTTGAGAACTCAACACTACAGACATAGGATACACCGGGGCGTAGGGCTGACCACCTTATCCTATGAACGGTTTGAGGTCCAATGGTTAATAAACCCTAGACAGCGCAAGGTAAAAGAGGGTAAAAGGAAGATGATATTAATCAATGAATCAACAAACTTATAAAAAAAAAAAAAAAAATTACGGTTTAAGAATTTGTTGATTATTGTCTCTTTATCATTGTTATTTTTAATCAATTTAGCTAATTATATTAAGCTACTTCCCAGTAATAAATACATGATTTATTTCTTCGTGACTAATGAACGCCACCTATTCTTATAACAGTTATTTACTATATTAAATATGCATGTTTTAGTTTCAAATTAACGCTATTTGCAGTGGAATAATGTTATCCTTAAACTTACATAAATATTTTAACAATACTTATAAATAATTTTAATTCCCGCAATTTAAAAAACTAGCCATAAGATCTTACCCAATAAAAAATACATAATTCATTTCTTGATTACTAACGAACGCCACCTATTCTCATAAGAGTTATTTACGATATTACATATACTGTATATGTTTTAGTTTATTACTTTTCTTTCCAAAATTAACCAAAGAATCAACAAACTTATAAAATCTTACAGTTTATGAATTAGTGATTATTTTCTCTTTATTATTATCTTTAGTCAATTCGGCCAATTATATTAAGCCACTATCCAGAAATAAATGCAGAATTCATTTGTTGATGACTGACGAACGCCACCTATTCTTATAACAGTTTATTTACGATATTAATATGTATGTTTTCGTTTCATATTAACGTTATTTTGACTGAAATAATTTTATCTTTAAACTTGCATAAACATATTAACAATATTTATAAATAATAATTTTAATTCCCACAATTCAAAAAAACTAGCCATAAGATCTTACCCATAACACTGATATCGACATTCACATAGGCTACTGCACGATCTACAAGCTTGGGTAAGTTTTCCTTAAAATATAATAAAAGACAATTATTAAAATTATCTCAAGTGTACAGAAAATTAAGAGGAACAACAGGGTACTTATTTTAGTTTATCGGAAAAGTGAGTTTGTTATCAACAGATCATTACAAAATTTCGTTTCCATTTTAGGCTTACTTCAACCCACTCTGTTGAACCAATCAAGCCAAATTCTTCTGCTCCCCAGCTGCAAAACACTATAGTTCGTCTAGGTGACCATCCTTCTCTATGTAAAATTCCAAAAATCCGTGTAAGTTCTAGAAGTTGTGCAGTCCCTGAAGAAGGATCGACTGCACCGTAGCCCCATGCATCACGATGGTTACCATAGAGAACATATCTGTCTAGAAAAATGGAATGGAGATTACTTTTAAAAATTTAATTCATAAGATTTGTAAACAGTACATAATTTATAATAATATATTCTTATTTTTTTTAATAAAAAAAATTTGTTATTTCAGTAAATAAATACCACTTTTACGCCATCATAAGCTAATCTAATTCTGATGTGTAGGCTCTGAGCAGAACATTCATATCGCAGTTTTCTTGAAATGAAAGTACAATACTGACTACAAGTATCATGTAAAAGATAACTAGGATAACTGGCAAATATACAGCATTCTCTCGTCTCCAACTATGGGCTGTGGGTTCGAATGCTATTGTGCCATAGAGGTTCGTGAATGTCTTTAGATTACAGATAATTTCACTGTCCAGTGCAACACTACTACCCTGCTTACTGGAAAACAATGTGACACTTGAAAACAGTTCCATATTCGGGTCTAGAACAACGTTTCTGATTTATCTAACACACAGCCAACCCAAGTTAAGAGGCTCCCCAGCCAAAGAGTTATAGATATATAACTCTTTGGCTAAAAAGATCTGGGTTCAAATCCCGTGTAGGACGCGAAGAAGTTTCATCAGGGTTTTTAAACTGGAGATGAGTTAACAGGTCTCATACGGAGATGGAAGCATTTTGCCTCTTGGAAACTCAGATTTTTCGTCTCACAACCAACCAAACCAGCTAGTAGAACACAAATCCAATTTACAGACAAAGAATCCACTGCTTGGAAAGAGGTCAACGGACATCCTCATGGGCAAGGCGCATCGTGCCATGTAACGAGTCACATGTTCATAGCAGGTACAAATTGCATATTACCATCTTACCATAGAAACTCATGTCGTGACCCTCGGTTTTGAATGTTTTTTTGGAGATTCGTGTTCCAGTTTGCATTGAATATGTCGTCCGATGAATGGTGAATTTTACATATAAACTTTTGTAACACCTTACAGTCGCGTTCGGTGAACGTAAGGTGTTTCCCTGTTTAGGGGTAGAGTCTGGTTGCCTTCCCGTTTCCAATCGCTACTTAGGGCTAAACGGCTTTGGCTACAACCATTGGAGAATAAAAGGTTTTAGCGGATTTTTGAATATTATAAGTGATAATAATGTCAGCAAATTATAAATTAATATCAATATAAAATGCTAAGTGGGTTGCAATAAGTTTTGCAAACCTTTGGTCAGCTACAATAGTCTTCCAACTGAGAGAGACTTTAATCAAAAAGAAAATCAATTAAAACAAAGAATAGGAAGAAGAATGATTTCTTCCTTTAAAGATTGTTTGATGATTAGAAGAAGATTTCTAGGAAAAATTCTCTTTTGAAACAATCCTGTGACCTCTGTCAGGAACTAGCAAACTCAACATTGGTTACAAAAGTCTAAAAGTTCCAGTCATCTTTATCACTGGTCTAGAAGTTCTAGCCATAACATTCTAAGAACGAAGAATCAAAATGAAATCTACACTTTTACACACTTGTCGAAATTTAAAAAGTAAATAAATAAAAATAAAAAAACAGTGATCAGTCAGCTTTTCAGCGATGTTTCATGTTAAGATATGAATTTGTATTCCAAAAATTTTCGTTGAGTTTCACGAGATCCACGAGATCATGTATTAGACATAAGAATCTAAGAAATACATAATGAAATTTTTAAATTACGAATTTCGTATTTTTATCCTGTATAAACAAATTAAGAAATTTCTATTGACAATCTTAACAATTATATTTCTTTATGAATACTCTACCGCAAATGGAATTTTTTTAAATGCAAATATCTATAAAGCATCTACCTGGTTCGATGGAGCCTTCAATAGTACCAATAACATTGTAACTTTTGACTCTCCTGTATTCGTTATTGACAACAAGTCTTAGAAACCTGCAAATTTATTCCATAAATAAATAGCACATAGTTCAAATTAAAATAATAATAATAATAATAAATGAAGTAGGTGGCTAATTAAACAAAATACTAATACAAAACCAGTTTAGAGTGGGGGAAGCACCCTTGAGTTTACTAAATTAATTAGTATTTTACATATTAATGATAGCGAATTTTTTCTCTAAACTTACATGTCCTGGCTCTGTTCACTAAAGCCGGGTCCTATTCGAGTGATGTTTATCCCTCCTTTCCAATGTTTGGGTACTGAATGTCCACCAAGCTTACTGAAAAAGAAGAAAAAAAAAGATAGGCCTTTCAATTTAATTGAAAGCATATATATGTAGAAAGTTTTTTACCTTGGGTATAAGACACGTTAAAGATACCAAGCTATTTTAAATATAAACCTGATTTTAATCCATTTCCCAAGCTTGACTTTCTTGTCTGTTTGCTTACTTTGGAAATGGATTAAAACCAGATTTATATTTAAAAATAGCTTGGTATCTTTAACATATATATATATCCCTAGAGAAATGGCTAGATAAAATTATTTATATAGAGCATTTCTGGAAGATAATGAACGATTAATTGTCTATAAGTCCAGTTGTTAATACTGCTGGAATAGACAGTTTCATGTTGAGATTGAAATGTAAAATACTAATGAAAGGAAGAAAAAGAAGATATATTTCATATATATATATATATATATATATATATATATATATATATATATATATATATATATGAAATAAGTTGCGTAAAAGATTGGAATGAAGGAAAGAAATCACTTACTCTATAATGACTTGAGCATCGGTGTATCCGATTGGCTGACAGGGAATCTTTGGCAGTTCCACTTCATCTACTGGATAACGATATGCCCCATCTGGAACGATAAATAACTTATAAAAATTATTGCATGCACTGCAGTGAACACCTCTCGAGCATAATGTACTTCATTTCTTTAAAAAAATTGTAAAAAAATTGTAAATTAGTGACTTTTATAGTTAGTAATGTTACCATCTATCATATAATTATATAAAAGGGATATCCAGAAATGTAGATAGAAAACTAATAGCTATATTAAGAGATGCTTATTTACAAGAATGCAGTTGCAGCAATTAGAATAGGTAATGATTTGGGAAAATGGTTTAGAACAAGCAGGGGTACCAGACAGGGGAGACTTAATGGACCAGTATTTTCATTGGACATTTAGAAAGAGCAATGGATAAAACGAAGGAAGGTGCAAAAGGAATATCGATACATGAGATGAGAATTAACAATCTTAGATTTGCAGATGACATTATTATTATTGAAGAAGGCGAAAGAGAACTAAAAAAAACAACATTGAAACAGTTAAATGAGGAAAGGAAAAGATTTGGACCTTGTTATGAACTTGGAAAAAACAAAGACAATGGTATTTGGTGAGAAGAACATGAAACAAAAGACACAAGTGGATGGAATTGATATAGAAAATATAAAACAATTCACATATTTGGGAAATAAAATGACATGTGACTTGGACTGTAAAAAAGACAAAGATCAGGATTGCAAAGGGAAGGACAAATCTGAAGGCCATGGATAACAGCCTGTAAACAAAACTAAGAGTGCTGGAAACATGCGTCTTTAGTGGTGTATTGTACGGATCTGAAACGTGGGTAACAAATAAGGAATGAAGAAAGAGAATTATGGCATTTGAAAGAAGTTGTTACAGGAAGATTCTAAGAATAGAATGGGTATAGAAAACCACAAATGAAGAATTCTTTCGGAAGATACAACCAAAGAAGAATTTAATGCAGCAGATTAGAAAACGGAAGCTGCAATTATTTGGACACATTTGTAGAATGAGTGAGGATCGGAAGATAAAGACATTCATGTTTGGTATTATGGATGGTGTAAACAGAAGAGGTAGATCATACAGAGAATGGATAGACGACATAAAGGAGTGTCGTGGAATGGGATTACAGAAACTGCAACACTGTACACTGGACAAAGAAAGAAGATAGTGAAGGAGGCATTGGAAAATAACCATGGTAGTAAGCCCATAGTTCGTGATGATGATGATCCAGAAAACACCGAAAACAATTTATTGAACGACAATTTACCGAAATGCAATATATAGAAATAACAATTAATCGAAACAGCAATTAATCGAACGGCAGTTTCTAGAAAAAAGAATTTTTCAAATGGCAATTAAGCGAAAACGCAATTTACGAAATGCAGGTCATCGAAAACCAACAATTCATCTAAACTACAATTCATCAAATGGACAGTTCGTCGAAAAATGACTTATAAGACATGTCAAGTGAAATGTATTTATCAAAAAGAAATGCAGTTTTTAATGGATTATCTTTCGCTGCAATTGAAGCTAGCATGATTTGTATTGCATTATGTATTGTATCTAAACGTATGTGTAGCAATTTTTGAGGAATATTCCTTTTAGTCAGTATATGCGTTGCGTGTATTTTATGTGTGTTTCACACAACTTGGAAAATATGTAAAAAAAGCTTTGGCTGGTGGTTAGAGAACAAGGGGACTAGTTTAGGTATGAAACGACTGAATTTCCCAGAGTGAAACCCTCCATCCCTGTATGAGACCGGATAACTCGCCTTCAATTGAAGAGGACTGATAAAAATTCTTCGCATCATGCACGGATTGGAACTCAGGTCTGTCTAACTCTGTAGTCGGTATAGACGACGCCCTTTGGTCAGAAACACCTGGATTCGATTTCCGTCAGTTACGTGAGGGAACCTTCATCTGATCTCTTTGGACGAAGGTGAGTTATCCGGTCTCATACGATGGTAGGGGAGTTTTCTCCCCCCAGAACAGGTAAATCGCCCCATGAACATGAATTGCCCTTAGGGGATGCAGCAAGGAGTGACGAATGGACCGCATTAAAAAATTCGTCGTAAATCCCTCATTAGGGGGGACTCTACCCGTGCTGAAGGGATGGATGAGATCAGTCAGTAAATAGTAGTATTAGTATGATGACGTGCGCACATAAACCAATTATATGGGATGAATTTTACTCCAGCTTGGTATTTAAACCTTTTTAAAAAATTTGACGAACTGTTCCAGTATTCAGTTCAATTCTATATGAGGCTACAAAGGGACAATATATCGATATTTTATATTACAATAACTCTCTGACTTAGTGGAATACATGGAAATATCGGAATTTGTAAAATGCACAAGAGGTCTGTGTGGTTCAATTTTAGTTCCAGCAGGATTGCTTTTATTAAAAAATTTTGGTAAACAAGTTTCGAAATGATGTTAATAATTCTGCTCTAGCTGATGAAATTTAATGAAATTTTATAGTTAAGGTCAATTTTAAAATTTGTCAGTTTTTGTTTCAATCTGATCATTCTTGTTGTGAAAAAATTAGGTAGAAGAAACGTTTTTGTCTTGAAGTAAATCACTGTCTACACAATGAAGTAGCAAGTACACTTTCAGAATAATGTTGGAAAAAACAACAAAATTATATCATATCGATAGCCATCTACATATGTTGTCTACATCTTGGGTGACGTTAGGTATACTTACCGAACACTTTAAAACAATAATTTTCAAGAAAATTGGTCTTTCGATGAATTTGGAAAGAAATAATTCCATAATCGACGAACTGTTTATTCAATAAATTGCGTTTTCGATTAATTGCCATTCGTTAAATTGTTCTTCGGTTAATTGTTTATTCGAGGAATTTCTTTTTCGGTGAATTGCCGTTGGGTAAATTGTCTTTCGATGAAAAAATTCATGGAACCATTTGATATCATCGAAAATTAATTTATTTAATGTAAGTTATTTTAATGTAAGATATTTCTGCCACTAGGGAACATCACAAGCGAAAAAAATATAAGAGAAATAACTTAATAGGAAGTGCGGAAAGATGCTGTATATGCCTCAAGGGTGATCAGTCGTTCAGGGATTAAATTGATTCTTTGGTTAAACACACACAGACAGTTTTCTATTATTGACATGAATGCAATCGCCGCAAATTTTTCTTGAACGGTCACATTGATTCATTTGCAATATTCATCAAGGAGTGACTATTACTAATACGTAGCTAACACTATTGCGAAAAGTATGAGAACATCTCAGCAGAAGCATACGTGATACAAAGAACATGCATATATATATATATAGGCTATTATGGCTCTAGGAAGATACGCATATAAAGGGCATTTTATTATTATTATTTTATTTTTATTTTTTTTCGTGAACACCTCCAAGGATTCCGAAGACTCATCGCGGGAGGACAACTATTGTACAACTCTCCGTCTTCACCACTACACCGAACCTCTACTACCAATCATCTACAACAGCGCCATCTGCTGCCCATCACCACCACAGCTAGTATTTTTGTCTGTAAATTGCTTGTGTTCTCAAGGGCCGATTTGTCTGTATGCGGGATGAAAAACCCGAGTTTCCGGGAGAAAAAACCCTGCTACCTCCGTATTTTTCAATCCTTCGATTGAAAAAGTCCATATAAAGATTCCTCCCGTCATGACGAGACTCGAGCTTAGACCTTTTCCAATTGAAGGACACAGCGTACAGTCGTTTTTCAAATTGCGCTACGGAGGCGCATTATATAATATAATGACATCCGACGCACAGCTTAACAAATGCGAATGCAATAACAATAGATCCTGCTCTAATATAGCAAAAACTGGGCTTGGATAGAAAAAAAAATGTGGACTAGAAACGGAAAATCAGTGAACCACGCTAGGCTACAAACGTTTGGCAACTCCATGAGCAGGATTGTCTCAACTGTAAGGTGTGAGGAGGGGGGGGGGGTGTTCTTTCTTAGTATGCATTTGATCCATTGGTTTTAATCGATACTACAATGAACGTAGAGATGCATATTCATGAAGACATGAAATGTGATAACGCCACATTTCATGCCTTTATGGAATTCTATGGTGAAAGGTCATTCTTATTCCAGCAACACTGCCATACAGCAAAGTCTACTGTGGCTTACGTCGAAGATAATCGACCTCAAATGGACTGATCAGCTCAGAGCTCTCATCTAATTCGAACTGAGTATTATGGAATAAAAGATCGATATGTAAGAAACCGTTCTTGAAATTCAATATCATTTCTGAACTCAAGAGAATGAAAAAAAAAAAAAAATCAGCTAACGCCTTTTTATTCCCGTATACGGGGCCATTTAGCCCTATGTAACTTTTGGAGACTGAGTGGGCAGTTCAATCTCCACTGGTACCCAATCAGAGACAGATGGCCCAAGGCTATCACTAATTAAGCGGTACGCAGTGAAGAGAGACGGCTCAAATGTGCCGCCATCTCGTGGTCCCTGACCCTAACACAATTTTTTAATGTCTGAAATAATGTGGGTTCTACGGTCGATTTTCTTGAGTTTACAGGACGAAAAACCCGAGTTTCCGGGAGGAAAAACCTGCTTTCCCGTGCCAGAGATCGACTAACTCGGGAACCGGTCGAGAGAATGTTCAGTAAATAATAACATGAATTTTCTCGTGGCACTTTTCGAAATTAGATGGGCAAATCAAATGCAATATTTTGATTTTCGGTCGGTACTTGAAGAATCAGAGTAGTCATAGGAAATAAGAAACAAAAATATTCATTTTATGGGATTTTAAAGTCATTTGTTAAATATTTTTTTCTTTTTTGTATCCAAGCATTATTTTATAATGCCGTGCAGCCCTGTCGAATAGGCATTTGCTTAAGCACTTGAATGTTATAGGTTTGCTCTTGTTAGAGTATAGGACTACATGATGGCACATGTAGTTTGAGAAATCTCTCCTCTGAAAGATTCTATTCACTAATAGCCTTTCGCTTAATTGTCAATGTAGCTGATGTGTAAAGTGGTTGGCCACCAGTCTTTACAGCTAAAAAGTGTTAGTGGATTTGTTATTTTTAGGTTTATAATAGAAATTAATATTAAAAGCGAAACGAGAGCTGTCAATTAGATATTCTTTTTTATTTCAAAAATATCAGTTCCCTATCGAGTTTTATCAATCAGGAATCTTATTTAAAACATGAATACCCTTCATGTCACATATCCTTAAAATAATTAAACATTAATCTGCAATTTTTCCGATTACAATTATTATTATTATATGTAAGCACCTATAGGGAGTCAGAGACTCATTGAGAGAGATCCGTGAAGGTGTAATTCCTTTGTATCTATCATATCTCTCCTTTAAAACAAATGGGAAAAAATTACTGATGACCCATCACAATGTCTGTATATCTCCCCTCCATCTATCTCTCAAATTATGAAGACTGCTTCAAGTTTGTCTTCATATGCAAAGCTTTACACTAGTTATGATTCTGGTTCACCAGTGCTGGACCTTTTCCACCATTCCCTCATCTTCATAGAACCCAGGTGACTAGATCTGAGCAGAGATGTGGTCACATGGATTTGCTAATGAATACACTACTACATAAGGCATGTGTAGATCAGTGGAAGTGGCGCTTGCATCCTCTGCGCTTGGTCGCTCGAGAATTAGTCTTAGGTTCATGTCTAGTTGCCGACTGGAGGAATTTTTTCTAAGCCTATTTTCGACCGGTTCCCGAGTTAGTCGATCTCTGGCATGGGAAAGCGGGCTTTTCCTCCTGGAAACTCGGGTTTTTCGTCCCGTAAACTCAAGAAAATCGACCGTAAAACCCATATTATTTCAGACAGTAACATATCCTGTTAGGATTAGGGACAAGAGATGGCAGCACTTGTTTGCCAGCCTCTTCATCGGTGGGCTGCCTATAATTAGTGATAGACATGGGCCAGCTACGCTGATTGGTACTGGTGGAGATTTAACTGCCAACTCAGTCTCCAAAAGCTAGATAGGGTACAAAAGGCCTCGTCTACTTCCCTATAAGGGAACAAAAGGAGCTAACTAATTTCAGAGCCATCGCCAGATTAGATCGTGCCCTGAGGCAAACAATTAAATATCGCCCCCTGATGGATTATAAGACAAAAATATAAGAAAATCTCCTTATTAGAAGAGAAACATTAATACAACACGATTACATAATAATATTAATTAAATGTTTGCTCTATGGGGATATCGCACAATAAAACTGTTTATAAGTTCTTCAAAATTTAAATTATAAGCTATGTTCTCCTCTGTCGATATAGTTGTTAGAACAACCAATCTTTCTTAGGTCATTGCTGTTCGCAAATAATTTTTAATTAGTTCAAGCTTGGAAAACTTCTTTCTGCACTTGGTATGCTAATAGGAATTGTTAGCGTAGCGACGGTGCCTACCGCAATATGGCTGAACGAGTGCCCTTATCAAGCAGCCCGTGAGGCAGGCTGCCTCTGTGCTACACCCTGTCGACGGTACTTGCTGATTTATTTATTTACACTACAACATGTTTGTTTTTCACATGATAGAAGTGGTCTGAATGCGAGTCCCATGATGCAATGAGAAACATCAGACAATTTGTAAAATTAATAAGAATTATTTTATGTTGAACGCCATGGATATAATTATTTCAAGCGTTATTACATTACACAACAAAATATAGCAGTGTTGGTGGTTTCTTTGACTCATAAGTCAATATATTCAGGGACACTAGGCATGTGTTTTATTTCATAATGCAGATTTTAGAGATAACACTTGAGAAAAATAATACACAAAAAATAGTTCTCACCTATAGCAGGATATCCAGGAGTTAATGGATCTCCTTTCCCATGCCGTATATTTCCACGCTGAATAGCATCTCCTGGTACCCACCAGCTATTGGGATATACATCGTTGGCATCAGAGGCATTAAGAGCAACATGTGAGGGATCCAAAAAGAGAATAACACCTGCTGCCCCTCTGGCCTCAGCCTCACTTACCTGAAATTATGTGAAATAAGTTTACAGAATAAAATAAGTAATAAACATAGGATAGCAAACCATCTTGAGCGAAATGGGTTATCATTACGGATGTTTTCAATTTAAATTGCTGTTGAACTATTAATCAAGTTATGAATTGTTCACATCCGAAAGCTGCCGAATGTACGCAGATAAACAAGAATAGGTATAATTTATAGAGATACTTAAATTAAAGGACAGAATGAAAACAGTAAGCATTGTCGTTAAGAAAATGCTAAAAAAATATCTTTTATTGTAACAAGGTCAAGGTTGAAATTCAGGAAAAGGAAAGCACCTACTTTATTTCCACGAGCTATTTTTCCGTAGCGGGTAATGCAGATTTTCCCAGACACGTTAACTCCCATAGACTCCAACTCGTTGAAGTCTTCAACACGCCCGTAATTTACAAAAACAGCCTCTGCCTATAAAAAATGAAGAAATAAGTAATACATGGTAAAGCAGATAGCTGGAAATAATTTTTAATTTTATG
Source organism: Typopeltis vanoorti (assembly GCF_054136105.1). NCBI lineage: Eukaryota > Metazoa > Arthropoda > Arachnida > Uropygi > Thelyphonidae > Typopeltis > Typopeltis vanoorti. Next base: position 34,551,941 of record NC_143558.1, read on the forward strand.
ATTTTGTGGTTTTTATTATTCGTGTATATATGACGAAAAAGAGAGCGACAATACGATGATAATTGACTACGGCTCAATCTTAATAATCTTGATTGAAATATCATAAAAGGAAAAATTCTTACGGTAATATCTGCAGATGGAGAATATGCATTAAATCCTTGAATAAGATTTGTTATGTTTTCTGAAGCACTAAGTCCTTTTTCCTGAGTAGTAGCAGTATAAACAGTTTTAGCAATGCCATTGACGATTTCTATCTGAAAAAAATAATCTCATTTATATGAACTGCAAGGAAATAGTCTAACTTCTTGTTCGACTAACGCCAAAGTAATTATAAGAAATAAAATATAAAAAATATATATTTAAAATATATCTTGTAACAAAAAAGGTATATAGAATCTCTATGAATTTTATTTAAAATCGAAAAATACTTATTAATTCAGTGGCATAACTAAGATTAATTATCAAGCCCACCCCCGATAACAAGTTTTCAATCAATTCGTGAATATCTTTAAGCTACTTACTAAGAACTTTCTTTAGTTCCACTAAAATCCCAATCAACCATGCATTATTGGGTTTCTCGATGTAAGTATGCCACTGATTTGATTGGTTTCTTTCAGTCTAATAAATTTTCGTAACCTGACCTGTTTAAACAAAGAGAACAACTCATTCAGAAAATTTTGCGTACCGAATTTGGTTTTTCTTTATTGGGGAATGAAAGAAGTACGTCGTAGGGAATCAGAGAGACTGCATCGAGTCCTTGTAATATCCACGTTTCTTCGATATATTCAGCTAACTCCTCATCCCGAGGTGTACTAGCTACATGAGGTTCCTTACTTAAAAACCTATAAAATTGAACAGTCACTTAAATTTCAAATATCATACATTCCTTTAAAATTCTCAGCTAAATTAAGTAACTTAATTTGTATACTTCGTCATTACTTAATAATCATCTTCTACATATTTTAGATATAAAAGCGTACATTAACGCTTTTGAATATAAAAAACTAGGGGGAGCTTCGCTTCTGTGACGTAATGAGGAAATTAATTTTTCTTTTTCTGCTTAGCCAATATAAATATTTTTATTTCTTTTATACAGTAACGAATGCAAACTTCACGCATGTCTTTTTAGTAAATCTTTTTAATAGACAACGCCATAGAAATGGAAAAGTGTGTCAAAATGGTTATTTATAAATTAAATTTCTCCAAAATTGTAGAAAGAGAAATTGGCTATTTATTCCCTTTTTTAGTTCTATCCAATGGAAAAGATAACTATATTGATATACTGAACTGCTTTTCAGTTAATTACAAGAAAATTATTTAAAAAATAATAAAATAAAATAAATAAATAAAAAGAAGGATCAACTTAAACCGAAAGATTTCTGATTTACAGGATTTATTTATTATTTATTATCATTATTTGTTTATTTTGTTAAAATGTAAGTTCACAACGCATTCCACTCCATGGAAAAATTTACTTTGCTGCTCGAAGTGAGTAAACATTTTGATCTGTCAGCCCATCAGTTAACAAGAAGGTACATACATTGTAGGAAAAAAAACGTAAATAAACTAATTACTTTTTCTTCTTACACAATGTTAGAGAGGAGAGTTTTAAACGAAGAGAGAATTTTTATTTATAAACAAGATTGTGTGTGTGTGTGTGAATTCTTTTATTTATAATTAATATAATTACTTTTAATTATAATTCCAGAAACGGTAGAATTAAATAACAACATTACAAAATCATTTAATTATGAAATAAAATAATTGGATATAAGCTATTACAACTTTAATAACTTTAAAAGTTTAAAAACAACTTAAATAAAATCACATCACCTTAAATTGTCTTTAATATTTCTGGTTTTGACTTCCTTAATAATTCTCTTCGTGATATGGTCACCTTCTTCATAGAAGCTTTGCGTGATTTTTTTCATAATGTTTATTTTGGATGATTCTTTCTCTCTGGAATCATGTGAAATTGCAAAATAGCCAACAATAATTCCGATAGTCAGAGAAATTATTCCTGTCACTAAAGAAACTGCAATGGTATCTGTCGTCACCATTTTTCTGAGACAAACCTAAGGTAAAAAAACAAATCGATTTTTAAAAATTCTACTATATTATATTATATACAGACTAAAAGTATACAATACATTAGCCTTACCAGTCCTATTGTATGGAAATGAAATCTGGACAATAAAACAAAAAGACAAAAAAAAAAAAAAGATTAATAACAGTAAGGTATACTTTATTCGATCACAAAAGAAATGAAGAAATAATTAAACCAAGAATCTGTAATAGAAAACATAAGTGGATGGAACATGCTGAAAGAATGAAAACAGAAAGATTACCGAAACAAGCCTTAAATTACAAACCATTAGGAAAAAGAAAACCAGGACGTCCTCTTAAGAGATTCAACGGTTACTTCTAAGTCTGGAACAGGACTAAATACTTGACAAGCATGATGATGATGATGATTATATACAGACAATAATTACCATTGGTGGCGGTTGATAGCGTTGAGTGTAGTTGATGGATAATGATATTGTGTGCAGATAGCCATGTTTTGTGTAGATGGAGGCTTAAGTTGTGTAAAATAGTGTTCTCCCGCGATGAGTCCTTGCACTCCTTAAAGATGTCACGTAATCATAATAATAATAATTAGTATTATTACTTTCACCGGTAGCCAATCAGGGATAGCTGGCCCAAGACTATCACTCATTTTAAACAGCATCCAGTGAAGAGACTGGTAAACAAGTACTGCCATCTAGTGATCCCTGACCTTAACATAACATGTTATTATCTGGAATAGTGGTGGTTCTACAGTTGATTTTCTTGAGTTTCCAGGATGAAAAACCAGTTTCTGGGAGAAAAAAAAAACTGTTGCCCTTGACAGAGATCGACTAACTCGGGAATCGGTCGAAGAAAGCTCACAAAACGTTCCTCCTGTCGGCAGCTAGAATTGAACTTAGACTACACCGAACCTCTACTACGAATCATCTCCATCAACGCCATCTACCGCCCACCTCCACCACCACAACAACTAGTATTTTTTTGTTTGTAAACTGCGTGTGTTCTGAAGGGCCAATTTGTCTGTATGCGGGATGAAAAACCTGAGTATCGCGTTAAATCGCAGTGCATTTGTTTGTGTAACGATAATTGAAAAAATATTATTCCTTTCATATTTTCAACAGTGACACTCGTCATAATTCAGTCTTGTATCTATAATAAATAAATAATTATATGTTATTTTAACAAAATAAAATAAGATTTTCAAAAAAATAGTTCACCACGCACACGCGCCAATAATAAACATTTCATATCTCACAGAAATAAGGCGCGTAAGCAAACTAAAAATACACTGCCGCGTGAGCAGTTACAGTCGGGAATGACGTAACGTGCAATGACAAGCGCAAACGAATATCCGCGTTAGATCGCAGTGCATTTGTTTTGTAATCTACAGCGTTAATCGAACAATTCCAATTATTAACTGTTCAATCAATGTCAAAACATAAGCTGTAACCTTTAACATGTTGTACTGCATTTATATAATGTTCTAAGCATTGTTATTATTTATAAACATAAACAAAATTTAATTTTTCCATTTTTTCCTTGTGGGTGCTGCAGTGTCGCAGTGCTTATGCACAGGCCGCCACTGCTTTGGTGTACAAAAACACACGTTTCTGGTGGAGGAAACCCTACTTGTGAATGCCAAAGAATGGCTAACTCCGGAAATTGCCAAAGAAAGGCCGCCTAAAATAGACTCTCTGCTCGACAATTAGAATAGAACCTATAATAATGTTTCTTCCGGCGGTCCAGTGCTGTGTGAGCAAATCTTTTTTAATTTGTAAATAAAATAATGATTAAAAACTACGGTCTCACTCGTCGATATGATAAGGTATATAATATACACAAAAGTCCGTAGGCACTCTTCTATTTGCAAGATATTCAGGCAATGAATTCGACCCACGCCCACTCTGCACGCAAAATAAATAAATAAATACAGTAATACCCCTCACCCTCTTATTTTCCCCTCTTGTGCAATTTTCAAGGATGCTCTTGTTTCTTTTTTTTCCACCACCTGAAAATTCTGTCTCTTATCCTTCCAGTAAATACCTCTAAACGTCACTATCATATCGCTCTATCATCTTCTATCTACCAAACTCTACAGACTATATTACTTCACTCTGTCTTCATAGCTAACATTCCAAAATGAAATTATTTTTGTCAAAGGTCTCTGAGTCCTCTTCAAATCCTTCAAATAGTGACTATATTTGAGAGTAGAATTCCAGATATGGTCTGATCAGTGCCTTATACAATGAAATCACTACCATTTTATGTCTACTGATTAATGTTCATCTTAATATTGCAGTAATCCTTTGAGATGTCATTATATCTTTGTATATAAGTATACAAGATGATTACGATCATCTTATATACTTCTCTTGTTCTATATTCACCATAGTATTTATTGATGTCCTCACGCTGTTCCTCTGTCCATTTTAATTTCTTTCTCGTAACTGCCTTCTTCACCTCATTGCATTTCGCTCTATCCCGTTCTTCCATCTTCCATTTTCAATCTTCAATGCTCTTTTGTCTCCTGTGAGATCCACTTCTTCTTTTGCTTTTCTGTCTTTGGGACCGTTTGTTCCGCTGCATTTTTGATTGCAGACACCACTTTGTTGTTTCTATCCCCCAGTTCCTTTTTTTGTAATAGATTTCGGTTCCACGTCGAGCACTTTTCTATACCCTTTCTCTGTAATTTACTCCTTCCCTTAGCATCGTTAATTCACAAATCACCAGACAGAGTCAGATCTCCTGCTTGGACTAACATTTATTTACTTCCAGCCTCTCTTGACATAAACACATCACATCAGTCGCTTCCTCAGCATCTAAGATGTATTTTATTTTTGACCCATCCATCTACTAGTTATATACAAATCTCAAATCCGCCCATCCTTAGAATACTGCTCACATTTTAAAAAAAAAATTTCGTAAACAATTTAAAAAAGTACAGAAGTATTCCGTATACTGTTGGAGGAATATGAGAATCAGCAAACTTAATTGATTTGTAAATTAAAACAGTTCTTGGCGAGTTGGGAACACATTTGTGATATTTTCATTTAAAAAATGTTCTCAAACATTTTATTAATACTGAATAGGAACACTCTGAAGCACTTTCAGCTTAAATCTGAAAGGAAATACTTCGAGTTAGCATGATGGGGCGAAAATCACATCATGATCTGATTGCTCTCAACCAACAGGTCACGGCCGGTTTCATCTCCCGATGTGAGGTTACCTCCCTGCTTATTGGAGGCGTGAAGTGTCTTGAAAAAGTTTTATGTTTGGGCTCGAGAGCAGGGCTTTCGTACTATGTTAAAAATAAATAAAAAATTAGAAAAATATATATAAACCTTATAAAAATGGGGGGGGGAGTCTTTAACCCACGGTACTAACGTACTATAAGTTTATTAATAACCTTTCCTGTGTAAAAAAAAAAAAAAAAAAAACCTCACATCTGGTAAGCAGCAGATCCCAGTGTTGTTACTACTCAACAGAAAACATACAGAACAAAATGTATACAGAGACGAATTATGAGAGACACCGATACCTGTTTTCTTATGAACATTATAAAAAAAAAGTGTTAAGGGATCTCAATTCATTCCTTAATACATTTTTAATTCGATCTCACGTGATTCAATTATATATACAATGAATCATCAACATGTTTGCTTCTCAAAAACGCAGAGGAAAAAATCTCAAATTTAGAAATAGAAACAAATCTAATTTATTTTGGTTTTTCAACATTATATTCTATATTAAGATCTAAGTAAGAATTTTTTTTTGCTTTTATGTATAAATAAATCCATGATATTATAGTTAGAAATGAATTGAATTTAGGAGTTAAAAATTGCAATTCTTAACAGTATCACCGAAGTATTGGTCAAACATGTATGTTGAGTCAGAGAATTTTATTTTTTTCGCTTTCAGAACATATACCATTCTTGTATTTGTAAAAATAAGATAATAAAAGCTTTGCACCTCTCATCAAGAGAAGCCTTTCGTGTTCAGTAATATTTACGTCATTTATCGTTGATTATATCTGAAGCATCAAGTAATATTATTTGTAAATTGGCGATTAGTGATTACAAAGTAAACAATATTATATATTTTTATCATTCCCCATAAAAATTGCATTCAAAAATACATACAGAAGGCTTAGATCAAAGTGATAACTTCAATTGTAAAATTCCACAATTATTTATAATTCATGTCTACTTACCTTTACTGCGTGTATGCAACAAATATGAAGCTATGAACTCGTGTCAAGGACATCTGGTCCTAATTTAAACACTCAATAGCGCCTCGCTAGACTAACGAATCAACAAATCTTTTCGACCGTTTATTTTACTATTGGCAAAGTATGTCAAGTTTTGTATATTTCAGCTGAGGCCAGTATTGAGCGATAGTTCTACACAAAAATAATTCTTTTAACTGAAGTTCCTGATATAATAATCGCTTTTTATTGGCTGACATTATCGCTATGCGTTCTTGTGAAAGATATATTCAAAGGCATCAGTGTACAGTTTTATTATTATTACGTGACATCTCCATGTCCCTCCTTTTTCGTCTATGTTTATTCATATTTAGATTATTTATTTTTAACTCTAGCTTTTTTTAAAAATTATTTTCCAGAGGATCATCTGCATTGTCCTTGAAATATCAACTTTGTTCCGAGAGGAAATAAATAACTGTGACATTTTTATGGATGCATTTAAGAGAACAAAAAAAATCGTATTTCCCTCGTGGACAGAATTGCAATTTGCAAATACACGTTCTTTCTTATTATTGCATAATTACAGAATAATAAAAAAGGAATCAATGCTTAAAATGTCATTTTTATAAATTTAACTTAAATCTCTGGTTTTCTTTTAAGATCTATGAGCCTTCGAGTTTCTAAAAAAATTAGGTACTGGTAATAACATTTATTAAAATTATTTAGTCAAAAATCGCCTTTCACCAATAACCCAATGCAATGCGTTCTATTTAAAATATGCGATCGCTTTCAGTAGCCTGCTTGATTCCTTTATTATCTTTTATTATACTAAATCGTTCTCAGACAAAGACTGTCGTAGGATCGATTCCCGTAGTCGATTACAGGAACATTTTTTCTCGACTGTTTTTCAGTCCATTCTAGAATTAGTTGATCTTTGGTAAAAGATTTTATCTCAAGTTACAAACTTGGGTTTTAAACCCCATAACTCATCAAAATTGACAACACACACACACGCGCGCGCGTCCAAATGCAAACAAATTAATACTAGTTGGGGTTTAGGAACATCACTTATTACATAGTGTGTCTTGAAATGTGTCTTGAAAATACATTCATCTCTTGGTGAAAGGTGAAACCTGAAATGGTAAGAGGTGAAGCTTGGCTGCCTATAAATTTCTGAAATAAAATTAGTAATCGACGAAAATACCTACTTATTTACCAGAATGAAAAAGGGTGAGAGAATTTATTTCATCTGAAAATTCGCAAAGGCTAAAATATATTTTTCAATCGATAATTTAGAATTTTGACCATTCTCAGAACAGAATAATTTAAAAAGAAAAATAAATCACTTGGCTAGGAACCTCTTGGTGACGTTCATGATGCATGACAGCAAAAAGCAGACTTGACATTCCTGAGTTCATCACCGATGGCAGATTTTTTTACCTTCCCCCTTTTTCCCCAAACCCATTCTAGAATTCGTTGATCTTGAGCTCAGGTAAGTAGTTTCTCTTTTCCTTCTTTTCTTCAACTTTGAGTTTTGAATTTTGAGTACTCAAATCATTCGATATCATTTGAAATCCTTTGAAAACCAAATCTCACTAATGCGAGCAATCTGAAGCCATAGGGTATTCATTGCAACAACAAACTCAGACTCTTAAATATCGATAATCCAAACCTGTCGATGTTCGATAATTGTGATGTCAGGTCTATTGTGTTCCAAATGCCGATCAGTTTGTATTCTAAAGTCCCAGAGAATTTTTGCTGTTTCGTTTTCCAGTACAGTCTCTATTTTATGCTGCCACCAGTTATCAGAAGTAGGAAAGTCATATTTTTTGCATACATGCCAATGGACGGTTTTGGACACTTGATCATGGTGGTATTTATAGTCAGTTTGAGCTATTTTGCTGAAGGCACTGATTAGATGTTCTACAATCTCCTCTTTCTGATCGCATAATCTGCATTTGCTGTTATTATTGATGTTGAAAATTTTTGCTTTGATTGCATTAGTTTGTAATGCCTGTTCTTGAGCTGCTAGAATAAATCCTTCTGTTTCTTTTTTAATGTATCTGTGTTGAAGCCATTGCCATGTTCACGTCAATTTTGTCCTCAGTATCTCGAAGAAATTGGCCATGCAAGGGTTTATTTTTCCAGCGCACATATCGGATATTTTGTTGTTCCTTTTTGTAATCGAATTTGCTTCCTGTTGCTTTTAGAAGGCCCTCTTGTTTAATTGCTTGAAGCACTGATTCAGAGCTATTGTCGATGTAATTTCTTAAACCAATTTCTTCTTCTTCCATAGTCTGTCTGTCTGACTTGCAGCAGATCCCGTCCACCTATTCTCCTCGGTAGGTACAACCGGTCAACATCACTTCATGGATGTAATGCATGATGCATAGTCATTAGTTTTCTAGTTTTGCGGTCTAGTTTGTCCAGGTCCTGTTTTGTCCAATTTATTATGCCAGCTGTGTATAGGATCACTGGTATAACCCAAGAATTCATTGCTCTAATTGTGTTTAATCCATTTAGTTTTGTTTTCAGAATATTTCTAACTCTTTTAATGTATTCTGATGTTGCCTGTTGTTTAACGTTCGAGTGGAGAATATCATTGGCTTCTAATATTCCTAGGTATTTATAGTGTTCGTCAGCTGAAATTGCTTTTATATATTTCTCTTGATCAAAATTAAAATTGCTAGTGTCATTGATTTTCCCTTGTTTAATAGATAAAATTGCGCATTTATCTAAACCAAATTCCATTTTGATGTCCTGACTTAAAATACGAACTGTGTTCAATAAAAAATCTATTTGCTCGGCCGATTTTCCATATAGCTTCAAGTCATCCATATACAACAGATGGGAAATTTTAATATTACAATTAGGAATTTCATATCCAAGTTTTGTTTTCTTCAGAATCATAGACAAAGGTATCAAAGAAATGTTGAAGAGCAATGGTGACAAGGAATCACCTTGAAAAATTCCACGTTTAATGCTGATATCTCCAAATCGTTCATTATTTACTATTAATGTTGTTTTCCATGATTTCATAGCAGCAGCCAGAAACGAACATATGTTTTTGCTAATTATAAATATTTTTAGTGATTTTAGCATCCAGGAGTGTGGGAGAGAATCGAATGCTTTCTTGTAGCCCATCCATGCCATGTTTAAATTAGTTTTTCGTCTTTTTGAGTTTCGAAATTTGAGTGTTTCTTATTTTCCGGATGAATGATGGTTTGCATTTGTATTTCTCTGGAGAGACTGAAAGAACTGACGTTTTTTCTGTCGAAATTGCATATTTTGTACATATTGGTTTATTCTTGCTTCATATCTTTTAATTTTCTGTGCAGTCGCTATAATTCTTTGTTTTAGCTCTTCTGTAACTTTAGCAATTGTTTTGTTGGCCAAATTATATGTGTTAATCAGTTTGGTTTTGATGTTATTATTTTTCAACCGTCTTTCTTTTAAAACTATTTAAGTTGCTTAAATCAGCTCGAAGCCTGTTGACCTTTCGTTCTAACCGGATTTTCCATGGTGCAGATTGTTTCATCCTCGGCTTTTGCTCTTTCGGTTTGCAACCAAGCTTCACTGAAATGATATAGGCTGTGCTGTATAGGAGCTGATTTGTTTTCTTTATACTGTTGGTTGTGATGGTTTCAATCACAGCATTTGCATCTAAGAGGAGCTGTTTTAGCTTAGATTTATGTAAAGCTTTTAATGGTGGTAGTCTTATACAGTCATTTATGGAGTTGATATGTTCCAATATCCCTGAGTTCATTTTACACTGCCCACTTCTGTCAAAACATTCTGAGGTATGTCATCAGCTTGATGTTTACTGAGTTGAATTCCAAAGTTTGATATAGCTACCTCCTGATGATTTTCTGTTACTGGAGTTGTTGGTTTATTACGTTGGTTTATTGCAGCTTAAGTTCAGTAAATATTTTGTTAGAAAATGAAATTCTTTTGGTCCATAAGTCTTTGTTCTGTTATTACAGATTCTGGGAATTTTTGTTTCCAAATTAAATGCATGTGCTTTCTGAAACCTCGTTTTTCTGGTGTTGATCTGTAAAAACATTTCATAACTTCTCTGTTTTCTTCTACAATCCATTGTTTACGTTTGGTTTCTTCCAGTCGCTTTTCAGCTTCCTGCCCTGATTGCCCAGCAAGGAGAGCTGGGTCCTGTAGCCCACTTGTCGCCTGATGCCCAGGATCCCCAAAATCTGACGTAGTCCTTGATGACCCGGGCGTCGACTGATCCGGTATGGATCTCTTCTTCCTTTTCATCATTAAGATGGGGGATGGAACACTATTAGTCTGGCTCCTCAGTTGAGACCTGTCTGACAAGGGTGGCCCTGCTGGCAGCTATGCAACCGCCAGAATAGCTCTCAACATCACTGAAGCACGCAAGCCCTATCGCCACGACAAGGCCGTGTTCCTTCGGGGGAGGGATTATTATTATTATTATTATTATTATTATTATTATTATTATTATTATTATTATTATTATTATTAAAAAATTTTATTGTTATTAAATTATTATTAAAATATTTTAAAAAATTATTATCATTATTATTATGTAACACCTTTAGGGAGTCCAAGGACTGATCGAGGAAGGGCAACTACTCTACAACTCTTTGTCTCCACCATCCTCATCTGTACCAACGTCATCTACCGTCAACCATCACCACTTGTATTTTCACAGACAATCACAAACATCTCTATGCTTTTTGTATACTCACCTCTGTAGTCTGTATATGACCTAGTTGGCTTCAAATCTCTATACATATCTAATGCCTCACTTATACAGACATGCTTGCACCTACTTAATATGTCCGAAGCAGACGAGCACAATAATTCTTTCATCATAATCACCTCTACGAATAAGCCTATTCATATCATCAACACAGTTGCATAACTTAGTCCCTCTTATGCATAGATTCTTACCATTTCTCCCATTAAATAGTTTCTCCTGACTCTCCATATTCGGTCTTATACCAATGGATAATTTCTTCCGACTTCTAATACCAAATGTATTCAAGTGCAGGCAATCCCTCTTATATAAATCCATTCTTTCCTCAAACTCACTCCCTACATCAAAAATGCTCAATCAGCATAGTCTGCTGTGAATCGTTTGCTGTCATGAAGAAGTTTAAAATTTTTGTATCAATTTCAACCACTTTTGTATTGATATTGAGCACGAAAGGTATCTGAAGTATTTCATTTATTCTCAAATTTTAATTATGATTTTAAATTCTAAATGGAGATAGTCCTCTAAAAGCCTTTTTTATTCTTCTGTTAATATTTGCATTCTAAATTCTTTATTAATTATATTTGAGGAGTATATTGATCTCCGGAGTTCATCTTCGCTTTTTGTTACGATTAAATTCTGGTTTTATATTTTTTTCTTCCATTCTTTTACTATTTCCTCTATATAGACATGAACTAAGTTGTGAGATTGTGCATCCTTGATGGACACTTCCGTTAATTTACTTTGTATATATTAATTCAAAATAAAATTTCTTACAATATTTGTTCTTTTTAATTCAAATCTGTATTTCATTATATTATCTGTACTTCGTTGCCTTTTTATTGTATTTTATTGCCATCGATACATTTATGCAACGAAGTACAGACAATATAATAAAATACAGATTTGAATTAAAAAGAAAAAATACTATAAAATTTTATTTTGAATTAATATATACAAAGTAAATATTTATGCACAAAGTAAACAAAAACAGTCGCAAAAAAGTATAGCATTTATTATTAATTACATATCTGAAAAATATCTGAAAATTAACATAATATCAGAAGCTAACGAAATGAAATTTCAAGAGGATATATAATAATTATAAGAAAAATTTCTGAATGAAAAGTACAAAAAGAGCTTTTAATGCAATATTTTATTTGAAAAATGAAGTTTAAAAATATTGCAGCATTTACGGCTTCAATAAATCGACTTTATATTTCAGTATCAACTAAAATACCAAATCGTCTACTCAGTTTAACTCTGAGTACAAATACTTTGTAGTTTAAATTATTTGTTCTTTTTCTAGTTAATAGCATGATACTAAATTCTGTTTTAATTTCAGCATTAAATTCTTTTGGTTTTGATTATCTAACGAACCGACTCGAAACGGCAGAGTGTGTAATAAAAATGTCTATTACTTGAAGCTGTTTCGTGGAACTTGATTTATAGTCATATCAGTGGTATAATATATCATTAATAATAAATGTTAATATATCATTAATATCATTTTGACGACTGCAAAAGAAAATAATAATAAAATCAAATAACGAATAACAAAAAAAAAAAAAATCCAGAATAACGAATAACATTATACTTATTGCAGTCGTCCAACAGCTTCACTAAAATTTTAATCATCGAATATAATCTATACGACACAATACTTATTTTACTAAAATTATAAAATGATACGATATGATAAAAATATCAATTCGACACTTTTCTCTTTCGGATGTGTAAATTTAAATTTATGAAAAGTCTCAAGTTTCGATCTATTTTTCCATGGACTCGAGTTACACTGGCCCTTCAAACTCCCACTGATAATCTAGGTCAGAGATGAGGAACCTGTTTTTCATTAAATGATTTACGTTGTTTCCGGGTTTCTCTGCTAGGCTGCAGGCTACATATACTTACAGTGAATATTATATGAAATATATAAAATGCCTTGTCATTCTGCAAAGAGGATGGGCTGAACTGTTTTAGACCTACGTTGGCTTCAACGATTTGTAGATTTATCGCCTACCGCCATCTTGTGTTGCTTTCTTTAACTACTATCAATGTAGCAAGTTTTCCCTCTGTTAGGAAGTCCACATATTCTACCTCATGAGAAACTATTTTTGTTTTTCTCTTTTATCTAGGCGTGAGCAAACCTTTGCTAGAGCTTGAAATATCTTCATACTTGTATATGGAGGCAGTTGACTTTACATGAGATTTTCTGATGAGATCTCAATAAAGGTCGAAACTAGTTTGAATAGTGACTTTTCCCATAATGCAAGGCGTCAGAATAATAAACCGTCTACTTGTAGGTCGTTAAGGCCTATGACCTGCTAAATATAGTTGAATTTTCATGACTACAATTATTTTAGGATGACGGTTAGTTTAATGCCTGAATATACAGTTTTTTGTGTATATATCTTGGTGAATGGGTTGCCAGAGGAAGCTGTGGTTGCTTCATAAGTGAATGAGTTTAAGGAGAGATATGATAGGTATTGTCAGTGATAACTACAGTGTGAACAATGGATCTCCAACAGTTATGAGTCCATGGAGATACCTGTATAATAATAATAATAATAATAATAATAATAATAATAATAATAATAATAATAATAATAATAATAATAATAATAATAATAATAATAATAATAATAATAACAATAATAATAATAATAATACATATATATTCTTTAACCAATTTGATCAGTTGTGGAATGAAAAACCCAAGTTTTCATGAGGAAATTCCCTGCGACCTCCATATGAGATTAACTCATCTTCAGTTGAAACGACCTGATAAAGGTTCTTCACTTCCTTTTACACCAGATTCGAACTCAGGACTTTCCAACCAAAGGGCACCCTCGAAATTAACTGAGCTGTAGAGGCTCTTGCATGGCAGTATACATGCATGAAAGGAACAGTGCTAGGCATTATGCGATGCTAGAGAAAGTCTCATGTGAAGTCAACTGCTTCTATATACAAATAACGTACTTGTAAGATACTACGTGTAAACGTTTGTTTGCACGCAGTATCTTACAGTTTGTTTGCATGTAGACACCTGAGTTAAAGATAACACAATATGATTTCTTGTAAAGTATAATTAACTGATATTATTGTCTGAAATTGTCTCGGTTCTATATTTGAATTTCGTGATTCTGAGGTAAAAAATTACAGTTTGTTTCCAGAGCAACAAATCCTACTTGTCTACACCAAAAATCGATTAACTTGGGAATTGGCTTAAAAACAAGTTAGAGAAGAAAGATCGCTGCGATTTGGTGTAACTTTTTACAAATGGCCCAGTGGACGGATACAATAAAACTATTTCCAAAATTTCCACCTGATATTTCTGAACTCTTTAAGCAGTGTCTTAATTTTTTTGAACAAACTGAAGGTGTCAGAATGCGCTTCTCATTTTCACACCCGTTGCTAACTTATACATGAAACTTTGACATTAAATTTGGCTCTACTCCCTCAAACCCGCAGCTTGAGGGGAGAGGAAGAGAAATTCAATATCATCTTCAAAGGACTGCACACACACACACACACACACACACACACACACACACACACACACACACACACACACACACACACACACACACACACACACACACACACACACACACACACACACACACACACACACACACACAATCTCATCATTATCCTACCCATAAACCTGGACTCTTTCAAAATTTTAGCCTCAGGTAAGAGAGAATTTAGCCCTCAGGACCAGCACTGAATCTGGAACAAGATACTCTGCTTACATCATTGGAAAAAATCGGATACAGCAACGACAAAGGGAAAAAAAACTTCCCGGACTCTTTAAAAAGAACGACAATCCGTCTCCACAACTAGACTATATATACCATATCTCAACCTTACACCAATGGTACAACAGATTGGCTGGGCTCGCTTCTAAAACAATATAGAATAAGAACAGTCTACAAACTTCTAAATAAGTTTCCATGTTCATGAGACAAACAGAATCCTCAGAATACTGTAGAATCCTCTCTCTTGCCCACATATCTGCAGTGTCTCTCTAACAACGAATAACACTGAATTACTCGTTGGCAAACTATCTTACTCAGAAAAAAGGAAAAAGAAAATAAACAGTGCATTCGGTACTAGCAACTTGAAAGTGAATTTTCATACCTTTGAATCAAAATCATTTCAATGAGAGCGAGACTACTACACAAATGCCAATTTAAATCACAGAGACCGTTTCCATCTTAATGGTAACTCCACGTTGAAGTGGTAAGGAGGCTTGCGCGTAACCAGTGACCTTAAGAACTATGCCAGCAGTAGCTAAGCTACTGGTAAGACCTAGCTAGACAGGTCAAGAGGTAGGTGTCATACTAAGAGAGATATGCTGGTCTTCCAGGTTGGGGATTTTGCGTAAGGCTGGTTACCTTACCACATAACAAAAATCTCTATAACTCAGACGCTTCAACTGGAAGGTTCATCAGAAACAATGGATTACGACCAGAAGGATAAAGGTAAAAGATTAGGAATCTCAGACATTTTAAAAGTAGCCACATGGAATGTAAGAAGAATAACAACTAGCCACATGGAATGTAACTAGTTGTTATTCTTCAAACAAAGGAATTAGAATTAGTAAAACAGCTAAACACTAAAACTATTAATATAGCCATTAAACAGAAACAAAAAAGATATTAAAGCGAGCAAAAGACATAAATGGTTTTACTATGTTATAATGGAGTTGACTAACATATCACTGTTTCTAGTGGAATGCCATTTTAATCAACAATAAATAGAAAAAAATTTTGCCAAAGCACAGTATGGCGCAAAAAAAAAAAAATCAATACTGAACTTCGACACCACCTGTAGAACACGCGCTATGTGATATGCCGATCGATTGCATGCATATTAATAGAAGAACACGTGTAGAGTCTATACCATTACATTTAGCTATAGCAATGGTGTTGACGTTGAAAGAAAATACGTTTACTGTTGTTGAGTTATTTTCGTTCATACGAAGTTGGAAGAATAAATGGTCCAAGCCTACGATAAGTGTGTAGGGGGGGGGATGGTTTGTTCGTCGTTTTCGTAAGCGCGCTCCAATCAATGGTGTCAGTACCTTAATCGAGAGGTTCCGACGTACCGAGAATGTTCTGCCGCAATGGAAAGGGCATTCGGGGAGACCACGAACTGTTAACACTAATGAGCATCACGAGCGTGTACTGGAGCAAGTGTTAGAGTCTCCGAAACGCAATCAACGTCGAAGAACGGTAAAACTTGGGATACTGAAACAGTCACTACAGAGAATTCTTAAGGAACTAGGTGTCTTTTCGTACGTCATTCAGGTGGATCAGTGTTTAATAGCAACGAATTACGCTGCACCGCTGGAATACCCTTAAAGGATGCTGGCCAATGTCAATGAAGATCTGTCCCTTCCTCCATAATGTCTAGTTCTTGAACGAAAAGCATTTCCATCTAGGTGGTCATGTAAACAGACGAATCTACAGGTTTCTTGATTTCTGGACACCTGAATTTGTCCAAGACCAACCTCTTCACTGCGAGAAGGTCACCATATGGTGTGCCGTTTCTAACCATAACATGATGGGCCCAGCTTCATCGAAGAGGGTGGTATAACCGTGACCTTGAATAGCGAATGCTACATTGAGAATGTGTTGGTTCCGTTACCCAGGATTTGCATCGGATGTGTCGTGCAAAAAACATTCCATTTCGTTCACAAGTATTCCAACACAACAAAGCAACCTGCTACACATTGTATAGTTCTAGAGCTTATTTATCAGAACACTTCCCTTGGAGGGTCATTTCGAGGTTTACAGAATTCCCATACCTTTCACATCCTCCTAATCTCCTTTGATGCTTTTATTTGGGATATGTTTAAGGAATGGGTATTCCACCATGACCCGCCTTCAAACCTTGAACTAAGGGATAAAATTACACGACATGTCCAGCAGAACTCCCAATCTTTGTTCTCCTAAG
This sequence comes from Typopeltis vanoorti, assembly GCF_054136105.1. Lineage (NCBI taxonomy): Eukaryota > Metazoa > Arthropoda > Arachnida > Uropygi > Thelyphonidae > Typopeltis > Typopeltis vanoorti. The sequence continues at coordinate 34,568,917 of NC_143558.1, forward strand.
ATGACAGAGAAGGTTCGCATGCGCTACGGAACTTGTCTTGAAAGATAAGGCGCCCATTTCGAGCACGTAATCTACCGTCGCTAATGCTTTATTCGACCAAAATTCCACCAATGGTTGTGGATGTACATATCATCAGGTGCAAACATATTTCTTTGTTGATAAACCCACTTACTTCATAACATACGAAGAGGGGGAGGCTAAAAAGTTCTGATAAACACGTAGAACAAAAATGATATTAAAGTAACTGATATCACCACAAGAAAGAACATACTAGTAGTAGAGTTATGAAGGTAACTTATGTTTTATATTCATACTTGTGGTTATATCAGTTGCTTTTATATCTACTTATATATACTTATATAAGTGGATACGAAAGTTATATATCATTGGAGTATAAATATGTCCTTAAAGAAGGGCAAAAAAAAAGGATTCTGAACAGTTTTATGAGGAACAATAAAATCAGTTAAATAAATGTAACAAAATAAGCTAACAATAAAATCTAAAATTTTCACAAAAGAAAATAAAAGTTATGGCATTTAAAGGTTCATGTTAGATCAAAAATAGTCATAGAAAATAAAATAATGGAACAAGTGACACAAGAGCCTATGTAGCTCAGTGGATGTGGCGTTTGCACATCACGGCGCTTGGCCGCACGAAGGAAGACTTCGTTTCGAGTCTAGTCGCGACTAGAGGAAATTTTTCTAAGCCTTTTTTCGACCGGTTCCAGAGTTAGGCGATCTCTAGCACTGGCAAACGGGTTTTTTCTCCCGGAAACTCGGGTTTTTCGTCTCGTAAACTCAAGAAAATCCACCGTAGAACCCACATTATTTCAGACATTAAATATATTGTGTTAGGGTTAGGGACCACGAGATGGCGGCACATTTGAGCCGTCTCTCTTCACTGTGTACCGCTTAATTAGTGATAGCCTTGGGCCATCTATCTGTGATTGGTACCAGTGGAGATTGAACTGCCCACTCAGTCTCCAAAAGTAGATAGGGCTAAAAACGGCCTCGCCTATATACGGGAAAAGGCGTTAGCTGATTTTTTTTTTATTCAAGTGGCACAGTTTAATTATTTAGGCATCATAACAATATATCTAAAAGATAAAGATATAGATGAAAAAATTAACAAATTCCAGAAAATCTGTGGAAATAAAAAAAGATGAGGAACCGAATGAAAATTTTAAAGTAATGGCCACTTTCACTCTATTATATGGTTGAGAAATATGGATTCTTAAAAATACAAGATTCAGAATTGAAGTTTTTAAAAGCATTTAAAGGATGCACAAAATTGGACTATATAAGTAATGAAAAACATCAGAAGAGAGCTATATATTATAACGTTAATCAAAAGGAATATGGAGAGAAATGAAAAGGGCATCTATTTAGGATGGAAAGGTATCGGCTACCAAAATAAGTGAGAATTGCGATGAGAGTTGGTGTTCACCTACGGTCCTGAAACAAAGCGACGGAATTCTGAATAAGTTGGTGAGACATCTTCCAGACCAAAGAAACTGAGATTCCAAATATTATGCATCGAAACGATGTTTATTTTATTTTTATATATTTTATTTTATTTTTTTGACTGACAAATAATTTCGTGTTTTAAATTGAGAACAGCGAATTCGGAATTTTATATAGAAGTTATGGATCATCTCCTGAAACACATTCACATGTTCGTTCCGCGACATTCTTCTCGCGACAGATCTTTTCCTGTTGCACGATAACGCTCCCGCTCAGAAAGCTATAAATTTGCGTCAATTTTTGACACACAAAAGAATCCCAATCCTCTATAATCCTCCTCACTCACTACATTTATCCCCTCCGAACTATTTTCTGTTTCCAAGTTAAAAATTAAGCTGAAAGGACAAGAATAGGAGGATATGCCAGCCATTCAAAAAGCTGTAACCGATTAATTAAAGACAATCGAAGAGTGGAATTTTCTGCGGCTTTCTCTATGACTGAAGAAAAACTTGTATAGATGCCACTGGATTGTATCTCATATAACAAATATGTTTTATGTTTCGCTCATGTGTTTTTGGATTTTTATATATTTTGTTCTAAAACATTGACAGCAATAAGTCTGTGTAACTCAGTCGAAGCAACATTTGCATCATCTGCACTAGGCTGCCCGAAGATAGACTTAAGTTCAAGTGTAGTCGCCAACTAGAAGAATTTTGTCTAAATCTTTCTTCCACCGGTTTCCAAGTTAGTCATTCTCTGGCACGGACCAGCACGTTTTTCTCCCGGTTTTTCGTCCAGTAAACTCAAGAAAGTAGATTGTAGAACCAAAATTATTTTAAAAAATAATCGTGTCCTGTTAGGATTAGGGAACCACGAGATGACAGCACTTGTTTGCCAGTCATTTCATCGATTGCCGCTTAAAATATATAATAGTCTTGGGCCAGCTAGACTATCATATATCAACTAGTATTGGCTACTTTTTGAGATTGTACTGTCCACTCACTCTCCAAAGGTTAGATGTGACTAAAACTGGCTCGCCTACTCCTTATAAGGGAATAAAAAGGCATTAGATGATATTTTAAAAACCATGGAGAGCACTATGTATTTTCTTAAATTTAATTTAATAATTTTATAATTTAAATTTTACAATAAAGTTTCATTATCGCAAATGTTCATAATGTTCTTCATTCTTATTAAGGTATGCTTGTAGATTCAGTGGTGAGCTATAAGGGGCTCGCGGGAGATTGCGCGAGCCCTTTGTTAAATGTTTCAGCAATTTGGGAGTCCCTTGTTCTTCTTGTTTACTTTTTTATTTTTTCAAAAAAAACAAACAAACAATTTTTTGAAATATATTAAGCGACAAACTCATACGGTAACCCAACAAAAATCAGTCTATTCGGCAGTGTGTAGATTATTTGGAATTATTGTTTCAACTCCTCTATAACGAATGCGCCCAAGTTTGAAAATAAAAACTTCTATTGCAAACAAAACAAAATTATTCTGTTTATAAAAAATGCGGAACTATTGCATATGTGCGAATATAAAAGATTTTATTCTTGTTGTTTAAAAATGATAGCCTTTACAGGTTGATTGTTCCCTCATACTTTTTGATTAGCATTTGTACACAAGCTGTATTAATAAAAGTTTTTGTGTGAAATACGGCTTTCTTTTATTTCTTTTTTTTTTTTTTTTTTTTTGCTCGACAATGCGAATCCTTTGTTAAAATTTCCATAGAAAAAAGAAACTTATTGAAGCGAAAAAAAAGTACCCAATGTTCCTCTACAAGAGAAACCATAACAAACGTTTGTATTTACATGAATTCTTCGTTACTTTTCAACACCTTTTAAAGATTCAAAGGCAATTGTTTGCTTTTGTATTGCTACCTTAATGAATATTTATTGTTATTTATTTACTATTTATATAATCTGCCTGTGTTGCTATTTCAATAATGCTAGACCACCAGGATTCCAAAAATTCAGGTATGACAAATGCACAACTTCTGAACATGAACTACTACAATATTTAGATTTCTACTTTGCTTCTGATGAATGGATACGAACAATTTAAAAAATTTTTAATGCTGATGAAATTCCTATTCAAACTCACTGACAAAAAAGTGAACAAAGACCATTATAGGTTCTAATCTACTCACCAACTTGAAAAATCTTTTTCTGTGCCTTTTTAATTACAAAAATGCCAACAGGATGCTCCTAGTAGATCTCTAGCGTATTTTAGTAGGATTCTCCTCCCAGAAACTGGTTTTTTTTTTTTTAGATGAAATTCAGAAATATCGACTATCGCACTCATGTATAGTTCATATAGCAATACGTGTAAGGATTGGGTCTCCCGCGATGAGTCTTCGAACTCCATGGAGGTGCCAATATAATAATAATAATAATTATAATAATAATAATAATAATAATAATAATAATAAGGTCACGAGATGGCAACTGTCTAACGTACTTTCTGCACCTTCAAAACCTGCTACCTTCAAAATTATCACATCTATGAACTATCATTAATAGTTAAGTCAGGAGACCAGCTACGGTCAATTTCTAGTGTACACTAAGTATAAAGATTATTATTATTGTTACGTGACACTTCCAAGGAGTCCAAAGGGGAGAGCACCTGCTCTACAACTCTCTGCCTCCACTACTTAATCCACGAACTACAGCGAGCTGCCACTCCATCATCATCTTCACCAACGCCATCTGTTTCCCACCACTAGTATTTTTTATCGGTAAAGTGCGTGTGTGTTTTCGAGGCTGATTTTTCTGTGTATGGGATGAAAAACCGCGTTTCCGAGAGAAGAAAAACCTGCTACCTCCGTATGACATCGGTTAACTCACCTTCAATTGAAAAACACCATATAAAGATTCCTCTCGTCACAACGAGAATTGAACTTAAGGATGCGAAGTACCGTCATTCTTCAAATTGCGCTAAGAAGGCGCTTAGAGATACATTGCTCTACTTCGTATACAAGACAACACTTGATGATGAATTTTATCTAATATTTGAATGTAATATGTTATTGACAGATCGTTTAAACTGATTTGCTTCGTTATTCTCACTACATGTAAAATCTTTAATTATATTATTATAATTATTATTCGTGACACCTCCAAGGAGTCCGAAGATTCATCGTGGGAGGACACCCACTAGACAACACTCCGTTTCCCCTACCATACCGAACCTCTACCACCAATCACCCACACCAACGCCATCCACTACCTAAAACCACCACTACCACAGCTAGTATTTTTGTCTGTAAATTGCGTGTGTTCTAAAGGGCCGATTTGTCTGTATGCGGGATGAAAAACCCGAGTTTCCGGGAGAAAAAACCCTTCTACATCCGTATGAGATCGGCTAACTCACCTTCAATTGAAAAAGTCCATATAAAGATTCCTCCCGTCATGACGAGAATCGAACTTAAGCCTTTTCTAATCGAAGGGGCAAAGTACTGTCGTTCTTCCAATTGCGCTACGGCGGCGCTTAATTTGAAATATTATTTCAAATTCCCTAGGCTAGTATTTTGTCCTCCAGTCTTCAAAAGTTAGGGCTAAAAGGCCTTCCTACACCCTTTGAGTAATAAAATGCATTCAAGGATTTATTTTATTTTATTTATTCATTTATATTTCTTATGGTCTCTTCCAAATTTCTGGCCAAACGACGGCGCGTTATTATCATTTCCTAAAAATTAAAAAAAAAAAAATTATAATAAAAAATAATGCTTTTCCGACTTTCGGCCAATAGGTGGTGTGCTATTATCTTAACTTTAAAACAGCAGATGCTTGCAGCGAAGAAGGTTAATGTATGATGTAAACATTTCTTCTGTGTTTCGAGAGTTGTACCGAAACATTTGTTAACGATTGAAACGTTATGAATACTGTCAGTAACACGTTTAGTCAAATTAAATATTTTGCAATACTTAAACCAGAGATGATTTGTCGTTTTGCATCAACGTTAACAAACCAACTGTATCACAACAGTAACCAAACGAAAACTTTTCGTTTCTCCAGGTATTTCGGAAGCGGGCAGCAAGATTCCGTTTCTGAGGAGGATTTACACAAGAATATTGACACAATTTCTGAAAAATTTACAGAATCGCTAGATTCACTAGAAGATGCTGTGAGTTTTGGAACTTTTAAAGTTTTATTTAATATAATGGAATTTCGAATATGCATTCTGTTACAGAAAGCGATTCACCGGGAGTCTCTCGCGGTGGATCGCCGATCGCGGTGCGAAGCTTTATCAACGCGTACCATCAAAAGTATTTCGTAGCCTATTTTGCCGAGTAGTTAAGCATATCCAATCATTAACCAACAGGTGGTGGATTCAAGCATCCACAGGGCATAGGTGTTTGTGAATTTTTTTAGATAGCAGATGATTTTCATTAACCAGTTCGTGTATATTATAATTAACTGTTTTATTTCTCTTTGATCCAGCATCCATCTATATGGCCAGCCGTAAGGATCATACTCCAATTGACATAAACTGTGCAGAGTTGAAAGAAATGTTGGGCAACTGTTTTAGAATGAAACATGCTAATTATACACATCTCTACCATCACACATGGACAATACTGTTACATAAGACTATTGCATAGTTGACTGCCATAGAAAACAATTTATGAATTTTGAAAGAGTATGTTATCATAGGTTGTTGTAGCAGTAGCCTGTGTGTCATGTGTTCTTGACATAAATGATTGCACCATCCAAATTTAACTATACACGACATTATCAGGCAAAAATACTACACTGAAGCTGATACTATGAGAGGAAAGGGTGATATGGAAATCTCAGAACTCTGATGTTAAAGTAGTCAATGAGTTCAAAAAGTCTGCAAGGAACTCAGTAGTAGGACAAGTAGCTTATGAATTATAGCATCAGGTAAAGTTAAGTGTTAATTGTAGTAGTCGATGACAGATTAAGCATATACTGGTTTTCCTACTGCAGATAGTTCTCAAGAGCTCTCTTTAATTTGATTTGTTCAATTTCCTAATTTGGGGGGGGGGGGCTCTCAGGGGCAGGGCCCCTTGATGCATATACAATTGCACCACTCCACCAGGGTTAATCCAGCATTGGCACCAGCAAGATATTTTACCAGCTTTTAAAGTTGCCACCACTAAGAATGGCAGTGTAACTACAAATTTGCCAAATGCACCAAATAGCTATGTTACTGAGTAGGAGACTACACACAAAGGGCAACACAGTTTCTATGGATGGACAGCTTTACTTAAACATCAACTCAATCAATAGTATGGAGACTCGTTAGTACGAGGTGTGTTAGTAGAGGATTTGACAAAATCGTACCAACCTGGTGCGACCATAAAGGACGTAACTGCGTCTATTAGAGAGCAAAAGGAAGGGGTGAAAGAAATGATTGTTGTGGCAGGTACGAATGATTTGAAAGGAGATAAAATGGAAATGATAGAAGACCTGAATGAATTGTTTGAGGTAGCAAAAGAAAAGAGTGAGAGAGTTAGAATGATTAGTCTTTTGCCACGGTATGACAGTGAAATGTTTAAAAGGAGGGCTATAATTGCAAATGACTTTATGCGTGGGTTATGTATGACGAGTGGTGTGGAATTTGTGGATGTGTGGAGTGAGTTTGATGGGCGAAAGGATCTATATAAGATGGATGGCTTCCATTTGAATGGTTACGGTGTAAGAAGACTTGAGAAAGTGTTGCTGAATGTAGTGGATGTGCAAATTCAGGGAAACTAGATTTGTTAGGGGGGGGGAGTAGAGATACAGTCCTTATGGAGGCAGTTGAATGTAAGAATGAATATAATATGCCAGAGCAAATAAGGACAACAAATCTGAGTGGGATAGTTAATATAAGGCATCAAGGTAGGGTTGGGGCTAATGGGGGTCTTAAATTCATGTACACTAATACTAGGAGTATTAGGAACAAGAAGGAAGAGTTTTTGGCCATGGTTGGCACTTCCAGACCACAGGTTATAGGTATTAGTGAAACATGGCTGACTGTAGATGATATAACTAGTGGGATTGAATGTGATGGGTATAGTGTGTTCAGGAATGACAGAGTGAATAAAATGGGGGGAGGAGTATTGTTGATGATAGCTGATGTGCTCCAGCCAAGGAGAATAGAAGTTGAATTGCAGGATAGAGAAAAGAGCACATTTGAGGCCATTTGGTGTGAGATTGTGGCTAGCAGAACTAAATATACAATTGGGTGCTGCTTTAGACCAGGTGATGGAAAAGATGGTGGTGACAGTATGCACAAGCAAATAGAAGAAATGGGTGGAAGGAGGGTGATTATTATGGGAGATTTCAACTATGGTCGCATTGATTGGAGTGAGGAGAGGACACACGGGAGAAAGGAACTGGATTTTATGCGGTTATTAAGGGATAACTATCTGCGACAGCATGTAATGGAAAATACTAGGGGTCAGAGAGTGCTTGACCTAGTAATTACATCTGAGGATTTGGCTGTAACAAATATGACCACATTGCCACCAATCGGTGAGAGTGATCATAGGGTCTTAACTTGGGAGGTGGCTAAAGGTGTAGAATTTTCAATTAAGACAGGGTACATGTGGAATTATCGGGCTGGAAAGTATGACAAGCTTAGGAATTTGATTGGTTCAGTGCCATGGCATGTACAACTGCAAGGACTAGAAGTTGATAGTACATGGGAGGTAGTTAAGAAGTGCTTGCATGAAGCAATGGCTGACTGTATACCTAGAATACGAATAATAAATCAAGTAGGGGTTAAATGGATGAATAACACCATTAAGCTTGAGTTGCAAAAAAAGAAACAACAATGGAGGGAATTTAAGGAGAAAGGTGACCGGCAGGCACATGAACGGTATAAAGCACAGGCCAGAAGGGTGACGAGTGTGGTAAGAAAAGCAAAAAAGGATTACGAAAGAACATTGGCCATGCAGGCTAAAGAGAATCCTAAACAGTTTTTTAGATATGTAGCAAGTAAAAGGAAAAATGTACATGGCAGATTGATTTTAAAGAATGCCGATGGTAGGGAGGTAACTGAATCAGTTGAGATAGTTGAGTTACTGAGTGAGCACTTTGCAAAAGTATATCATCCAGATGGTGACATTGCAGAAACGAATAAACCAGTAGATTATACGGGAATTGTGGTTAATGAAGTGGAGGTGAGTAGTCTATTGCATAACCTCAATGTCAATACATCTGTGGGATTGGATGGTATACCAGCTCGTGTTGTACGAGAAGCAGCTAAAGAATTGTCAGTACCCTTGACCATTTTGTTTAATTTGAGTCTCGGGTCTGGGTTAGTCCCGAGCGGGTGGAGAGAGGGGAAAATAGTTCCACTGCATAAAGGTGGTTCCAAGACTGGTGTAGTAAATTACCGACCGATTAGCATATCAGGAATCATTGTCAAGGTCTTAGAGAAAATAGTCAAGAGGAAAATACAAGATTGGATAGAAGAAAATGGGATACTGTATCGGGGACAGCATGGTTTTGTGAAGGGTAGGTCATGCCTCAGTAACTTGCTCACGTATTATAACACAGTGACGGGTGAACTGGATAAGGGTAATGGGTTTACGGTGATTCTACTGGACCTTGCCAAGGCCTTTGACAGGATTCCACATGGAATTCTAATCAGTAAATTGCAGCATATGGGAATGGACATAGGGTTGGTGAGATGGATAGGAGGGTGGTTGACGGAGAGATATCAGAGAGTGGTTTACACGGGAGTAGAGTCCACAAGACAGCCTGTGACTAGTGGTGTGCCACAAGGATCTGTTCTTGGACCACTGCTGTTTAATTTGTTCATAAATGATATAGGAAATGATCTGAGAGGAACAGTTCATTTGTTTGCGGATGATGCGAAGTTGGGTAGGGCAATAGTGAATGCAGATGACGTCAAAATTTTGCAGGATGATTTGGATAGATTGGAGGTCTGAGCTAAGGAGAATGGATGTCAGTTTAATGTGGCAGAATGTAACGTTATGCATTTTGGGGTGAAAAGATTGGCGGCGGTTTACTGCATTGGTGGAACCGTGCTCCAGGAAATTGATGAGGCACGAGATTTAGGAGTGTTGGTAGATAAGGAATTGAAATTTAGGGGACACATTGCAAAAGTGACCAAAACAGCTCATCAAATCACTTGGTTGCTGAAGAATACGATGACAAGCAGAGACAAGCAGGTTATTGTTCCTCTGTATCGAGCCTTGATAAGACCCCATCTAGACTACTGTGCTCAGATTTGGTCACCTAGGTTTCTTCTTGATGGGGAGGAGGTGGAGAGGATCCAGAGGCGAGTGACCAAGATGATAGCAGGTCTGTGGAATGAACCGTATGAGAACAGGTTGAGGATTTGTGGGTTGCAAAAATTGGTTGATAGGCGGAGGAGGGGAGATATGATTGAGACATTCAAATTACTGAAGGGTTTCTATAAAATTAATTCAGAAGATATTTTTGAGAACAGGGCTGGTTGTGGGAGGACTAGGGGACATCCATGGAAACTGGGCAAAAGTGTGGTTAGTAAAGGTGTTAGAGCTGGGTTCTTTACTTTTAGAGTAGTGAATGAGTGGAATGCGCTCCCTGAGTCTGTGGTGGATGCTGTGACAGTGAATGAGTTTAAGGCGAGGTATGATAGATACTGTATGAATGTCAAATAGTTGTGATGAATATGATTTGGGGCCTCCCTCGATGAGTCCAATGACTCCCTGGAGTTGCCCGTAATAATAGTAATAGTAATAATAGTATGGGCTACACTGATGTAAAGAATGTCATGATTGATCCATGGAGTTGTGAACGTTTGCATTATAGAGTAATTAATTACACTGTACCACTCTTTTTAATTACATGATGATCGTTGGTGTAGCAGATACCTGAACAACACTTTATTCCTGAGTATACCATTCCAGCTGTGAAGTTTGCCTTATATTATATATATATATATATATCATCATATTCCTGACGTGTACTCTCAAGGGGGTGTACAGGATATTATGATAGTACTACATGAAAAACTTACATCATTAACTTCTATCTATAATTTTCCTCCAAATCAATCTGCTATCTGTCAAGACTCCAATATTATCAGGTCTTATATTTCTATCTTCTATGGCACTTTTTACAGTATCAATCCACCCGCATCTTTGTCTTCCTCTGTGTCTTGTTCCTGCTAGCTTGGCAGAGAACACTGATTTTGCTAATCATTCTTCTCCCATTCTGTTTAAGTGACCATAACACCTGAGATTAGCTCTGCTAAACATTCCTGGATGCTAACAATGTCAAGTTCTTTTCTAATATCCTCATTTTTAATATGATATTGCCATTGATGGCATCTGTTCATCCACCTATTCTTTCTCAGGACTTTCATATCTGTAGTCCCTAGTCTTTGGTCAAGTGTTTTATTTCTAACTCAGCTCTCAGATCCATAAGTTAAAATTGGTTTGAACACTGTCTTGTATATAGCTAATTTACTGTTTTGATTATTTTCTTTTTTATTTCATATAAATTTATTTATGTGACTTCTACCATACCAGCTTTGCCAATTTTGTTATCTATTTCCATATTTAATTTACCATCTCCACTAAAAATTGTGCCTAAGCAGCTGAAATGTTTTACTTGTTCTATAAGTTCTCCATTCACGATACAGTTGATATTTTCAATGTTTCTGCCCATTTCTTTGTCTTGTTATTGATGATTTTCATACCGAATTTAGTACAACAGTTATTCAGTCAGGGAATTTAGTCAGGGAATCCTGCAAACTTGTACCAGATTTATTAAGAAGTATAACATCATCCGCATAAAGTAAAGAGCTGAGATTAACATCTCCAATTTTAATATCATGTTTAATACTACTTTCCTTCATAATGTGATCCATATAGATAATGAATAACAGAGGGGATAATGTGCATCCTTGTCTGACACCAGATTTAACATCAAACCATCTTCCTGTTCTTCCTTCAATTCTAACTGCTGACTTAAAACTCAAATAAAGACTAAGTATTGTTTGATATAATGCCCAATTTGACACCATATAACTATAGCATTTTGAATAGCTTTTCTCTTGGCACTTTGTCATATGCCTTTTGCAGGTCTACAAAATTTAAATATAGATCTGTAAAATGATGGTACAACATGACATATATATATATATATATATAAATCTTGATCCCATACACAAGAGGTCAAGGGGCCTATAGGCACATCAGTGCCATATGTAGGGTGAAGAAGATGACTGAAATAGAAGTTTATTGATATTTCTTTTTGAAGAGTTGTGGTTGTTTCGCAAAGCTGTTCCAAAGAACAGAGGTTGGCAGAATAAAAGAGGATGAATAGAAGCAGTTTCAGTGTGGTTTCAGTTGCACAATAAAGGGATGCTGGGCAGCTGCAGCTCTTGTAACAGGTGAAACAGAAAGTGGAGGAATGGTAATTTGCCTATTTACTGGAACAGTGACCATGGAAGTACCTGTGGAATAGACACGGTGCTGAAACATGTGAGATAGAGGTTGAAGTGAGTCTGTGAGAGAGAGAGAGAGAGAGAGAGAGGCATCATCTATGAACCTAATTACATGCATCTAGATGCCATCAAGGATTTTAAGGGAAGTTTTATGTGCACCACCCCAAACATGTCAGCAGTATTCTAAACATGGCGATTTGGGATTTGTATATAGTGAAGGGTTGATTGGGTGTAAAATAGGCTCTTGAACAAAAGAGAATGCCAAGTTTCTTGAATTCTGAGGAGGCTGTTGGTGTGATGTGTGTATGCCAGTGTTAAAGTATGTATATTTTATCTATGTAGTCTTATTATTCTTATGAATTATTTTTAATAAGTCTTATTAATTCCTTATATTCTTATTACAATTTTGTCGTCTGCGCCTTTGTAAAATCTACAATATAATACTATTCAATACTTACTCTTAACTTTAACTTATAGCTCTTTAACTTTAATCTTGACAGTTGTATTCCGAATATATAATCCGTTGCTTGATTTAATCTCTTAGCTCACAATCCTCTCACTCATCTTATTTCACTAGTTTCAAGGACGCAAATATTATTATTCTCGTGTGCAAAAACTTCAGAACAAAGAAAATGCCTCTGGCTGGAGCCAATCTCTTTGTCTGAACAACTGGTGCTTTTCTAATTTGAATTTTGGAAAATGTATTTGATTTCTAGCTGCGCTATCGAAATTCGTGGATAGGAGATGAATATCCCTCCAAAGAAAAATACTCAGTTAATCACTGAACTTTCCTCTCTCACTTATGACTAAATCTAGCGACGTAAAACTTCTATTCTACAGTCGTGGCAAATTCAACTTTAGGACACACAGATTCGAATTTTATGAGCAGTGAAGTTGGTAACAGGAATCAGGCAAATTATTTAAACAAGAAAACAATTTATTCATCATCAAGGAAATGTATACACAAGGTTAAAACAAAAAATTCAAGTAAATCAGGTTCTATGTTTCAATGACAATTCTCAATACACATTGCAATTATTACTCTTATGAAGACAATTCTTGTAAGACTAATATTATTAGTCTTACAAGAATTATCGTGTGTTTAATATTAATAATATTAAACACACGATATTTCACCTTAAAATTTAGCTAAGTTTTTTCTCACATATAATTTAACAAGACCATTCAAAGGTTAGCATCAAGCCTAAAGTCCTCAAGTATCATAACAAACAAACTCTCTACAAGTCACCGTCACAATTCTGTCTATAGCTAACTATAGCTAAAACAATAGAAAGAACTTACCTTAAACAGTTGTCTGGTCCTCTCTCATTGATCCTTGGAATCACTTCCTTCTATTACCTTCTGACCTTAAGCAGTGAACATGGGTACCTTCTCCAGGATTTTTTGGGATTTCCTCTTACTATTTGCGAGCGTCAGGAACTTCGCAGCATGGAACTCTGGTATCTACTTTCTTCTAGGAACAACTTAAATTAGTTGTTTCGCACTTCTGGCATCTAATGGCTGGAACGCAGGTCCTGTTGGCGATTGCGAATCATCTTCCACAATGATTAGCAAAACTCCATTGCCGTAATCTACATCATATCCCGGTAACTGCTCGACCCTCGACCTCCTCGCCTTCTGGATCCCGTTACTCTCTCGTTGGAACTCCGCGTGACCTCGTAACTTCTTGCTGACCAAGGAACAACTAAAAAGCTGACTAAAAGGCCCCCTTATCACCGTAGCAAACCCCCTTTTATATGGCTCCGATGACCTTGGGTTCTGCTACGCATTAATCCCCTGGGTATTACATGGTTCTGCACCCACCACCTTTTTCCGTCATTGCATTAAGGCGGGAAACCCCCGTGCATAGTTGACCTTCGTGATTGCAGTTGCCCTAGGTCATACGTTAATAAGATAATCCATCTGGAATTATCTTTATCTAGAAGTTTCTTTAGACACAAATTAATTCACCTTTGACCTTCTTTTTTCTTTTACAAAAAACCGTGGGCAGTTATATTACTTCATAATTCACAACATTTTATTTCCATATTATTAAATACAACAAATTTTGTTAATTAAATACAAGCATTTTGAATGGAATTTTGATTACCAGTAAAATCGGTATAATAAGGTATATTTGTATAAAAATCCTTCTATACACAATTTTACACCAGGAAAGACTGGTGGTAAACATTAGTCCAAGCAATTAGATCTGATCTTATCTGGTGATTTGTGTATTATTGAGGGTAAAGGTAGGTGAACTGGGATCTCTTTTGTCTGAGAAAAGGCAGGACTGTGTTTTGGTGGCATTGAACATAACAAGGTTGTTCTTTCCCTATTGGAGAATATTAGGTAAATCAGTGTTTGAGGCACTAGTTATAGATATCTTGTAGCCTAGGATTATTATTATTATTATTACGGGCGACTCCAGGGAGTCCTTAGACTCATCGAGGGAGGTCTTAAACATCATGTCCACACAACTATATGACATTCTCACAGTATCTATCATACCTTGCCTTGAACTCACTCACCGTCATAGCACCCACAACAGACTTATTCCACTCGTTTACCACTCTAAAAGTAAAGAACCCAGCTCTAACACCCTTGCTAACCACACTCTTGCCCAGCTTCCATAGTTGTCCCTAGTTCTCCCACCACCAGTCCTGATATCAAAAATATCCTCTGAATTAATCTTATAGAAACCCTTTAGCAATTTGAATGTCTCAATCATATCTCCCCTTTTCTGCCTATCAACTAATTTCTGCAACCCACAAATCTTCAACCTGTTCTCATAAGGTTCATTCCATAGACCTGCTATCATCTTGGTCACTCGCCTCTGGATCCTCTCCACCTCCTCCCCATCAAGAAGAAACCTAGGTGACCAAATCTGGGCACAGTAGTTGAGATGAGGTCTTATCAAGGCTCAGTACAGAGGTACAATAACTTGCTTGTCTCTGTTCGTCAAAGTATTTTTCAACAACCAAGTGAGTTGATGAGCTGATTTTGCCACTTTTGCAATGTGCCCCGTAAACTTCATTTCCCTATCCACCAACACTCCCAAGTCACTGGCCTCATCAATCTCCTTATGTCAGAGTACTTTGTGGTTTGTCAGATGAGTGGTGAGTACTATCATCTGCAAAGCTGTGGATGGGATTAGTGGTTAGTGTGAATAGATCATTTATGTACAGGAGAAAGAGAGTAGGCAGTAGGACAGAGCCTTGAGCCACTCCAGCATTGTTGGTTTTCTATTGTCTTGTTTATTCTCTCGAGAGTTTATTTTTTTTATTTTGGTTAAATGAAAGTTCCATTTCTGTTGATAAAAATGGAACCTTCCATGTTCCATTTCTGTCTCTAATCTTTTTTTTTAATTACCTAAATCTTAGCTTGGTTTTCTCTAGCACTAAGCATCAGTCAGAATCAACATGAGTTTTAGGATAAATTATTGCTTTATATATATATATCTTCCTTTTTTTTTTTTTTCAGTTTGATTCTTTTACTGTCATGTGGTTTTTTTCAGTTGTATCTTCTTTTATTATAATAATAATTGCATGACACCTCCAAGTACTTATTGTGAGAGGGTGTTCCACTTCACACTACTTTAAACCACCATGTATGCACTGTGCTAGAATCCAACAACTGCACACACACACGCGCGCCATCTTGGTAGGAAGCCCACAAGATTGGACTTTCTACTAAATTTCTGGTAGAAAAATCCTTGCTATGTCCATATGAGATCAGCTAGCTCACCTTCAATTGAAAAAGCTGACATAAAGATTATTCTCATCACAACAATAATCAAAGAGCCTTATGTTCCATTGTTTTTCCAATTATGCTATGAATGTTTTACATATATTATTTGTGATTATAAGTGTTTTCTTGTAGACAGAGGTCTTAGTCTTTTTCATCTTTCATTATGTTGATAATGGCCAAATTTTCCAACTATTCCATCTTTATCTTTGCCCAATTACTACACATACTGACCACTGAATTAGAAACTTTTATTTAATACTGTGTTAGACTCCTTTAGCCCAATTACAGCACATATAGTTTGGCATAGAATTCCATAAGGTGTGGGATTGCATCTATGTCTACAACATACTAGGCATTCACCAGACAGTCCTTTAACTGGTTCAGAAATGATGGAAGCAGACTTTGCTCCTGGATCTGTTTTTCTAACATGTCCCATATGTTCTCAATGGGATTAAGATCCAGACTTTATGGTGGCCAGGGAATATGGTAGAAGATGCTGTCATGCTTGCTGAACAATTCTTGCGTGATGGAAAGTAACGTTTTTGTCCATGAAACAACCATCGCCTGCTGGATAAAAAGTCAACATTTTAGCATAGTCAGCAGTGTTCAGATATTCCTTGGAGGACACTTGAACTTCCAGCAATATCAGGGGACCAATTCTGTGCCAACAGAAAAGTACCCACACCATGACACCACCTCCAGAACTTTGAATTATGTTTACAAGGTAAGCTGGGTTCATTACATCATGGGGCTCCCACCAAACTATCTGCCTACTGTCAGTACAGAACAAGGTGTACCATGACTTGTCGGACCACATGACTTTTTTCCAATCTTCCAGTGTCCAGACTTTTTTCCAATCTTCCAGTGTCCAGACTTTTTTCCAATCTTCCAGTGTCCAGTCACATATTCCTGACACCACTGTAGACAAACTTTCTGGTTCTTCACAGAAATCAGTGGTTTTCCTGTAGGCATGCAATTTCCAATACAGTCCTCTTCATTTCATGTGTATTCAACGAATGCTGTAGAAAACATTCATTAAATAATTACCTAGAATTAAATAATTGCCTAAAACACATGGTATGCATATGTACCAATTATTTTGCATATATTGCTTATGTGACATTTATATACATCTGCATAAAGGTTTTTAATTCATTTGCCAGTATGTGTACATTCCAATTTGCCATTATTATCAGATTATTTTTTGGTTTGCTTTGCAGTATGAGATCTACTATCTGATGATATGTTTCTTCTTTTCACCATCATTAGGGTTTTATGGGTGTGCATACTTGCATGATAATAAAATCAGCTGGTGCTGCTGTGATATTAATTCTCATTACCCTGTGGTCCTTTGCCCGCAATAACTTTTTAATAGTATTATGACCCCTCCTTTACTGTGCTGCCATCCACTGTGTATTATTTTTATTTCATCACTCCAAAAGTCTCGTTCTTTCTTTCCATCTTGCTTTATATTATTATTATTATGCAGGCGCCTCCTTGGAGTCTGAAGACTCATGATGGGAGACCCAATTTATCCACACAATCTATCATACCTCTCCTTGAACCCATTAACAGACAAAGAACTTACAACTGACTCTGGCAACCCTTTCCACTCATTCACAACTCTCCAAGCAAAAAAAAAAAAAAAATCTAGTCCTCACACCCCTACTAACCACACCTTTATTAAACTTCCAGGAATGACACCTTGTTCTGGTCCCTCTAGCTAAGTGCTGAAACATTTCTTTAGCATCTTTAAAACCCTTTAAGCAACTTAAATGTTTCTATCATATCATATCATTATCCTCAAATGAGCATTTGATATTCTATCAAATGTTCCTTTGAGGGAGGGTGGCTGTTCATTCGAAGCATTCTAGTGTGAGATTAAGACCAGTAAGACAAAATATACAGTTGGTTGTTGCTATAGGCCAGGGAGTTCTGCAGATGACCTGGAAGAGATGCATCTCCAAATTAGTACAATTAGTACATCTTCTATTTCTACTCTTCCGTCTAAGACGGGTTGAGCCTTCTCTTGAACAGGATCTTGCAGTCTTCTCTATTACTTGCTGTTCGAAAAAGTTCCTTATATGTTCTGCATCCCGAGATGTTCTTGGTCTTCCGGGTCTTCTTTTTTCAGTTGGAAAAGTATTGATTAGGACTTTAGGAAGTCTGTCAGCATCCATGCATACAGTGTGTCCAAACCATCTCAGATGTTGTTTTCTAATTTTTTCTATTATTGTCTTTTTATACAATAGTTCTTGTCTGAGTTAGTGCATCTTGAATTAGTACATGTTGAGTGGTAATTATATGGGACTTCAACTATGGAGATATAGACTGGAAGGAAAAACAGATCACACAGTGTTGCAGTCTATTTTTCTATTTTTATTCTATTTTCTAACCTAGGCCTCCTTCAATAATAATCCTACCGGCTGCGCCATTTATGTTGTATAGCTTTTTCCCTTTTCTTATCTTTATATTCTTTACTATCCTACCGGCTGCCTGCCACTTATGTTGTGACGTTTTCTTCCTTAATTTTATTCTTATTATTTATATTTGCACAACTTGTTTTATATCTGCTGCGCGATTTATGTTGTGACCTTTCTTCTCAATTACAACTACTTTAACCCTTTACTATATCTCCTTGATACACTCTATCAGGTAACACATGGTACCTCTGAGGGACAATGGAATTTCCTCGAGATCGAGGCAGTATCAGAGTGTCTGAGATTAACCTCTCATAAAACTACAAGAAATTTATTTGTTTCGCTGCGCCACTTAACGCTATTAGATTAATTAATATTAACAACCAAGAGGTAATCTCAGGACAGTACTTAATGATACCAATTAACTCTGCAGACGTGACCACAATTTACTCTTTTCAAATATCTCTTTTAATGTCCCGCATAGGTTCGTATTAGATCTTTATAAGCGGTGCATCGGATTCCAGAAATCACAGAAAGTCTTTGTTAGAATCAAAAGCAAGTTTTATTATACTCAAAGGTTGATACACATTAGAACACTAAAATAAATCCCATCTTAAGGGAATTTCAGACAAGGTATATAAAATTCAAACACTACTGTTACACATATAAATTAACATACGGTAGCTTCCTAAAGTATGAATTATATTAACCTTCGCCAATGCGTTATTCATGTGCTATTTTTACAATCGATCTAAAACTCTGTAGCTCTGTCAGACTACACAAGATAACATTCATATCTTTCACAATCTCTTAATATTATGCCAATTCTTCACTTTAAACATATCCTGAATTTCACTCAATATAAAGGCAATTTAAACACAACGACAGATAAACAACATAAATTCAATATCCTTCTAAAGTCCTAGCAATATAATCCTAGCCTAAATCACAAATGTCCTTTTTTCAACATGTTAACATGACACAAAATCTTTCATTCCTATTCAGTATAACACAAACAAAGTTTACTTATCTTCCTTTCTCGATTCTTTAGAGCTTCATAGGTTCACAGGAAACTTCTTTTCGCGGCGAATATGGCCACCAAGACCGTAACTGCCTATCGGGTCCCGTCCTCCGACATCTAGGCCACTCATGACATCGAAGAGACTCGCCCCCACGCCACCGCACAGGAACTGGACACAATCCAGGGAAGAAAAAGCCTTGTCTCAGGGTCGCATGACCCTTATATTTCCCTCCTTTTTCACGGCACTTCTTGCCCCCTTCGATATTTGGCGAACTTTTACCTCATGCCAACCATCGTCTGCCCTGCCTGTTGCACATACTATGACGTCATTGTTTGCTTGGGGCGAACTCTCCGTTGCGTTATGACCTTTGAACTTGACACCCCCACCCCTCAACTGTTGGATTTTGTGCTCACATTTTATAATCCTTTTGCACAGGTTAATTTCTAAAGCTCTGGTAATGCTTTACATTTTCAATACTAAATCAAATATGTTCACAAATGGCACAAAATACATACTTAATTAACCTTTTCATAACAGAACATACTTGATTTATATATACATAATACTTATTCTACACTTAGAGGCAATCTACTGGTTTTATCTCATTCTTTTGTTAAAAAAAAACATGTTAGACTGTGATAAGATAGGAATACATAAATTTTCACTCTATCACAATCTAACAACGGCAGGAAGGAAATAGAATTTATACACCTTCTGAGAAGTAATATCCCCTCTTTTTCTCCTATCAATGAACTTCTGCAATCCACATACCTTCAGTCTATCCTCATAGGGAACATTCCACAGGCTACTCATCATTTTGGTCACTCACCTCTAAATGCTTTCCACTGCTTCATCCCCAAGAAACCAGAGAACCAGACTTGAGCACTGTAATCCAGATGTGGGCATATCAAGGCTTTATAAAGAGGAATGACAACTTCCTTATCTCTACTTGTTAACGTGTTCTTCAATAACCAAGTAATCATATGGGCTACCTTAGCAATATATCCCCTAAACTTTAACTCTCTGTCTACCACCACCTCTAAATCTCCAGCTTCTATTTCCTGAAGTACAGTTTCATCAATGTGATATACAGCTTTCAATGTATTTGTTTCAAAATGTATAACTTTACATTTCTCAACATTAAACTGACACCCATTAATTTTTGCCCATACTGATAACCTATTTAAATCATCCTGCAAACTCTCCACATCACCTTGATTAACTGTTAGTCTACCTAATTTCGCATCATCAGCAACAACTGAATATTTCCTTTCAAGTTATCATTTATGTACAAATTAAACTGCAATTTCCAGCACTGAACCTTGCGGCACACCACTAGTCACCTGTTTTAGCCTTGAATCTGTCCCTCCATATACCACTTTTTGATATCTGTCCAGCAGCATCCTTTTATCCATTTAACCAGTGTCATATCCATTCCCATTTGTTCTGATTTGCATAACAGAGTTCCACGTGGTATTCTGTCAGATGCCTTTGCAAAATCCATTGTGTAGCCATTTCCTTTATCCAACTCAGTTACTAAAAAGTTATTAAATCACTAAGACATGACTAGCCCTTCACAAAGCTATGTTGACTCTCATACAATATCATATAAAACCACAAATTCTGAGTTTGTTTCTTATCTCAAATTTGATCCAAAGACGCCAAGAAATTATATTCTTAGTTTGGCAATTGATGTGAAGTCATCAATTATTTCTTGGCATATTTGATTTATAGTTTAACCAAGTAAAAAAAAAAAAAAAAAAAAAAAAACTTTCAACACCTACAAGATGGAGTTCTGCTGTAAATTAGCTAGAGACATATTCACATCATTCTCATTCATATATTTCAATATATAGAAAGATGCTGATTCATTGGGTGGAAAAATAATGTGGTAGTTTATAGGGTCCCGTTAATTTCCACATCCCAATAGTAAAATCAATTATTTCAGTATGCTAAAGCTTCCTCCACAAATCCATTTCCAGGCCATTCTCTGGCATAATTCTAATCAAGCTAATGCTCCTTGCCACTGTAACTCTCTAGGTCATTGAGGTATGAGAGGGAGGTCTGTTAAGTTCTAATAAACATTTAGAACAAAAATTATATTAAAGCAACTAATATAACTACAAAAAAGAAAGAACACACAAGGATATAAGAATACAAAAACATAGGTTACCTTCATAATGCTGCTACTGGTTTGTTCTTTCTTGTGGTTATATCAGTTTCTTTAATATCATTTTTGTTGTAGGTATTTATCAGAACTTAGGAGCCTGTGTAGCTCAGTGGATGTGGCGTTTGCACACCACCGCGCTAGGCCGCACGAAGGAAGTCTTGGTTTCGAGTCTAGTCGGCGACTAGAGGAAATTTTTCTAAGCCTTTTTTCGACCGGTTCCCGAGTTAGTCGATCTCTGGCACGGGCAAGCAGGTTTTTCCTCCCGGAAACTCGGGTTTTTCGTCCTGTAAACTCAAGAAAATCGACCGTAGAACCCACATTATTTCAGACATTAAATATATTGTGTTAGGGTTAGAGACCACGAGATGGCGGCACATTTGAGCCGTCTCTCTTCACTGTGTACCGCTTAATTAGTGATAGCCTTGGGCCATCTGTCTCTGATTGGGTACCAGTGGAGATTGAACTGCCCACTCAGTCTCCAAAAGTTAGATAGGGCTAAATGGCCTCGCCTACTCCCGTATATACGGGAATATAAAAAAAAAAAAAAAAAAAAGGCGTTAGCTGATTTTTTTTTTTTAGCTGATTTATCAGAACTTTCCAGACCCCTCCCCATATGTATGCATACACATGGGGAGGATTGTTGCCACTGTTGTAACAAGGTGATAATCATTGTGAAGACAAAATCTGTTATTACTCATAAATTTTCATTTAATTTTATACAGCATCATGTTTATAATATATAATGTTATTATTTATCAAATTCTGTTATTTATTTATTTCTCTCTTTTTTATAACCTTATTCTTTTTCCAGAAAGAATCAGTGGGAACTGTATACTTCAGTGGAGACATGAATCAAGCAGAGATTATGGTTAATGAAACTCTAAATGACTATAAAACTTTTTTAAATAGACTTAGTGAGAAACAGAGACTGCATGTTAATAGAGTAATTGGACTGAAAATGAATGAATTGAAAGCACAGCTGAAACTTATTAAAGAAATGGGAGGCAATGAATAAAATATAGTAATGCTCTGTTGCAGAAGATTGTTTTATGTATAGAATGCTTATATGTCAGAGTGAACATATGTATATATGTGGTATATATAATATGCAGAAAGTAATATTATTTTTATTTTCTTATATAATAGAATATATAATAGTGTTATTGAAAATAAGTGACCTGTTGATTTTTTTAGGCTCATATTTTCAAATATTCTGTTATTTGTCCAGCATTAACACATGTAATAAGTGCAAAGTCTGTATTGATAACTAGAGAATTTTGTTTTTAATTTTTGCATGATACTTGTGTTAATTGGTCTTGGACAAAACAATTAACTCCTCTTTAAACCCTTAAATTTCATTTTAGCAGGAGGCTTGTTGTTTTTAAATTTTGATGTTTTTATTGATTTACAAACAGAATTATCTGTTTTGCCCCTCAAAATATTAAAGATTCAAAAGTGAGTACATTTATAGATCATATTTCATTGTTGTTTTTATTACATAGGCATCTCCATGCCATCCAGTGATAATTGTGGAATGTCCACACTAACTCTTACTGACACAATGAATATCATATCACTCCTTAAAGTTGTTCAGGTAACAAAGCACTTACAAATGTCTTTAGCAACCTTTTCAACTCATTTACCACTCTCCAAGCAAAAAACCTAGTCATGCTCCTGCCAACACTCTTGTACAACTTTCAGGGGTTACCCCTCCTAATTCTCTCCCATCTGGTTAACTAATGAAAAATTTTTCATCTGTTCTATAAAACTCCTTAAGTAACTTATGTTTTCATCATATTGTCTCTTTTACACTTAAGAGCTAAACTTTGCAACCCTCAAGCTTTCATTACCATTTTTGTCACTCGCCTCCAAATTCTCTCTACCACCAAGAAATTCACGACCAAATCCAGATGTGATCATATCAAAGCTTTGTAAAGAGAAATAATAACTTCCTTATTCCTACTTGTCAGTATGTTTCTTAACATCCAGATGATCCTTTGAGATATTTTACTTACTTTTTGTAATATGTCCTCTTAACTTCAACTCTGTATGCTATGATCCTTAAATCCAAAGCCCTACAATTTCTTACAGTGCATTTCCATCCATTCAATACACAGCCTAAGTTTTTTTATCCTGAAATGTGTTACTTTACACTCTGACACATTGAATTAGCAACTCAATTATCATTATCATTTGTCCAAACTATCAGTCTATTAAATCATCCAGTAGGATTTGTACATCATTTTTATTAATTTACTCTTTCCAGTTTAGCATCATTCCTCCTCATATCATTCCCAATATTATTGATGCTCAAATTGAACAGCAGCACCCCAATGCAGAGTCCTGTGGAACACTACTATAATATCATCAAAACTAGTGCTAGACATTTTGCTATCTGGTACAAATATGCCTCAAGCAGTGAAATTCTAGTAAAAGCCAGCAGTCTTCCTAAAGATTGGCACCTTTCAATATTGCTTTGGAATGAGTTATCACTTTACCTCACCTCTCATGCTAGCTTTGCATATGATGTCATATATTTTACATTTGTATATAAAATTTGATCTATTAATATAAAATGTTAAAACTTTCAAGTACTTCTCACAGTAGTATGCTAAAGTAATAAGCAATATTTGATGTATATAATGTTTAGTATTAATAAATAAATTGTCATTGTAGAAAATGGTTGCAATATTTATGAGAATTTGTATGCAGTAGTTGACTGTTTAGAAATTTTAGCAGAAATTGCATGGGTAGTAACCAGTAGTGAGCTACGGAAATTTTAACAAAAATTTTAACAAAAGGCTCACATCGTCGAGCAAAAAAAAAAAAAAAAAAAAAGCGTATTTCACACGAAAACTTTTATTAATACAGCTTGTGTACAAATTCCAATCAAAACGTATGAGAGGACAATCAACCTCTAAAGGCTATAAACTCTAAAAACATTTTTTAACTATCAAAGTATAATAAGAATGAAATCTTTTATAAAACATTTGATTGGCTACTGGTTTTACCATACGATTGGCTACCAGAAGGGTAAAGATAGCACATGCACTTATTTTATTTTCAAACTTGGGCGCATTCGTTATAGAGGAGTTGATACAATAATTCCAAATAATCTATACACTTTTGAATAGATTAATTTTTGTTAGGTTACCGTATGAGTTAGTCACTTGATATGTTTCAAAAAAATAATTTTTTTTTTTTAAATAAAAAAAGTAAACATGAAGAAGAGGCTCTTAAATTTGAAAAAAAATTTAACAAAGGGCTTGCGTGAGCCCCTTATAGCTCACCACTAGTAGTAACCCTGTAACACTTAACATGGTTTGATTTCAGTTTGGTTAAACATTTAAAGTTTTACTGAAAAGTTATATATAATACAATTCTTCAAAATTCTGAATTTATTTTATTTCAAATACATGTTTAAAACAGGAATTGTTATTATTTATCTCATTCCACTTTTTTTTGGACTGTGTTCAGCCCCAATACATTGTTGCATGTTATGGTAGATGGTTATCATCTGTCTCTTTGGTGAAGGACATATCTAACATATTTTTCTTTTTGAGGGTAAATTGACATCCAGGCTGTTTGGTTTCTTTGATCTTCCTGCAAAATTTTTAAAATTTCTATGATTATAATGAAACTCTGAAATGGTAAGGTGGTATATGTAAAAAACTAAAGGAGGAGGAACTGTTCAGCATTTCCATTATAAAATTCTGTCAGTTTCTTTTCATTTCTTTTTTTATCAGAATTCTCCATTTATTTTTGTTTCAAGTACATATATATTTATAAACATAAATTGTTAATAATTAACAGCATTAAATAGTGAAGCTTCTTATAGGAGGAGGAACTGTTCAGCATTTCCATTATAAAATTCTGTCAGTTTCTTTTCTTATCAGAATTCTCCATTTATCATTTTTGTTTCAAGTACATATATATTTATAAACATAAATTGTTAATAATTAACAGCATTAAATAGTGAAGCTTCTTATATCTGAGTATACCTCACTCGTATCAGTACTTGAGCTGACTATTTCAGATTACGATATTTAAGAAATAATATTAAGAAAAGAAAATTGAAAATTTATTGACCTGTGAAAGTAGTAATGTACTGCATGAAAACCAGAATGTTAAGAACTCAAACTAGAATTTTAAATAATAATTAAAGTACGGTCCTAGTTAGAATAAAATGGAAATGTAAAGGTTAAAACCAAAGCGGAAAAAAAGGTGATGTGCAAAAATAAGATTTTAGCTTATTTTTGAAGCTGCAGGACTTATGTTTTAGGGACATAACTTTGTCTTCAGAATGAAATGCAATGTGCTGAAGTGTATAAGATCTTTCAGATTCATTTCCAGTTGGTTAAATATTGAATGATACTTTATTTTATGTAAATTGTACAAATTACTTACAATCCATTAACATTCATAATGGCATTACAGTATGTTTTTATTGCTGTACATTCTAAGCATCATTAAAGAGATATTTCATTATTAGGTGTTCTCCAAGATTTATGCAAGTATACTTGAAGTTATGCAAGCATTTATTCACACATGCTGAAGAAGGTATAAGAAAAATTTGGGAGAAGAACTCAAAGAACAGTTGGATTTTTACATTTAAACAAACATTCTGGGTTGCTAAAGAGTCAGGTGGATAACTGGACGAAAACCTTCATATAGCCTTCAAGTAACCAACCAGGTTTTTGACCCAATGTTCATTCCTCACCTTCCTGTGGTGCACTCACATTACCAGGTAATCCACCAAAATATTAATCAAATGAGGATGGGTTGGAAATTTGGGACTTAGCTTACAAAATTATGGTGTGGTTTAAAACTTCAAATCTTCATCTTGGCTGGGGCATTGCCAAGTTAAACAAGAATGCTTTTTTTTTTTTTTCATGGAACCAGGGCAAACAGAGTAAAATCAGCCACTGGAGTTACCTCAAAGTTGGTAAAATTGAAGCAAGAGAGAGAGAGAGAGAGGGGGGGGCACTATCTTCCAAAAGACTTATAGAAATATTATGCTGAAATGAAAAGGAACCAGATGCTAAAGATATCAGAATGTTTTAAATAAAAATATTCTATATTCAGGTAATAGTTATGAGAAAAAGAGGAGTGGCTATAGTATTCATTGCTAAACTTATTGGTGGCAGATTCAACTGGAGTGGAACAAATTTCAGAATAGGAAATTGGACAGTGAAACTTATTTTGTGCCTGTGTTCTACAAAAGGATCTAGAAGGAAAAAGGCAGAAATTAGGAAATGAATCCTAGGCGTATAGAAATATTTTGAGAAAATTTGGAGAAAAGGGAAAACTAACATGATCTGTCATTAATAACCCTGTATTCCAATATAATCATCATAAAAACAATCATCTAATGCCTTTTTTATTCCCGTATGCAGGGAGTAGGCGAGGCCATTTAGCCCTATCGAACTTTTGGAGACTGAGTGGGCAGTTCAATCTCCACTGGTACCAATCAGAGACAGATGGCCCAAGGCTATCACTAATTAAGCGGTACACAGTGAAGAGAGACGGCTCAAATGTGCCGCCATCTCGTGGTCTCTAACCCTAACACAATATATTTAATGTCTGAAATAATGTGGGTTCTACGGTCGATTTTCTTGAGTTTACGGGACGAAAAACCTGACTTTCCGGGAGGAAAAACCCACTTGCCCGTACCAGAGATCGACTAACTTGGGAACCGGTCGAAAAAAGGCTTAGAAAAAATTTCCTCTAGTCGCCGACTAGACTCTAAACCAAGTCTTCCTTCGTGCAGCCAAGCGCCGTGGTGTGTAAACGCCACATCCACTGAGCTACACAGGTTCTTATTCCAATATAAAGGTATGCATATTTCACCTAAATAAACAAAAAAAAAAAAAAAAATATTGTGTTATTTTTGATATTGATGTCTATAGAATAGTTCAAGTTATATGAGTATACACAGGGGATTTCAAATAGGAAATGATCATTTAGTTTTGAGCAGAATAAAAATGAATATATTGAAAAGGGGAAAAAATAATCAGCCAAGCAGTTTTCACAGGTGAATTTGTAGACTAAAATAAATAGTAATTTAAAGAAAAAGAAAATCTAAAGATAGCATTGATAGATTCAGTTTGGAAAGAGAAGTTGTCTGGAAGGAGAGATAGATCAGAACTTCACTTTCAGAAATTGGAAATCAAGTTAAAGAGAATACTGAGAAAAACATAAAAAAAAAGCTAAGTTATTTATTAAAGTAGCTAAAAGTCACAAGAACATAGAAGATAAATATCATGAGGATAGCAAAATATTCTAGAGACTATTGAAAAAAACAACTGAGAAATTAAGGAAAGAATATGCTAAAAGGAACAAGATGATAAAGATAACATAAAAACTGAAGATGAGGATATTCTGGATGCGAAGTGGTTTTTGCATGGCATCTCTATGGTGGCTTATTACAGGGGTCCTATGCTAACCATTATTCACACACAGTGCCTCATATTGTTCATTAAACTTGCTCACCAATCAAGCACTGATGACAGCCTCTGGCAACCCATTTCACGTATTATCCTCCAATAAACTCCCAAAGGCATCCCCATCCTTTGTCTCTTCTGTTCAAATTGTGTATCGAAATATTTCTCTGGCATTAAAAACTACTTTGGGAAATAACTTGTATGTTTCTATCACAACTCCTTTTTACTGCTTATCTAAACTTTAAACCTACAAATCTTCAGTCTGTCATCATAGGGAACACGTCCCACAAGCCAGTCACCATTTTGGTCACTCACTTTAGCATTCTCTCACACTGCTTCCACATCCCCAAAAAACTGTAGTCATCAGAGTTATCCACAATACTCCAGATGTGGTTATACACATTGAATAGCCATGCTCCAAGTTAAATGCCTTGTAGCAGCATGCTACTGGTTATGTGCCCTCTCACTGATACAAGCCTGCTATATTCTCCATTCTGATGTCTATCCATAAGCTCTGTTATCCATGTCACCAGAGCCTCATCAGCTCAGTCAGGATCTGTGATGAAATGAAACTTTATAAGGGATTTTCAATTGAAGATGAGTTAGTCAGCCAATGTATGCAGGTAGCAGAGATTTTCCTCCCAGACACTTGGATTTTTCATTCCACAAGAAAAATTCAGGGAGCCTGCATAGCTCAGTGGATGTGGCGTTTGCATACCACAGTGCTTGACTGACTGCATGAAGGAAGGCTTGGTTTCAAGTCTAGTCAGTGACTAGAGGAAATTTTTCTAAGCCTTTTTTTGACTGGTTCCCGAGTTAGTCGATCTCTGACACGGGCAAGCGGGTTTTTTTTCCCAGAAACTCAGGTTTTTCGTCCCATAAACTCAAGAAAATCGACCGTAGAACCTGCACTAT
Organism: Typopeltis vanoorti; assembly: GCF_054136105.1. Taxonomy (NCBI): domain Eukaryota; kingdom Metazoa; phylum Arthropoda; class Arachnida; order Uropygi; family Thelyphonidae; genus Typopeltis; species Typopeltis vanoorti. Next base: position 34,597,522 of record NC_143558.1, read on the forward strand.
TTCAGACATTAAATATATTGTGTTAGGGTTAGAGACAACAAGATAGTGGCACTTGTTGAGCCATTCTCTTCACTGCATGCAGCTTAATTAGTGATAGCCTTGGGCCAGCTATCTTTGATTGGGTACCAGTGGGGATTGAATTGCCCACTCAGTCTCCAAAAGTTAGACAGGGCTAAAACGGCCTTCCCTACTCTCTATATGGAAATAAAAAGGCGTTAGCTGATTTTTTTTTTTTTTTTTGAAGAAAAATTCAGTGGCCTCATAACCATAAATTCTTTGGTCATAACTCAAAATAGCTAGATTACCCAACTTCATGTCCATACTCATTTGCTCCAACTTCTGTGCAGTATCCTGTCAAATGCCTTTGCAAAGTTTAGCAGTATCATGATGTTGAAATTATTCTGCTCAACATCACTTTATTGTAGAAAGTAAATTAACAATACATAACCTCCCAATCACAAAGCTTTGCTCTTCCCTTAGAGCTGTGTTTTCCAGACTTTCAGTACCCGCATACCTCTAAAAAACTTATTAACACTAGCATATCCCTTCCACCCTCAGGAAAAAGGCAATTTGGGAGAAGTTATATAATATTTTGCTCACATACATAAAAGTTTTTAACATTTGAATTATAACAAAATGCATGTCAAATGTGTTTTTTAATTATTAAATACACTATATGACTTCAATATACATTCAGTAGAAATAAAAATTATGAAATTAAAATTTTCAGTAATAAAAAAAAGCTTAATAAGATGAATGAAATTTAGTGGAGAGTTCCAACAGCATAGTTCGAACTATTTGAATTTAAACTTTTAATGCAAATAGTTTGAACTATAGTTGGAAGATTTAGAGAAACTGCTCTAAAGATCAAACATGAAACTTTATCAAGCGACTTCAGGCTTCCAATAAGGATGGTGATCACACACCAACAATGAAATTCATCTCCCATCTGCAGACATTCAGAAATATCCATGGTTCCAATAAGATATGAACCCAGTATCTATTGGTTGGAGAACAGAGATTGTGTCCACTGATGATGTCCAGGCTGGCATGTTGATTATTCCAGATAAAATTTATGTAAACATGTTTCTGAAGAAGCTAAGAAAAATTCTCAATGAGAAACTTTGAGAAGAACAAGCTGCCTTACCTTACGTATCCTCTTCGCTCCCTGCGAAGCATAGGGCCTCAACCATTGACCTCCATCTGACTCTATTCAGTACTTCTTTTTTTATCTCTTTCCGGGAACATCCCAGCCATCTTGCCTCTGTCTCTAGTTCTCTTCTCCATGTTATCCTGGGTCTACCTCTTTTCCTCTTGCCCTGGGAATTCCATTATAGTGTTATTTTTGCTATTTCTTTATCTGGGTTTCTGATTGTGTGACCTATCCAATTCCATTTTCTTTTAATGATTTCATTTCTGATGCTGGCTTGACCTGTTTTCTTTCAAAGTTCTATATTTGTTATTTTATTTTACCAGTATGTTCCTGGTATCTTCCTTAGTTTACGTAGACTTGTATTTTATTATGCTTTCCTTTATTAATGACCATGTCTCTGCTCAGTATAGTAAAACTGGTTTAACATTAGTGGTAAAGAGCCTAATTTTTTTTTTTAATTTTATTTTTTTGGATCCCCAAATTTTCTTCATCATACGGAATGCAATCTGTGCTTTCTGGATTCTGTTTTGTATATCTTGTGTAGTTCCTCCTTGTGTGCTAATCACTGATCCCAGGCAGACAAAGTTATCTACCAGTGTTTTCCCTAGTACTTCAAAGTCTAATTCTTGTTTGGGATTTATCTTCATTACTTTAGTCTTGTTCAGATTTATTTTCAATCCACATTTATTTGCTTCCTGATTTAAATTATCTATTTTGTTTTGGAAGTGTTGGTGCTTTTGTGCCAAAAGGCATATATCATCTGCAAAATCCAGGTCGTTGATTTTATTTGCCCATCCACATTGAATGCCACTTCTTTCTTCAGATGTTTTCCTTATCACCCAGTCGGTAACAATCAGATTATCGGGGAGAGTATACATCCTCGTCTTACTCTTGTGTTTGTTGTAAATGGTTCTGATAGTTTGCTGTTATTTTATTATTTGGATTTTGGATTTTTATGAGTTTTCTTTGTTATATTTATGATTTTCTGGGGAATCCCATAGTACTTCATTGACTTCCATGTAGTCTTTCTGTCTATGCTATTGAATCCATGTTCAAAGTCAATGAATCTCCCAAATATAGGCTACTCTGCCAATCTATTGATTGTTCGACAATTATTCTTAATGTTATTATCTAGTCAATACAAGATCTGTATGGCCTGAACCCAGCCTGTTCTTTTCTCAATTTAGTTTCAATTTCTTGTTTCATTCTTTCTAACAATATTCTAGTAAATACTTTACTTACAACATTTAGAAGTGAAATCCCTCTCCAATTTTGTTATATCTCCCTTTTTTGATAGTTTCACCAGGAGTCCTGTGTTCCAATCTTCTGGTCATTCCTCCTTTTCCCATATTTCATTAAATAGGGGGTATAGCATTTCAACAGTAGTGTTTATATCTGTTTTAAGTAGTTCAGCCTGTATATTGTCACTCCCATCAGCTTTGTTTTTTGGTTTCTTTGCAGCGCGAGTTATTTCTAGTTTAGTTATAGTTCCTATATTTATTTTGAGTATTTCTTCTGGTGTTTCTGATATTTTTTCTTCTAGGTTTTCTATTTCTCCATTTAAAATTTCTTGGAAATGTTCCACCCATCTTTTTTCTATGTTCGCTTCATTTGTGAATAACCTTGTTTATTTTTTACAGGTTCTTCTCTTTTAAAACTCTTTCCAGCTAGGTTTCTTATTGTTTCAAACAACCTCTTTTAGTCAAATTTATTTGCTGTTTCTTTGGCATCTTTACATGTTTCCTCCAGGAAACCTCTTCTATATTTCCTTACACTTTTGTTTATTTTACCTGTCCATTTTTAAGCCTGTATCTTTCATTTTCTTCTGTACTTTGCAGAAGTGTATTCCATTAGTCTCGGGTCTGGTTTTGTCCCGAAGGTGTGGAAAGAGGGGAAAATAGTTCCACTGCATAAAGGAGAATCTAAGACTACGGTTGCAAATTACCGACCGATCAGCATATCAGGAATCATTGTCAAGGTCTTGGAGAAAGTAGTCAAGGGAAAATACAGGAATGGATTGATGAAAATGAGATACTGTACAGAGGACAGCATGGCTTTGTGAAGGGTAGATCATGCCTCAGTAACTTGCTCAAGTTTTATAACAAGGTGATGGCTGAACTGGATAAGGGAAATGGGTTTACATTGATACTGCTGGACCTGGCAAAGGCATTTGACAGGATACCACATAGAATTCTAATCTGTAAACTACAACATATGGGAATGGATATAGGGTTGGTGAGATGGATAGGTGGGTGGTTGATGGAGAAATATCAAAGAGTAGTTTATTCAGGAGTAGAGTCCAAAAGATGGCCTTGGACCACTGCTGTTTAATTTGTTCATTAATGATATAGGGAAGGATCTAAGAGGAACAGTTCATTTGTTCGCTGATGATGCAAAGTTGGGTAGGGCGATAGTGAATGCAGAAGATGTCAAAATCTTGCAAGACGACTTGGATAGATTGGAGTTCTGGGCTAAGGAGAATGGATGTCAATTTAATGTGCCAAAATGTAAGCTTATGCATTTTGTGGTGAAAAGATTAGCAGCAGTATACCACATTGGTGGAACTGTACTCCAGGAGATTAATGAGGCCAGGGACTTGGGGGTGTTGGTGGATAGGGAGATGAAGTTTAGGGGGCACATTGTAAAAGTAGCTAAATCAGCTCATCAACTCACTTGGTTGTTGAAAAATACCTTGACGAGCAGAGACAAGCAAGTTATTACCTCTGTACCGAGCCTTAATCTCGACTACTGTGCCCAGATTTGGTCACCTAGGTTACTTCTTGATGGGGAGGAGGTGGAGAGGATCCAGAGGCGAGTGACTAAGATGATAGTGGGTCTATGGAATGAACCATATGAGAACAGGTTGAAGATTTGTGGGTTGCAGAAATTAGTTGATAGGCGGAAAGGAGGAGATATGATTGAGACATTCAAATTGCTAAAGGGTTTCTATAGGATTAATTCAGAGGATATTTTTGAGATCAGGACTGGTTGTGGGAGAACTAGGGGACACCTATGGAAGCTGGGCAAGAGTGTGGTTAGCAGGGGTGTTAGAGCTGGGTTCTTTACTTTTAGAGTGGTAAATGAGTGGAATAAGCTGCCAGTCTGTTGTTGGTGCTATGACTGTGAGTGAGTTCAAGGCAAGGTATGATAGATACTGTGAGAATGTTGTATAGTTGTGTGGACATGATGTTTAGGGCCTCCCTCGATGAGTCTAAGGACTCCCTGGAGTCGCCTGTAATAATAATAGCGGAATTTTGCACCATTTGATTGGGAAAGACTCATTCAATTCTTGTCGTGACGAGGGGAATACTTATAAGGGCTGCCCTGTGCAATAGCATATTTTTCATAATTTATGCCAATATTTCCCCCCCCCCCAAAAAAAAAAAAAAAAAAAAAAACTTGCTGTCCCATGCAAATGCATGTCTTGTACCATTTAGTAGAGCCGGCCCTCTACTTATATGGGCTTTTTCAGTTGAAGGTGAGTTAGCCGAACTCATACGTTGGTAGCAGGGTTTTTTCTCCCAGAAACTTGGGTTTTTCATCTGCGTTCAGACAAATCACCTTTCAGAGCATGCACAACTTACAAACAAAAAATACTGTTGTTGGGGGTAATGTGCGATAGATGCCGTTCATGGTAGTGGTGTCGTAGTTGGATAATTAAGTAGTAGTGGAGAGGATGAGATGTATTTAGCAAAGTAAAGTTGTGTGCCCTACCACAACGAGTCCTTGGACTCGACTTTAATTCTTTGGTTCTTGCCTTTATATATTTTTCTTAGTTTCGTTTTTATTTTTGCAGTCAATAAGTGGTCGGTAAAGGCATATGCTCCTCTCCAAACTCATACATCTATCAAAGAGGTTCTCCAAGATCTGTTTATTAAAATATGGTTTATTTGCTTTTTGGATTTCTTATCAGGTGATATTCAAGTCTGTTTATGGATGTCTTTATGTTTAAATAAGGTTCCTCTTATGATCATATCACTGAAAGTACAAAAGCCTTTTAGGATTTCTCCATTTTCATTACATTTTTTTAAACCTTCTTTTCCCATTTAGTGAAGTCTGTTCATGTCCCATGTTACTATCTCCTAATTTTGCATTCATGTCCTCTATAATTAAAAACATCTTTACTTTTTACTTCATCCACTTCTTTTTGCAGCATGTCATACAAAATCTTCTTTCTCTTCTATTTTTGCATTGTTTGTTGATCCATATGTTTATTATAGTCACATTTCTGTATTTAGTTTTAAATCTAGCTTTGATTCTTTCAGAAACTGGTTTCCATTTAATTAGTGCTCTTCTGGCATCTATTGTTAGCATGAAAGCTACACCTTTGCTATGTGTCATCCTTGTTCTTGTTTGTTGTTAGTTGGATTTCTCTGCTACCATTCCCTCTTGTCTCATTTAGACCTAGTATTATTATTTTGTATCTGTCCATTTCTTTAGTTAGTAAGTTAGCTTTTCCACTTTCATGCAGAGTCCTAATATTCCAGCATCCAATTTTGGTTAAAAGTTTTGGGTTGAAGAGGTTTTTTCTTGGGATTTTCTGCTGGTCAGCTTCCTGCACAAGGCTTTCACTGACTGCTTCATTTCCCCCAGTGTCTTCCTCTTGGTTTTGTATCAGTTTTCCAACAGTGGTTGAGGTTTCTGTAGCAATATGTTTTACATATTGTGGTTGCTAGCCACAAGTACATCACTTCTCCTTTCTCATCTGGGTTTTGGGATCAGCAATGACGGAGTTAAAAACAAGCTAGGTTTCAGCCGAATAGAGGTGATCGTTTGTTCTTATGAAAAGCATATAATATTGTATCAAAGATAAAATCTGTTCAAAATGTTGCTTACATAGCATAAATTATATATTAGCCTATACCTAAGTAGCAGTAGTTATATATTAAACAGATCTTTATACAGATGTTATGCTCCTAAATAAATCCAGAACAAGTTTTTAAGGATTCCTTAACTAAACTGAATAACTGCTGCAACAAAAATACAAAAGCTGAAAATAAGATGCAGTGCATGAAAAATAATCAGTACAGAAATGCATAATGGAATTAGTAATGGTGATTTGATTGAGGGCCAGTTGAATGAATTTATATAAAATAACAGATATACTCGTATATATGGAAATGTGGACCTGTCTTGTTCTAGTAAACTCTATGTTTAATGCAGATAGCAGGCTCAGCAAGTCCAGACTTGATCTTCAGGTTTGTCCAAAATAAGATAATCTGCAACAGCAAGGAATCTAGTAGATACCTGGAGAACCTATTGGATTCAAGTTTGTCCTTGGGAGAAGCAAGAAAGGTGATTTTTCTGATAAGGTGAAAGGCAACAAGAATATTCAGGGGTTTAAAAACTTGCTATGTTCAGAAACACTGAATCTTACCACCATCCTAGTCCAAAGACTAGAACTATTAAGACTTTAGTACATTGTGCTCATTCTTTATGTTCTTCAGATGAACTTTTGCAGAAAGAATTTCAACATGTTAAATCCACCATTTTATCAAATGGTTTTAAGGATTCTTTCATCAATATAGAATTTAATAGTTATGGTATCTCTGCCTCTTCCGATACAGAAGAAATAATTCACATTTCTATTCCTTATGTTCAAGGTATTTCTAAACACATAAAGAGAGTTTTACAACTAAATATTTTTGGGGCCTTTCGCCCCATCAGAAAAATCTTCACCTCCTCGTATCTACCTGATTCTTTGCTTTTACAGATTATCTAATTTTGAACAAACCGGAAGATTGCTTTTATTCGTCTAAAAGAACTCAAGTGTTATATTAAATATCATGAATCTGAACAGTCTGGTTTGCTGAGCATACTATCTACAGTAAACATAGTTTATTGACATGACAAGAGTCCTTCATAAACGCTGATTCCTCATGCACATACCGGCCACTGGATTATAAATCTTGATGCAGATATAGGTAAACGGCATTTACGCAGCGTATATTCAAAATACTTGGTCACGTGTTCTAGGTGAAGTGTTTAAAAATGCTACTGCTCAATAATCGTCAATAGGCTGATCATTCTGCTTTTCTTTGTCGTAAGAGTTCTTTATCGACAGAGAGTGAATTCGAGATCTCGCCATTGTAATCATCTTATGCTATTTACTAGTAGTAAATAGTTTTTGCTTCTAAAAACAAACGGTTTATTTTTAAAATAGGTTTTTATATATATTGAAGAACAGCTACGCAGGTAAGTTAACTGAATTTACGAGGCCTACTGTCATTAGTATCGCTATTATTGTTTCATATACTTGATAAGCAACTGTCTATTTATTATTGTGTTAAGGACAAGGCATATCCTGCCCCATGGAGCAGAGTCTGAATCTGGCCATGGATACACCATACGAAGAACTTAATTTCAAAGAACTTCTGGCAATATTTAAACGTAGGTAATCTACTCCACACAAAGTGGCCAGAAAAAGTCGTAATTCACCAGATAAAAGAAGTTGATACAGATGACCCTCAACTCTCAGGACTTCTCCCTAGCATTCCCCAAGACAGCGATAGCAAACTAGCAACAATACCTGATGACTATCCCCAGAAGCGGCACTAGGGTCTTTGGCGCCCGCATACAATTTCTGTCTAAGCACCCCTGTAACGATCCGGGCGTGTGTGGTTCTGTAGGCACGAAGGGGGCGTCTCCCCGGCGGCGGCGCCCGCATGCTCTGAATGCCCGCTTCCGCCGGCTCTGACTATCCCCCTTACAGACCATAGTGATTACCAGGAGGTCCGCGCATGCAAGAAGCACAAAACTACAGCTTCTGAACCACCCCCAAAGCGGATGGAATGGAAGAAGAAGACGGTCCTGTTCCGGACTCTCCTGCCTCCACTAGAGAAAGGATACCTCCGATTATTCTGCGTCAGAAGCAGAGATGGATGTCACTAAGGACTACGGTGTCCAATCTACAGATCTCATATAGCCATGCGAAGAATGTCACAGATGGTATCAAAATTCTAACCTAGGACAGTGATGGATTATCGAAGACTAACAGGTGAATTGAATGCCAGAGGCACCCAGTACCACCTATTGACTCAGATCTGAGAAAAACCTCAAGATAGTGTTCAGAGGTGTATCTCAGGATACATCCACAGAAGAAATGGCTGTGGAACTGCACCAACAGGACCTACCACCCATTAAGGTCAGTAGAATGACCAAAACAGACAAGACTCCAATGCCACTGGTACTAGTTGAGATCAGTCCAACTTATAAACATCGATCTGTGGACTGAAAAACGCCCTAGAACTATTAAGGAAAAGGGCTTCAGCAGGGCAGTGTCACAAAGGTTTCGCCACTCCCAGAAAATGTGCAAGGCTGAATTTAAATGTTTAAAATGTCGGGACAGCCACCCAACAAATACATGCACTAAGCCAAACACCACCCCGGCTAAATATGCCAACTGTGGTGTTCCTCACTGCCAACTACAGAGGATGCACTCACAATCCTAGAAATAGAAAATCAGAGGTAGAAACATACTCTTCCACTCTCAGAAGATCTGCGTCAGAGATTACTGACTCACAGCCTCTCAAAGCATAAAGGATCAGAAGCCCATCTGACGAAGCCAGAGGTTCTCAAAAGAACAACTCAGCAACAACAGACAAGGACATATGCGGAAGTAGCTCATCCCAAACAGACATCCTTTGATTAGTCAACACCACATACAAGTCTGACAGCTATCATTACCTCTTCTCTGGTAAATATGCTGTTAGATTTTAGCAGATCCAGCCCCTCAATGTTCTACTACTAGATTTCTAAAGGATACTCAAGCCATTATCTCAGTGCTCACTCATGAATAAATACAAAATAAATCTAGATTCTCTACAGATCGTCGCATGGAATGCGAATGGCTAAGCGAAAAGATCTTGGAACTGCAAGAGTTCACCCAAAGGCACCAGCCAGATGTACTCTTGCTGAGCGAGACCCATCTGCAACCTTCAAATAACCCCAAAATTAGGGGGATACCAGCTGTACAGAACAGACAGATTATCCTGCAGAGGCAGCGGCACTGCTATTTTCATAAAGAATCACATCAATCATCACTCTACAAATATTCCATCCACCACTAATCTTGAGATTACAGGTATTGAAATTCCTACGTGTTTGGCGGGAAATCTAAAAAATCTTTGCAGTTTACAATCCTCTGCAAGAAACATTACTGTTCTCTTGAACGCCATACTCGACAACAGGGAGACTGTCATCATTGCCGGCGACTTTAACTCTATGCATCCTGACTGGAACACCCATTCTGTCAATAAAAATAGACAAATACCAGCCAACTACTCAGGATCCAACAATGTGGTTGTGGCAGGCCCCACTGAGCCTACCCATCACAACACATACGTTCGGGCTGATGTTTTGGACATAGCTATCCTACAAAATGTAAGACTACAGTACAGTTTAATGACACTCAATGATCTATCATCCGATCACAATCCCATTCTATTAAAGCTGGGAAACAAAGACAATTTGTTCCCCCCCCACACACACACACATTCATTCATACCCTGGGACAAGCTATCCAAGGTACTTCCAAAATATATTGGTCCTGTGTCGATAATAAAATCAACAGATGAAATTGAAATAGCTGTAAAGGATCTAATTAAACAAATTAACACAGCCATTACTACTTCCACAACTATCCGCAGACCAAACCACTTGCCAGAAGACATCATAAGCTTGATCAGAGAGAAGAACAGGGCACAAAAGAGATATCACAACACCCGAGTCCCTCAAGATAAACGAATCTTGAATTGATTGAACTCTGCAGTAAGAGATGCCCTCACAGTGCATAGAAGTCAACGTTGGGAGGAAAAATTGATTTCTATCTCTCCTGATAACCACTCCATATGGAATCTAATCAGAAAGATCAAGAACAAAAACAAACCTCTTCTGCCTCTCCAAACAGCTCTTGGCCTCATCCATACTGATGCAAATAAAACCGAGGCAATAGCAAGAAATCTAGAGAGGTAATGCAAACCCTCTTATGACCACCTCGATTTCAATAACACATACAAGATCCACCGACACGTCAGATCTACGCTCAAATCTTCTATCACATATTCTAGTCAAATTGCACCCACATTACCTTCAGAATTATACGACATAATCAAGAAGTTAAAGAACGAAAAGACTGACGAAATCACCAACAAGGTGATAAAACTACTATCCTGCACAGCTATTATGCGTCTGACTAACATAATAAACTCCATCTTTCGCTACAAATATTTTCCTTCCCACTGGAAGCTAGCAGATATAATCCCAATCCATAAATCTGGAAAAGACCCGCGATTACCTCAAAGTTACAGACCAATTAGCCTCATCTCAAACCTGGGCAAAATAATCGAGAAAGTTATTCTCACTAGAGACTCCAAGAATCAGTGCATAGGTTAAACATTATTCCTGAGGAGCAGTTTGGGTTCCGTCAATCTCACAGCACCACACAACAGATATATAGATTGTGGAATATGTTACCACAGAATATTATTGGCGTCAATGCACTGGGGATGTTTTCATGGACATAGCCAGTGCATTTGACAAGGTTTGGCATTATGGCTTGCTATACAAAATGATATCTTTTGGTACACCATTGGGAATGGTTCAACTGATCAGGTCATACCTCTACGATAGGCGCATGTGAGTTAAGTTAAATGGCGCACTCTCAATACAAAAGCGCATCCTGGCTGGAGTCCCACAAGGATCTCTACTGGCACCGACTCTATTTTCCATATATATGTGTGATATCCTGCACAACCCACTGTCATCTATCAAGGTCTTATATGCAGATGATACAGCGCTACTGGCCAGATCTTTAAAACCGCATCTAGCAATCAAGAAACTGCAGGAAAATTGCTGCTAATCGAACAATATTTCGCCAAAGGGCGACTTCAAGTAAATCCTCAAAAGAGCGTAGCAGTGCTATTCACCAAAAGACCAATGCTTCCTACTGGAGACATCCTCCAATTTAACACAAAAATCCTATGGTTAACTGAGATCAAATATCTTGGCGTACTGATGGACAAAAAACTGACTTTCAGTTCCCATGTCAAGAATATCTTTCTAAAGACATCAAAAATCATTGCCCAGCTCTATCCTTTAATTAATAGGAACAGTAAATTGAGCACCAGAATCAAACTACTTATATATAAATTGATGATTCGTCCTATATTCACACATGCTTCTCCACCCAGGAGCCATACTGCTAATACCAATATACTCAAACTACAACGTGTGCAAAATAAATGTCTCAGAATGATCCTCAACGCACTATGGTTTGTACGCACTGTGTAACGTCACCGGGACACAAATGTCCACTATATCTATACCTTCACGCAGACTACAGCAACTAAGTTCTTCTCAAAAGCATTCTGTGCACTCTAATAAACTAATTCAACTAGCGTCAAATTACGATGCAACAGATTACTTTAAGCATAAAAGACCAAAAGCTATCTTAAACTGCAACCCCCAATGAATAATCCTCAGGCCCACTCAGGGCTAGCAACATGCTCATAAATCTTTTCAAACTCACTGTTTTCCTCATCAGATAGCGGGGGAATATGAAAAGCATCTGCTTCACCCTTTAGGTCAGTAATGTTAAAGTTAATCATCAATAGTGTTGACCACAATACGAAAAGCAAAGAATTTTTCGGAGGTCGATAAACAGCTTATTGTGGGTGCCCGTATGGCTACAGCCACGATTTTGAAAACAGAGCTGACTGGCTTCTCAAGCAATATACATATTGCTTGAGAAGCCAGTCATATGTATGTGCTCTGGTCCTAAGTTCGCCGTCGTTTGATAAGGCTTGTACGAACAAACAGAACTTCTTGTGCAGCAACTGACCAAAGCATTTAACGAAAGCTGTTCAGACCCATATCTGACTGAACTATGCCCAGGGAATTGAAGAGGATCAGTATTAAATAAGTTTCTAATCGATTTTCCGGTTTGTGTAGGACGTCTTTATAAAGAAGTATATGAAATTTTACTTCATGTCTTAACTTAAACAAAAGATTTGATGGCCTAAGGCTTTCCCAATTGATGGAGACAGCGCAGTAATTTTTAAACCTGCTAATCTTTCCTAAATTTATTTATGTATATGTGTGTGTGTGTGTGACACACCTTAAAAATTGTCCAAACTAGAATTTCTCAACTGCAAGAGCTAATGGTTTAATGGTTTATCAAGAGCTACATTGATAAACCATTAAATCTTCATGAATTTGCCAGAGTTGATTTTGTTGTTCCAAATATATTGAATGAATTTTAATATAAAATAAATCAGCTAACGCCTTTTTATCCCGTATACGGGGAGTAGGCGAGGCCATTTAGCCCTATCTAACTTTTTGGAGACTGAGTGGGCAGTTCAATCTCCACTGGTACCAATCAGAGATAGATGGCCCAAGGCTATCACTAATTAAGCGGTACTCAGTGAAGAGAGACGGCTCAAATGTGCCGCCATTTCGTGGTCCCTAACCCTAACACAATATATTTAATGTCTGAAATGATGTGGGTTCTACGGTCGATTTTCTTGAGTTTACAGGACGAAAAACCCGAGTTTCCGGGAGAAAAAACCTACTTGCCCGTGCCAGAGATCGACTAACTCGGGAACCGGTCGAAAAAAGCTTAGAAAAATTTCCTCTAGTCGCCGACTAGACTCGAAACCATGTCTTCCTTAGTGCGGCCAAGCGCCATGGTTGGCAAACGCCACATCCACTGAGCTACACAGGCTAGCCTCAGGGGCTCACTTTAGTGAGTACGGGCGTGGCAAACCTGAGGTACCTGCTGCTGGACCATGCCTTACTTCATGTAATATACATCTGTTATATTATTTGTAGACTGGTCCTTCCTCTTCCTCCCTTGCTTCTTTCTTTCTTCTCTTCTTGCTCCTTCCCCCGAATGCTATTAGAGTATTCGAGGGGAATCTTTCTTATTTTGCTGCGTCATTTCGTTTTGTGCTAACAGGACATTATCAAACACTGTAACATGATCAGGCCATCAAAAAATGTTCATACCCGATTGTCCGTCGCGCGGGTTACCAAGGGACGCGTTCGGGTTTTAGGCAGAGGGATCCGTTCGAAAAATGTTACAGTCTCCCTTAGACACCACTCCTCAGCACTCTGCTAGAGGAAAGAAACTCCATCAATGGGCCCGCTACCAGTTTGGGGAGGTGTTTAGGGGAAGCGCAAAGAAATGGTTCTTCAAAAGGACGGAAATGGCAACGACAACGGCCCAGACTATGGCTTTAGGCAACTGGAACATCTCTCTGATAGAGGAGTTGGAACTGGTAGAGGAAGCCAAGCGCTACCGGCAAGACTTACTCGGGCTTTCTTCGACCAAGGGGAGAGATTCTGGAACTGTCGACCTGGATAAGGGGTGGAAGCTCTACTACTCTGGTGTGAGCCCGACAATGTCTGATCATGTGGGAGTGGGGATACTCACAAGCCCCCAGCTGTCAGACTGTGCCGCTGAGTGGATCCCATGGGCAGGATGGGTATGTGTGTTAAGGCTTCAGATGAAAAACCATGATTTGGCTGTGGTGCAAGCCTATGCACCTAATCTGGAGTCAGAATACTCTGCCTTGCTAGAGGAAGTGGATGCTGCTTTTGACAGGGTGGCAGACATGGAATCAGTCCTGCTAATGGGTGACTTCAATGCACATGTTGGAACAGATGACCAGACATGGAGGGGTGTGGTTGGGAGGAACGGTGCCCCTGACCTTAACGCGAATGGGTTGAAATTATTGGACTTCTGCTGTACTAACAGCTTGTCTATAATGAATACCTTCTTCCAGCACCGAGGTACATAAGTATACCTAGTACAGGGATACACTAGAACAAAGGCTGATTGATTTCTTTATAGTCTCAGCAGACCTATTTTCCTCAGTGTTGGACGTTCGTGTGAGAAGAGGAGCAGAACTCTCAACTGACTACCACCTTGTTGTGTGCACTCTACGGCTTCAGAAACCAGATGCCACCATCAACGCTGGTAGGCATAAGCAGCTATACTGCATGAAATGGAAGGCATTGGAAAATGAGGCTGTGAGGAAGAATTTTGCAGATGACATTTCCTCCAGGTTCAAAGAGATTCCCAAGCATGCTGCAGATGTTGAGGAGGAGTGGAAGCTGTTCAGGACAGCTGTCACTGCCTCTGCACTCTCATGCTGTGGCAGAAAGCGGCTCGGCATGGCAACAGGCAGTGAGAAAAGGACTCCTTGGTGGAACTAAGAAGTCCAAAAACTGTCTGGGCAAAAAAGGAGTCCTACCTAACATGGCTTAAGGTCAGGTCACCTGAGATGCGTTTGCGGTATGCTGAGGCACAAAAACTGCTGCTGAGGCAGTAAAGACAGCAAAGCAGAAAATGTTTTTCCAAGCCTTATAATGAAACACTTTACATCATACGTATTTCCATCGACTTTTAAAACTTACATACACAATTACCCAGTGGCATCTAACTTATGAAATCCCGCTAAAGTTAGATAATAGAATTTGAATTTTTTTGATGTCATAACGGGTGAAGAAATTCATCATACCACAAAAACCCATAAAGAAGGCATTCAGAAACATCATTCGAACCCATGACCTATTCACTGGAGAAAGAGAGAAATGTTACCAACCAGATTACTGACCAGGTGAAGAACATTCAGCCTGAAGGTCGTATCTTCTTCACCTCTGTCCTAGTCCATAATAAACTACTCGTTTCAACCCCTGTAATAAAGCTGCATGCTGAATATAGATAATTACAATAAATAAAAATATGCTAGTGATTCTTTCCTTGCCTAACCTGTTCTAAAAAGTCACTGCCACTCATACCAAACGTTACGCATAATTTGACAAAAAAAAAAAAAAATGTGATATATAAAAAATATATAATTTGCCATTCAATCATAGCAAGCATCCCTTTCGCAACCGTCATGCCAATACAAGCGCCATTTTAACGAAATTGAATTACATGTGATGACATGTGATTCTCGTCTTCTCCCTATCCCATAATGAAACTTGATCATTAAAGTGTATCAGACCATTACGTTTCGACTACATCATACAAGCACATTTGAGGTACATAAATAGGTTAGGGACCACCAATAAAGGAATAATTGAATGGCTCGTCTTGAGGCTCGCAAGATTTTTCTTCTACTTACATTATGGACTGGAATATTTTGTAATTACGTCTGTTATTCAATTATCGCTCCATTTTTCCCTCAGCTGGTACGTAGTTAATATATTATATATATATTCTTATTATTAAATATAATAAAATATGCAGTTTTATTTATTAATTTTTAATTTTATTATATATAAACTTCAAAGTAGTTAGAAATAGTGTCCTTTTTAGGTTAAATCGTCTTTTTAAAAAACAACAACAAAAACAACAACTGTGAACTGTATTACAATTGTGCATTTAGACAATATTAAATGTTAAACAGACGGAGCCATTTCCGGTTTTTTACCATTTATATCCATAACTGAATTAATTACGCTCAAAGGAGTTAATCCTCTAATGCAGGGGTTCTCAACCTTTTCCAGTGGCATACCACTATATTTAATTCAAGATATTAGATGTACCAGTAAGCAAATCTATTTTCGTATCACCCGGCAGTGGCTCACGTACCACCAGTGGTACGCGTACCATAGGTTGAGAATCCCTGCTCTAATGTATTTTCATACTTCAAAGGGTAACATTGTTTTAGCCTAATTGTTTAACACAAAAAATAGATGTTGGCTAATCAATAGAAAGAAAATCACATAAAAATAAATAAATCCGTTAACATAAAATGGAGTAAACGAAGCCGTTTAGCCCTAGCTTATCACGTTTAATAAATTGATAATGCCATATTAATGACATTATTTATCAAGGGTAAATTAATAATGTCATATTTGAACAACGCCCTCTACTGTATCTTGATATTATTCGATTACTGTTATTGCTCGATTAACTTATATGTTACGTAGATTTTTTTAAATTCACTTATGTTTAATTAATATTAATTGATGAAGTTATGTAGCTTTACATTATTCGGGTATTGATTGTGACTATTGACTTTGGATGTGACCGGACGTGTTATTTTAGGCTGTAACTGATTGAATTTTATATAAGGTTTTTTCGAGAAACTCACTTTGCACTGGAGTTCACACAGTTTGAAACCTACTATCTGCCCCTCTGCATGAAAAATGCACAAGGTCTGATGGCTGTGTAGGCTCCACCCACTATGAGGACTAGTGGTGGATGTATGGTATTTTAGGGAGGGAGGTTTTCACTCTGTGGCCAAGTGAGTTCTTGACACTCCTGTTCCCATTTTATTAGGGTACTATAAAACTAAAAATTGATGCTACTCCATGCGTTTTTCCAACGCTTTGTTTTGCTGGCAGTCTTTTGTGGCTGCGGGATTCTCTTTGTGGGTAGACCACTGATTGGGTCTATGGGACTCAAGGACCCTATCTTAAACGGTGATTTTGCACCTCGTTTTCTCGGTATGAGTGGAGTTGATGCTGACGCCCTGGTAGAGTCACTGGACAGAGGACTAGCCATAAATATACTGAACCAGATTCCAAAACATTTGAACTTAATTTATACTCTATGCCGGGGGAGTTGACGACGAGAACGACGACAATGCTTCAGCAGATGAGAGGTGAGTATTAATGATCTCTGCCCCCTCAGACTTCACGGAGGTCCGCGCACGCAACAAGCGCAAAACCACGTCCTCTGAATCACCAAAAGAGGATGGAATGGAAGAAGACGGTCCCATTTCAGACTCCTCTGCTGCCACTAGAGAAAATATACCTCCGATTATACTGCGCGAAAAACAAAGATGGATGTCTCTAAGGGCTACCATGCCCAATCTACAGATTTCATAACTACGCAAAAAAATGTCACTGACAGCATCAAGGTACAGTTCACCACAGTGATGGACTACCGAAAACTCACAGAAGCAATGAAAGCCATGGGTGAAGGCGACAAGGGTGAAGGCGTGATACTGAATGCCAGAGGCATTCAGTATCACGCCTTCATCCTTGTCTCAGAAAAAAATCTGAAGGTAGTGCTCAGAGGAGTCTGAAGACGTATCCACAGAAGAAGTAGCTGCTGATCTACACCGTCTGGACCCGCCACCCATCAAGCTCAGCAGAATGACCAAAAAAAAGACAAGACTCAGATGCCACTAGTATTAGTTGAGATCAATCAAGCTTACAAATATATATATATGACTTAACGTCCATCTGTGGACTGAAAACCAGCCCAGAACCCTTAAGGAAAAGGACTTCAACAAGTCAGTGCCACAGATGTCAAAAATTTGGCCACGCTCAGAAAATGTGTAAGGCTGAGTTTAAATGTCTAAAATGTGGGGACAGCCACCCAACCAATTTCAATACAAAACCGAAGACCACCCCTGCTAAATATGCCAACTACAGTGGCCCACATACAGCCAACTACAGGAGATGCATTCAAACCCCAAAAAATAGAAGATCAGAGACAGAAAGACAGACACTCTTCCTCCCCCCAGTAGATCCACGTCAATTCCATAGTACCGCACAACAGTTACATAGATTAGTCAAATACATCTCCATTGGATACAATTGGCATCGATGCACTGGGGCTGTTTTCCTTGACATAGCCAGTGCATTTGATAAAATTTGCCATTTCGGATTACTGCATAAACTGATCTCAACTGGAATACCATTGGAAATGGTTCACCTAATTAAATCATATTTTTGACAGGCGCATGCAAATCAAGATCAACGGTGCAGTTTCGGCACAGAAACGTATCTTGGCTAGAGTTCCACAAGGATCCTTACTAGCGCCGATTCTGTTTTCCATATACATGTGTGATATCCCGCACAATCCATTGTCATCTATCATGGCCCTCTATGCGGATGATACAGCAATATTAGCCAGATCTCTACAACTGCATCTTGCCATCAAAAAAACTACAAAAAACCTACTTCTGATTGAAAAATCATTCTCCAAATGGAGACTGCAGGTGAGTCTCCAGAAATGCGTAGCCATGCTATTCACCCGAAGACTGATGTTTCCTAAAGGGGACATCTTCCTATTTAACACAAAAACCCTTGGCAAACACATGTCAAATACCTTGGTGTACTACTGGAACAGAAGGCTAACTTTCAGCTGCCATATCAAGGCGTTCTGTATAAAGGCATCAAAAGCCATTGCTCAACTCTACTTCTAATCAACAAGAACAGTAGACTAAACACTAGAATCAAACCACTTATCTACAAACTGATGGTTCGTCCTTTACTCAGACTTCTCCGGCTTGGAGCCATACCGCTGATACTAATATTCTCAAGTTACAACGAGTGCAAAATAAATGTCTACGAATGATCCTAAACGCTTCATGGTTCATAAGAAATGTACAACTCCATCAAGACATATAGATGTCCCCTATATTTACACTTAGGATCCTGCAAACTATAGCAACAAAGTTCTTTTCAAAAGCATCTGTACACCCCAACAAATTGGTTCAACTAGCTGCAAATTACGAAGCAACCGATTAATTCAAACATAAAACACCAAAAACCATCTTTAACAACAAACCTGATGTTTAATATTCAAGCCCGCTCAGGGCGAGTGATTGGCTCAAATTTTTCCACTCACTTTTCCCTATCAGATAACGGGGAATATGAAAAGCATTTTGCTTCACCCTTTATGCCAGAAAAGTTAATCTTTAATTATCCCGGTATCCTTATTTCAATTATTTTCTTGTTATCAGTTGCCAGTGATGTTAAATATTTGTAACAAAAATAGTTACTTCTTAGTATCATAGTTATGATGGGAGTGTAATCGTTGTAGTATTATACTTATTGTGAATACACATTATAAATAAATAATGAAGAAAGAAAAGCCATCTTTTTTTTTTTTTTGCATTGAGTCTTATTAGCATCAATGGCGTACTCGCGGGTGGGGGGGGGGGGCGAGTTAAGTCGACGATTTGAGAATACACACTACGCATCGCATACGACCTACGACTGAGCATCTGCAATGATCGCTAATTCCTAAGTAGTATAGAAATAGAAGACACGACACAACATAAATAAAAAATGGATATCGATTCAAAATTTCTGTGAAGATAAATTTTTCTGTCGAAATTTTTCTTAGATTAGTCGCGCATAGAAACTCGACTGTTACTTTCTGCAAAGCGGTGCACATTCCCCCATTCATTTTACTATATATAAGAACAATAAACACTACATATAGGAACCATGTGAAAGAACAATGCATAAATGCAAATACTCATCCAATGACCATACGTATATATTATGCAAATTGAGCGTAGCTCGGTTAAGCGACTTTCAGCTTAGGAGTTTATCATAGGCTGATATCAGTCTTCTGTCAGTTCGTAGGACTGTTTCCCAAATTAATTGATAACATAGCATAGAAACCTAATGGTGAAAAGAAAATAAACCCAAGAAACAGACCACTATAATAAAGTGACTGAAAGGTATGTGGGAATGCTGAAAATGTAGCAACAGCTATGGATTAAACTACGAAGAATGAGATGTCCAATGTATGGTATATAACCCGCAAAAAACAGCATTTTGATTCGCATAGATTCGTGCTCTATATTTTTTCATCAAATGTGTATCTTTTTTAAGATAGATCTTCTGATATTCAGCAGTCATCGAATTTCCATGAAGACAGATTTGTTTAACTGTAGTGGTGTAAAACATATCGGCCTATTTCACTTGATTTAAACGAAGCTCATTCTACATTAATTGTATCGATAAAGTTATTTGGAAGTTTACGGACGCTAGTAATTTGCTATGGGCTTTGAGACTCTGGTGTGTTTTGAGCAATTAAAAAAAAAAAAAAACGCAGATCCTACATGCGTTGTCGGCACGGCAGTTCTTTTGTTGAAATGCTACTACTTAGTCAATTACAAAGTAGACGACTGAGGAAAATAAAGTGAAAAAATTGCCTAAACCTTCAATTTCAGTCCCGTTGAACACATTTCAAATTACTTTGAATAATAAATAAAACTATATCGAAATTGCAATGCATATTTACTGTCAAGATCATAGTTAGGCAGACCTGCCTAACTATGAACTTGACCTTTGTGAATTGTGCCTTTTATAGAACACAATTCACCTTTGTCTGACGGTGAATTACTTGTCTTATAGAGGAATGGAAGCAACATCTCGAAAAAAAACAGACAAATCGGCTTAAGAATGTACACACTCACAGACATAACATACTACTCTTAGAAGTCTAGTTGATTTGGCTTAATACAAACTAGTTAGCTTATATAAGGAATTCCTCCACAGCACAGCTGAAAGAATTACACACATAATTTTTGTTAGAAAGACTAGGATTCTAATTCAATCTAAGATAAACTTTTCTATGAGATTCTTCAACTTGGTTTTACGTAACCTAAAAAACTATAAAAGACGCACTCACAAATATAATGTACTCATCTCATGTTTTGTTTGGATTGGGTTGGTTGGAAATATGGTTAAATTTTCGCATCCTAGACAGAATAAGAACTCAGGTCATTAAAGTCAAAGATCAGCATCGTTATCGCTATGGAATCGCTCTCGCCTCATGGCCTTATTGTCCTTCCTTGTTGATTCCAAAGTGGTGGGGGGAAAAGGCACACAACTTGATCATCTATATTTCATGATGAATAAATGGAATTTTACCAAACTAAAGCTACTTTAAGGATAACAAATGGGCAAACACCGTTTAGCAGGACCAAGTTTGTTAAGTATTGCAAATGATAAGGATTCTGGATGCTCGTTTGGCAAAATTGCAGCTTTTCTTACCTTTGTTCAGACTCCTGTCAGATAGACATCGCTTATTTGTGTTTGCTATGCGATAGCACGAATATAATTCTACCTTCTAGAATTATATTTTATATTCTACCTTCTAGAATTACATGGCGTTCGATTTGTTACCACTTCTAAAACATTATAAACCGAACATTTGCAATTGACCAAGTTTGACGCACCTTGTGTTTGTTCATTATGGTCCAAACAGTCGAAGCATTATTATTATTACTGACCTTAGCTTTATAATTTGTTGCCAAGGCAGACTAATGTATATATAGAGAAATGATTTCACATAATCATTTCTGAAAGTGATTCAAACCGTGAAGGATTTTTATTCGGAGACAATCTTCTAGTATTTATTTAAATAATAAAATTCAAAATATCGCCATCAAGAATCTTCATGGTTGGAACATTCTCAGTTTTATTTCCTTCATATGCACAATAATTGCACGCTACGGTACATCAAATATATTGTGTTTACATGTATGTTTGCGAATAAAATCCTTCGTGCATGAATTTAATTTTCTGTCAATATTTCCTGTTTCCTCAAACACTTGATCAAAGAAAAAATTGCATCCAAGAAGTCTGCCTTTTTTTTTTTCCTTTTTTTTTTTTTTTAAATAAAAGTACTTGTTTTGATGAAGCGTCAACGTGTCGCTCTTCAACTGATTTGTACATTTCCTAAAATTTTGTTTTGACAAGATGAAAAGAACTGACTCATCTATTTCATGCTGAGGCTTAATTACTTTTTTTTTTTTTTTAAATACGTATGCCACCCACAAAAGGTTGGAAAGTTGTAACATTTAATACCATTGGATGGTGTAATAATAATTTTTGGTGTAAACATTTTTTTGTTGGAACTTTGCTCTGCCAAGCATGAAACTACTGTACTTTTGCTATAGGAGTTAGCCAGTCGTTATACGGAAACAGTAATTTTTGTTCTGCAAATATTCTCGACCAAGAAACACATACATACGCCTACAAGAAAAACAATAATACCAGTGGCGGCTCGTGGCTTGAAATCGTGAGGGTGCTGCAACTTTCGAAATAAACATACACACTGTATGTATACGTGTTTGGATAAAATATCAAAATTATGATAAACATTAAAAAAAAAATTAAACATGAAAAAATATTGTTATTATCGATTAAATTATACAGTTTGGTATAATTCAAAATTACTTAAAAATAAAAGAGGAGCCTATGTAGCTCAGTGGATGTGGCGTTTGCACACCACGGCGCTTGGCCGCACGAAGGAAGATTTGGTTTCGAGTCTAGTCGGCGACTAGAGGAAATTTTTCTAATCCTTTTTTCGACTGGTTCCCGAGTTAGTCTATCTCTGGCACGGGCAAGCAGGTTTTTCGCCCTGTAAACTCAAGAAAATCGACCGTAGAACCCACACTATTTCAGACAGTAAATATGTTGTGTTAGGGTTAGGGACCACGAGATGGCGGCACATTTGAGCCGTCTCTCTTCACTGCGTACCGCTTAATTAGTGATAGCCTTGGGCCATCTATCTCTGATTGGTACCAGTGGAGATTGAACTGCCCACTCAGTCTCCAAAAGTTAG
Organism: Typopeltis vanoorti; assembly: GCF_054136105.1. NCBI lineage: Eukaryota > Metazoa > Arthropoda > Arachnida > Uropygi > Thelyphonidae > Typopeltis > Typopeltis vanoorti. The sequence goes on from NC_143558.1 coordinate 34,620,015, forward strand.
ATAGGGCTAAATGGCCTCGCCTACTTCCGTATACGGGAATAAAAAGGCGTTAGCTGATTTTTTTTTTTTTTTCATAAAAGATATTCTTCTTGTTTTGTTTCATGAAAAAAATATTGTTTATTATCGATAAAAGTATACATTTTAGTATAATTCAAAATTACTTACAAATAAAATCCATTATCATAACTCAATAATGTTCTAAAATAAAAACTATAACAAATGTTATATCTTTCATTGTAATGTCCAAATATTTAAAGAGACGGAGTAAACACGATAAACACTACGAACACTCTACTACTGACACAAACTGCATATAAACAACAGTAGAACTGTGCGACGGACAGTGCCGCATTACGCTAATAGCTGGCATCTCACTATGACATGCATATGCTTGCGCGCATAGCGATATGGCATTGTGGTAAACACAGTGCTGCTAGCGTCCTTCGCCTCCTAAGTGCTACAAGATGGATTTTTATTATTTTTTATATAAAATAATAGAATTGTATAGGATTGGATTATTGATGATAAAATTAAATATTACACGCAAATATAAATAATTAATATATAGTTAGATAGGGCTAAATGGCCTCGCTTACTCCCGAATAAGGGAATAAAAAGGCGTTTGCTGATTTTTTTTTTTTTTGATATATTTATATATCGAGAAAAATTGGGGGTGCTGCTGTTCCGCATGCACGAGCTTCCCCTCCACTGAACAATAATAACTTCAGTAAGTAGTAAAATAAATAAATTATTAAATTACGATCGACCCACCCAAAATGAACACCAGCGCGGAAATGACCCCCACACAATTTCAAAGGGTACATTTTGCAATAGCATTCTGATAGAGTGGCCCACTCACAGTAAATAGAAGTAGCTTATATAGTTTTAGTTTATATACCATAATGTTATATGACCAGATGTACAGCATTATACTGTATTGTACAGCATTTACAATACAGTATAATGCTGTACATCTACTAATGCTGTACAGGTCCTGTACAGCATTAGTATGTGTACAGCAAAACATACAGCATTTGACCTTAACAGAAAGAGTAAATTACGAACATACATTAGTTGTTTATTCTGAGGAACTTTTTCATGTAAAATATTTTTTGATTATATGCCGCTTTTAAAGTTCGACAAAATTATCATCGTCAATCAATGTAATCTAAATTTATGTAATACCAACGTTTTATGTTTTGTTTTTACTACTATAATTTACATAGTGTGTACGATTAATGCATGTAATTTGTATTCTGTTTTGTAAAACTATTACCTATTTTTACTGTGCAATTCACAACCATCTGTAACGCATTGTAACTGGGATAATGCCCGTAATAAACGTTGTTGTTATTATTATTATTATTATTATTATTATTATTATTATTATTATTATTATTATTATTATTATTATTATTATTATTATTATTATTATTATTATTATTATTGTTGTTGTTGTTGTTGTTGTTATTATTATCATAAAACAAAGTTTAGATACGATATCTGTTGCTTTTAAATTTCATTCATAAAATAGACAATAACGCGTGACAGCAAAAGCTGTATTTTCCCTTTTTTTAATAATAAAGGTAATTTAACTTGTTGTTAGTTTGAGGTCTTTCAGTACCTCACTCATGTCGATAGAAAATCGATTGTGGAGCAAAGGAAACCACCAAACGATATGGTTATAGTAATGGTAATTTAAAGAATGATATTTTGTTGTATGTTTCAAAATCAAAGTTTTACCTGTAGACATAGTATTACAATTGTTGTGTTTTTGATATCATAGATCCCAGGTATTCGCAGAAGTGATACTTTGCTATATCTTTTTTTATATGTTTAAAAACTGGAAAGTTTATAATTATTTTAAAATATTTAATTATTTTTTAATAATCAGGTTTAAACCATGTCAGTAAAAAGAAAATGAAGGGATTGCAAACTGACAGATAATTTGAAAAAAGAGTATCCATTTATTAAGGAGTATGAACAGGAGGGATATGTTTCATGTACAATCTGTTTGGGAAAATTTTCTGTGACCTCTGGAGGAAAGCGCGATATCACAAGGCATTTAGCTTCTGATAAGCATAAGTCATCTGTCATCTGCCTTAAATTCAGTCATCAAACTGAATTTAAGATGAAAGAAAGAGAATTAGCGATTGCAGAGGCTGTGTTTTCTTTCCATACCATATATCACAATCAAACTTTTAGATCTACGGACTGTACATCCAAACTGATCCGTAAATTATTCGACAGCAAATTCACATGTGCAAGGACGAAAGCAGAAGCTATCATCAAGAATGTATTAGCACCACATGCATTGAAAAAGCTTGGTAAGGAATTACAAAATATAAACTTTATATCCGTGTTTTCTGATGCATCAAACCATAAAGTTGTGAAACTTTTTCCTACTATCATTCGTTATTTTGATTCAAAAAGTGGGGTGAAGAATAAGTTTAATGATTTTGTGTGATTACCTGGGGAAACTGCAGAGCTTATCAGCACTTCTATCTTAACTGAAAAAAAAAAAAAACAATTTATCTAAGAAGGTTGTTGCATATTGTGCCGATAATGCAAATACCAATTTTGGTGGTGTAGCTAGAAAGGGTATTAACAATGTCTTCGCTATACTGAACAAACGTTTAGAGCAAAATATTATTGGAATAGGTTGTGCAGCTCATATAGTTCCCAATGCCATTCAAACTGCTGCTGATCTTTTACCACTAGACATAGAGACTATTGTAACAAAATACTGTCATAATACAAAAAACTGTCAGAGTAGAATCATTGAAAGAACTCTGTGAAGAAGCAGAAATTGAATATCACAAAATACTAGGCTACAGTAAAACTAGATGGCTAGCTTTAATGTCTGTGATTGAGAGGATTCTGAAATTATATAGTCCATTGAAGTCATATTTTTTATCCCTTGAAAAGTGTCCAAGAATAATTGAACTCTTTTTCAGTGATAATACCTCTCAGTTGTGGTTAACATTTCTTCATAGTCAGGCATCAATCTTTGAGACAGTAGTCAGAAATATTGGAGGAAATGATTATACACTAACGGAAGTCTGAGAGGAACTTGATATTCTAAAAGTAAAATACAGAGAATGTCTCGAATCAAACTACGTTCCTGTTGGCATAAGAAGATATTTAAGAATTTTAGAAAATGAGGTAAGCATAAATATTCCAAATATTCCAAACAGTTAATACTGTAACTGTTTGGAATATTTGGACATGTGGTCATCCTAGTTCCTGGAAATTAAGACATTTAAATGGGTGACCTTTAAAAGGAGGATATCATGGCATGATTTTGAGGCATCGTTGGAGTATATAGATTCTAATTTTGGAAATAATCATGGAATATATGAAAATAACCATTTGATGAGGTTTCTTGTTTAAAGAAGTATATAATTGATTCAAAAATTGAAGAATGGAAGGAGAAAAAAACTCCTACAGGAGATAGATGGGTTGAGATATTTGCGTTTTTTGAGAAACGAAAAGTGCCTTATGGTAATATATATATATATATTAAAAAAAATGGAATTTGCCCTTTGCTTACCTTGGACAAATGCTGTTACAGAAAGAGTATTTTCAGTTGTGAATAAATTATGGACTGCAGAGAAAACACAATTAAAACTTGAGACAATAAAGGCCATTCGTATTGTGAAATATAATATCGTTGATTCCTGTGAAGATTTTATGAGTGAAATATCAGAGGATGATGAATTATTGAAAGAATTCATTCTTCCGAAAAATAGGTTTAAATTGTTCATTTGGAGAGTTTTAATAGATATTCATTGTATAAGATAAATAAGTTTTGTGTGATATTTACCTTTGCAGATATTATTAAGAATTTAAATAAAAGTTGCTTTTCATAAATATCTATTCATTGTATAAATAAAATAAAAAGTTTTGGGGGGATATTTACTTTTGCATCCATTATTGAGAATTTAAATAAAAATTTCTTGATAGTTTAGCAGTAACAATATTATTAAATTAGTAATAATAACAAGAATAAAAGCAGAATATTTTAGTGAAAAGGTATGATTATGTTTCTGTTGGGATAAGAAGAAATACAGCAATACAATAGGCGTATATATTTCATAAGATGCGCGTAAAAAAACGACTTGCTGAATATGAAGTAATTGCTTTCACTGGCGTCCTTATTTATTTGGAATAGACGAGAGAAGATGGTGAAATTACCAAGAAAACAGCTTTCGAAATATTAGCAGTATTTCTATTCAGATTAAGAACAATAATGAATTGTAGCAGTACCGTAACTTGGCAAAATTCCAAAATTTAGAAATCTCTTAAACATATGCACTGCGTTTTTATTTATTTTATTTTTTGTTGGATATTTTGAAAATAAACGTATTTTACATTTTCTTTCCTTATCTCTTTGGTGAGTTGATTTCCTCGTCGACGATATCGTCGAAAGGCATGCTTTTGTATCTTCCCTTAAAGCAACTTATTGGTAAACCGATACATAACACAGGTAGTGGGAACTCGAGATGACCTTTAAAAATTAACATACTAGTTGTAAGACTACCAGGCAAAATAACGAAAGTATCCAGTTTGCAGCAGACGATCGTACTACATAACTGTGAATAAGAAATTCTAAACTTGAGTGAAATATAAACCTGCATTTTATATATAAAATGATCTGTTGTATACAACGTGCAGATATAGTTACATGAAACCTTAGCAATTAGAAAGTCCAGGTTTATTCGGCTATGCTTTAGTTAATCATTTTGGATTTGCAAATCAGAAATTAACAGTCACGAAAATTCCAAGTAAAACAAACACCTTGTGCACTTAGTCTTTTAAAATTATGATTAAAGTTCTGAAATGCAGTCGTTAGGAAGTTTAAAAGGTGCAAAAATGACCATTAAATTATTCAGCGTTTTATTCAATGGCGTGGAAAGAGTTTCTTAGAAACGTTTAAAAGTTTGATGAATTTCACGGCAAGAGAGTTTGAAGCCATTGTTTTCCGCTTTTTTTTTTTTTTTTAGGTTGTTCTCGCTAATAATCGTCAAGGCCCAAGGAGTATAATATGAATTAACAGAATAGCAAGCATGTCTCATGATAGATGGCAGCACTTCCCAATGAACACACACAATTTACCGAACACTGTATATACTGTATAAGTGTGTTGAAAGTTCTAGGTAGTGACCCTTCTCATAATGCATAACATTATACATGTCTGCAAGGAGATGTGCTTTGCATTATGGGATACTAAGGCAACCTTTGCCACTAGTTGCCCCAGTCCTGGATTTTATTTATTTTATTTAGCGTATGCCATAATAAAGACGCATGACATCAGAATATATAAATACATATTTGTGCAGACAATAAAAATTGGACAAGTAATGCACATATACAAATATCAGGTAAAAAAAAAAAAATCGCTAAAATTTTAGGTCTAGTTCAGATAGCCAATCAAGAGCTGAAGGATCTGCCTCAAAAAGTCTCTCAGGTCACCGGGGTAGGCTCTTATGCTGCAGTTCTCCACAATGTGCCGGATGGTTTGATTTATGGCCCCACAGTCATTGGGGGGGGTGTATGTGATCTTCCCCACTTTGTAGGCTGTCTGTGCAGATACCATGTCCTGTGAATGTCCTATTTAGGCTTTTCCATAGATGACGTGGAAGTCCTGAAAGATACTTCAGGGGAAAAGTCCTGAAAGATCCTTTAGGTGCAAACTTTGCTTACACGTGGATAATGGATTAAACCAAGTAAATAATTTCTTGGTATCTTTAATATATATATATATATAACTTTGACGCAAAAAAAGGTGAAACTATAATCTGTATATTTCATTTTCGAATATTTTTTCTTTTGCTACAAAATATACAATTTAGTCAAAAATATTAGGACCACCCTAAGTTTGAAGACTACTGGGCCTTGAAGACACATTTTGCTGCTAGAACCTGCCGTTACGTATGTTGATATGAACTCTATAAGACCTATGAACGTTGCAGAAGGCAACCACTTCGCCAGGATTCTTTTCCACGGATATGCCAATGTTTGGAATGGGCGATTCAAATGCTAGATCTTTCGATCCACGTAATCCCAGTGATCTATGGGAATTGAAATCCTCAGCCCTGGTAACCCCTGGAAGTTGCTGTCCTGTTCGGCGAAGCCCTCGAGCGATATCAGCAACATGCCACAGTCCATTATTGTACTGAAACTCACCTGTACCACCTGGGAAGACAGTCACCATGGAATGAATTTGTATCTGTAAATATTTGTCATAAGTATTTGTACCCGGATTAGGCGCCTGCTTTGGAGGGCCATATAGAGGAGGATATGTGGACTGAGAAACATTGCCATTCACCCCTTGATCAATTACAATAGACAAGTACTTCGGAAGCCCACAGTTTTTCGTCTATGGACTTCAAAAAAAAAGGTTTTTAACTGAAAGTTAGCAGTATCCATGAAGCTAATATTGCAAGTTGTTCGCAAAATTGTGGTTAAGGTGCTCTAAGAGAAGGATAGTGGGTATCCGCAATTAGTTTTGCGACTGCTAAATCTTGCCCAATATCCTTCTATTCTTAGAACACCTTAACTACAACTTTGTGAATAGCCTACAGTATCAACAATATCCAGAGAACTGCTGTCTTTCATTTGGTACCCTAAATGATGCCTTTTTATAAAGTCCTTTCTCATCATGTTCCTTGCTCATCTCCATCAGCAACTCATGAAGGAAACAGTACGTCACACATCATCAAGTATATTGGATTTCACCATGACACTAGTGTCGCCTGGCTGCGTGAAATTGCCGATTGTGAAATAACAGGCTGGTCGTAATATTTTGACTGCACTGTGTTAACTGTGGTTCTGAAACTACATCCAGAAATTACTAGAATCTCACAAAACAATGAGCTACTAAAAAAAAAAAAAAAAAAAAGTCTGCATTAGAAAAGAAGTTTCAGAACTGCTAGGTTTTTCTTTTTCTTGTAAATATAAAAACGGAAACGTCAAAATGTTTATTATGATATTAATTATTTCAGGCTAGAGAGAAAGGTCTGAGTGCTGTGGAGTATTCCTTTGTGTTTGGCGCCTACAGTTTTGCTCAAATCATTTTTAGTTGCATTGTGGGAAAACTTGTAAGTATTAGTTTAGAAAATCTATTATACTTCTTAATAAAAACTAAAATAATGATAAAAATAGAAATCAATCATAAGTGTTATTGTTGGGATTGATTGCTATATAATAATAAATGGATGTTTTCATGAGAAACACCCTTTCTACTATAATATAAATAGATTTTATAATTGAACAAACACAAATGTCTCCCCCTATTCAATGTGATCAGGGTTTAGCACACTCTGATGCTGATAAAGCAGAAGCTATTAAGTATTAAGCAGACGCATACGAAAATTTAAGCATCAATCCAGTTTATAAAGTGCATCGTCATGTTAGACGTACATTAAAATACCCTAACAATAACTCAAATCTGATTAATCCTACTTCACCAGCAGAAATAATTAACATCATCAAGCATCTTAACAAAAAAAAAAGAAAAAAAAAAGCACCAGATGTCCAGATGGCATCACAAACAAAATCATCAAGTTGCTACCTGGCTAAGCTATAATGCATCGTGTCCACATCATGAATGCAATCCTCAGAATACAATATTTCCCCTCCTTTCTGCAAGATTGCTAACATTATACCAATCCACAAGCCGGGTAAGGATCCACATTTCGCTCAAAGTTATCGTCCCAGCAGTCTGTTATCCAATCTAGGAAAAATCCGTAAAACATCATCCTCTCCAGACTGTAAGAATCAACAAACAAACTAAATATCATACAAAATGAACAATTCGACTACCGTCGGAACCACAGTACTAATCACCAAATCCATCGTCTAATAGAATATATTATTACAGGATACAACTGGAAACTGCAAACCGATGCTGTATTGACATTACGAAGGCTTTTGATAAAATTTGGCACTATGATCTCATATTCAAACTCATAAGAGCCAACATATCATTGCATATGATGCGGCTCATCAAATCATACTTTACCGAAAGAATAATGCCGGTCAAAATTAATGGAACAAGCAATACTCACCCAAAATTTTAGCTAGAGTTCCATAAGGCTCCTTACTGATTTTTTGTTCGCAATCAACATGGCACATGTTCCACAGAACCCAATGACGTCCATCACGCTTTATACGCAGACGACGCAACAGTATTAACAAGATCTCTCCGTCCTTACCTTGTAACCAAAAAACTTCAAGACAGTATCCGTATGCTAGAAAAATGGTTCACAGATTGGAGGATGCAAGTAAACCCTCAAACAAAGTGCAGCCATACACTTCACCAGAAGGCTAGTATCTCCCGAAGAGGATATTCAACTATTTAATACTAAAATTCCATAGCAAACAGAAACTAAATATCTCAGGATACTCGTAGATAAAAGACTGTGTTTCAATAGTCATATCAAGGACATCAGTTTCCAAACTATCGTTCAACTCTATCCCTTGATTAATGAATGCAGTAAATTAAATACACGAACAAACTATTACTGTATCAGATGGTGATTCGACCGATAATTACCTATGCCTCTCCAGCTTGGAGCCACACTTCCAAATCCAAGAAACTAAAATTACGAGTGCAAAACAAGTGCTTACGGATTATATTAGATGCTCCATGGTTCTTTAGAAATGAACAGATTCGTCGTGATACAATACTCCATATATCTTCTGATTCCTTCACTCTCTCAAGCAGTAAAGTTCTTCACAAACGCGGCCATGCACCCAAATCAACTGATCCAACAAGCTGCAGATTACCACGAATATGATAGCTACAAGTACAAAAGACCTAAAGCCATTCTGCTTTCCAATTTAATCTTTCATCCCCCCCACAGGGAGAGCTAAATGCTCATAAATTATTCCTACCAAGATTTACTCCTGTTCAAACAACGAGGAATATAAAAAAGGATTAATCTTCACCCTTTTGCAACTGTACCGTTATGCGTTATTCAAGTTTTCTCTCATATAATGTATATATGTAAGAAAACCGCATGTATATGAGAGGTTTCTCTCATATACATCGGTCATTTTTTTAAATCTTTCCTGGCAGATATTAAAGGTGGTACAACAAACTATATGCTGACATGCTTGACTACTTAGATATTATAAATTGCATAGTCATCGTAAGACTTAGATTGTTAACACTGTAAGTGAATCAAATTAGTGGGTGTTTCATTTTCTTTTGTTTTTAACTGTTTGTTTGTTATAATAGCTATTCGAAGTTGGACCAAAATATATTGCTGTAGCTGGGCTATTTCTTACGGGAGGATCCACAATACTTTTAGGGTAAGAAGCAAAATATAATTTTCATACTTTTGGCAAAATTTGCATAAAAATAAGTTTATTTCTATACGTTTGAGAATTAGACATCGAGCATAGTTGGTTCGTCACACTGTTCCATTAAAAATATATGAACTGACAGAGTAAAGCATGCCGTTGGAAATCTCGTTAATACTGTAGTACTACGTAAATATGCTGATCTTAAGGACCGAACTATGACCTTCTCTGAAAGTAAGTTTTAACCTCTCAAAAGCCTTCTATGACTTTCTTTTTCGTAGTTTGAATTATAAAGTTGCTATTCTTTGAAGGCGTCAATTTTTTGATGAAGCAAAATTGCAGAAGATACAAATGCAGTCGTATTTTAGATGATATTACTTTTCAATAATACAGGCACCAATGATCTTACTTAAAACAATAACTCGGTCGCATCCACAATTTTCTTAAGCGGAAGTCTCTCTTGATCGTTCTAGCGATGTAGATTCTCCTACCCTTACTAGAAGGGTGATCGGGAGTCGCCGATGTCTTCAGTTTTAGCCGCTTCGGAAAGTTTCTTCTTCCTAAACGATCTCAGGCAAGAAGCATGGCATGGCCTAAGATAGTGTCGACTTGGAGTATCCCCCATCAAATCTAAAAATAATGTATCTGCATGTTCTCTTAACTTTACGCGTGCATTTCATTTGTGCAAGGAGTGTTTTCTGATATGTTGTTGCCGTTATTATTATTATTAAGAGAGACCTCCAGGGAGTCAGGGACTCATCGAGGGAGGACACATACTACACGCGCCAACTATAATGCTTATTCTCGAATTAATTCACATTGTTTGCACTCACAACATCCAGTGAGAATCCATTCCTATTTAGCACCATCCTATGAAAGAAAAATCTAGCCCTCACCCCCCCCCCAATTCTTAGCAGCATTTGTTCTGAGTTTCCAAGGATACCCTCTTCTGCGCCACTTCGCACAACGTAATGAGAACACTGTGGACGTTCATGTGCGGCAACAAGTTCATCAAAATCGATTTTCAACGATGGTGACAATATTCGTAACAAATCCTTAAAGTTGTCATCGGTCAGTCGGCTTCTTTGTGACGATTTAACCGCCCTCATAGTTGAGAAAGTGCATTCACATATGGATGTGCTTCCAAACATAGATGCAATTCTCACGCTGAAATCACTCAACGCAGGATATTTTTCCCTTGATACCAGTTTCCAAAAGTCAACGCCTATCTCCACCCTTGCAGGAAAAAGAGGTTACTTTGAAGGTCACATAACTCCAATTGAATATTTTCATGCTGCTCTGAAATGTCGCATTTCATTGGGTTGTTAAAAAATGTCAGTTGGGGACGCATGTCACTGAAGTCAGAAAATCGCTTACTGAATTCTCCAAAAGTTGGTCTAACATTGGCACAGAAAACCTGAAGTGAATGTAATGGCTCTCCTCCACCAACTCATTGCAGGAAGAGAAGTGTACCAAGTTTCCTCTGACTAGGGTGAATTTAAATTTAGTTGGACATCTAGGTGTCAAACTAAATCTGAGATTGTTTGGATACATCCCTGTAACTTCACGTGTGGTGTGTGATGTCTGTAAAGGCGAGTAAGCTGTTAAAATGAAGATCACACAGTTTTTTGATTAGTTCTTTGTTGGTCTTCTTGTGTTCCTCTAAAAACTGTTTTATTTCCTTTCTCAAAGCAAAAAACCGTTTTAAACAGTTCCCTCTGCTTAGCCAACGTACTTCTGAGTACAACACTAAATCGTCATATTCTGCCTCCTTTTCTGTTAGAAAAGAAAGAAACTTGCGGTGTGTCAAGACCCGATTTCCGCCTTCATTAGATTCACACACTTCATTACAGTTTTCATAACATCCTCTATCTCCAGAATTTTACCACACAGAGCCTCCTGATATATAATGCAGTGCAATACAGGGCAATTGATTCCAGCCTTCCTTAGTAAGCCAACTAAGCCTGTTTGAGTACCACGCATTGATTTGGCGTCATCTGTCACAATAGCTGTGAGATTGTTGACGTCACCAGTACCGTTTACAACCTTCATAACTGCATCATAAATGTCTTGCCTAGGATTCGTATACGTCCCGTATTTTACGGGATTGTCCTTATTACGAGTTTGTGTCCTGGCGTCCCGATAAAACTCTTCGGGGCGCAGAATTGTCCCGTGATTTGTGGATTTGTGTTTAACATTCCCATTCTTAAACATAAAACATGTAATTGCCAAGAAATCGATATTAGTTATTGATCATAAAATTGTCTTATCAATTGACAATACTGACATGTTGCGAGAATACTGCAACTAGCGGACGTTGTAATAACTAAGCATGGCTTATTTGATATGAGATAGATCTGTTATGAAACGTAATTAGTTTTATTATTTTATATGCCTTTAAAATGCCGATGAGAGAGTGTGTGTTCTCACAGAAAAGCTAAGGACTGAATACCCTTTTATTATACCATGTAATTGTGATGGCAAAGTCGACGGGAGAGAGCCTGTGTAGCTCAGTGGATGTGGCGTTTGCTAACCACGGCGCTTGGCCGCACGAAGGAAGACTTGGTTTCGAGTCTAGTCGGCGACTAGAGGAAATTTTTCTAAGCCTTTTTTCGACCGGTTCCCGAGTTAGTCGATCTCTGGCACGGGCAAGCAGGTTTTTCCTCCCGGAAACTCGGGTTTTTCGTCCTGTAAACTCAAGAAAATCGACCGTAGAACCCACATTATTTCAGACATTAAATATATTGTGTTAGGGTTAGGGACCACGAGATGGCGGCACATTTGAGCCGTCTCTCTTCACTGAGTACCGCTTAATTAGTGATAGCCTTGGGCCATCTATCTCTGATTGGTACCAGTGGAGATTGAACTGCCCACTCGGTCTCCAAAAAGTTAGAAAGGGCTAAATGGCCTCGCCTACTCCCCGTATACGGGAATAAAAAGGCGTTAGCTGATTTTTTTTTTTTTTTGAAGTCGACGGGAAAGTGAAATGTACACAATGTAAGTAATGCAATATAATCAGCCCTTCAGAGCACACGCAATTTACAGACATAGAATACTAGTTGTGGTGGAGGTGGGCGGTAGATGGCGTTGATGGAGATGATTCGTGGTAGAGAGTCGGTGTAGTGGTTGAGACACTTGTATCAGTTGAGACAGTTGTAGGTGTCCTCCCGCGATGAGTCTTCGGACTCCTTGGAGGTGTTGGGAATAATAATAATAATAATAATAATAATAATAATAATAATAATAATAATAATAATAATAATATTCAGCATACAACACGGCGGTCAGTCAGACATCACGCAGCACATCGCTACGAAGAGACACAAATTAGCAGAAAATGCAAGTGTAAGTAGTAAAGTGTCAGATTATATTTCTAAAAAAACAATGTTCCAGTTCTAGTTCGATACTTCATACCAGAAGAGGCCATCAAAACTATGGTTCTAGAGTTTTTAGATTTACCGTGTGAAACTGCAGACCAACTTACAGAATATGTATGGCAACTAGTAATAAAGTGGAATATTGAAAATGAAGTTGTTGCCTTGTCAGCAGATAATACTAATACACATTTTGGTGGCAGTTCCAAAAAAGGAAAGAAGAATGTTTTTCATAAATTGAAATCAAAATTGAATCGTACATTGATAGGAGTTGGTTTTTCATCCCATATCATAAATATCTGTACAATGTGCAGTGATACATTGCCCATGGACGTTCAAGCGCATTGAAAAATTATATCAGCATTTTTATATCTATACTGTTAGAGTGCATACACGCAATGGTTTTTGTGACTTTTTAAATACTGAGTACAAGGCAGTGTTAGGGCACTCAAAAACGCGATGGTTGTCTCTGTACCCTGCTCTCAAAAGGATGAATGAGATGTACGAAGTTCTCAAATCATATGTTCTTTCACTTGATAAACACCATTGCTTCTAAAAAAAATTCTTTAGTAATCCAGTTTCAGAGCTAATAGCCACATTCCTAGAATGCCGATCTGAAATGTTTCATGCAACAATTTGCGCAACTGAAGGTGAGAAAGTCACTTTTGCTGAAGCAAAATCCATTATTGAAAGCCTCTTAGAGAAACTTCGGCAGACGAGATAATGATTTTGCAAAAAAGAAAGAACAGTCCTTACTGAAGGCATTAATTAAAGATGGACCCATCACTGAGAAGAATTATGGTAATTATAAAAATGAATTTTATAACACCTTGTATAGAATACATCCAAGAATGGTCGTCTGACACTCTTACTTTTGAAAGTTTGTCTTGGATTTTATTGACGAATCCAGAAGCCAGTCTCAGTTGGAAAAGTGTGCAGAAAAGTGTAACAACTATTGAAGAGGTCTGCCCAAACACAATAATCAATGAAACTGAACTGTTTGATGAAGTGATGATCTCGAAAAAGGCAATTACAGAGAAGAAATTAAAGCAAAATCTACAGGAGAAATTTGGTATGAATTATTCAACAGTGTTGGAGTAAATGAATTAATAAATTGGAAGAAGATTGTTGAGTTCTTCTGCTGCATTCCTGGCACAAATGCTAGTATTAAAAGACTGTTTTCCCGGATGAACTCCTTATGGACAAACGAAAAGAATGGGTTATCTATAGAAAGTGTGAAAGCTATGCTCATTGTTAAAGTGTTTTTCAATAAAGACTGTGTGGAATTTCATAACTTGGTAAAACATGATCATTCTTTACTTGAGAAAATACAGTCATCTGAAAAGTATATCACAGTCAAAGATCGATGATTTAGTATTGATTAAAGTTCAATTTTAAGATTGCTATAATTAATTAAATTCTTTTCCCTTTGCTGATGTTCGTAAATGAGAAAAGCAAAAATATTTTGTTGGTTTATTCAAACCGAAGGTGTCTCATTTTTTTTTTTTTTTTTTCAAAAATATATGAAACCTAGGCCCTTTGGCTGTGTTATGCAATGACTCTAATGCTAGTAGCTTTTCATTAATAGCAAAGTCTTTGGAAACAGTTCAAATCAAAATTAGAAATTGAGCTGCATCTGTTCAGTTGATTCATCCAGAGCCAATGAGAAGTAAGCTGAATATGTAATAACAATTTTTAATTTATTTAATATGTGAAAACCTATTTCCTCGACTCTTTTTGTTACAGTTTGTTTTGATAGTGGGACGCTTTCATACTCACTGGATTTTATCTTCCCCAAATGCACGTGCCATTTTCACAGAAGTGTTTTACAAATTATTATTATTATTATTATTATTATTATTATTATTATTATTATTATTATTCCTGATACCTCCAAGGAGTCCGAAGACTCATCGCGGGAGGACATCTTCAACTGTCTCTACACCTTACCTCCACTACGAATCAACGCCATCTACCGCCCACCTCCAACACCACCACAACTAGTATTTTTTTTTTTTTGTCTGTAAATTGCGTGTGTTCTGAAGGGCCGATTTGTATGTATGCGGGATGAAAAACCCGAGTTTCCGGGAGAAAAAACCCTGCTACCTCCGTATGAGATCGGCTAACTCACCATCGATTGAAATCGACCAGATAAAGATTCCTCCCGTCGCGACGAAAATCGAACTTAGGCCTATTCCAATCAAAGGGCGCAATGCACCGTCGTTCTTCCAATTGCGCTACGGAGGCGCTTTCATCAGCAGATAATGATTTTTTTACTTTTGCTATCTCTGCGCTTACAACAAACGATGCCAAGAGTGAGCTTTTTTGTATTGGTATTGGTTTAGTAAAAATAGATTTCTAAGCACTAACCTTTCTCTTCAAATTACATATAATTTTAGTACGTACTTGTCCAACGTATTCTTGGTATTTAGTGGCATGGTGCTGTATGTAGTGGCGTTTGAGGTTGTACAGACAATGCTTGCAAACACACAAGACA
Organism: Typopeltis vanoorti; assembly: GCF_054136105.1. Lineage (NCBI taxonomy): Eukaryota > Metazoa > Arthropoda > Arachnida > Uropygi > Thelyphonidae > Typopeltis > Typopeltis vanoorti. The sequence goes on from NC_143558.1 coordinate 34,635,198, forward strand.
CTGTGGTTTGTTGTCGTTATTGTTTATAAACAGAAATTCATTTTCCCATTTCTCCTGAAATGACCTGTTTCCTTCACAGATCTTACGTTTCTTACTCATAGTACACAAAGGCTGAAGTAACTGGCCAAGGGACACTAAAGCAATTTTGATTCTGTGTTGAGAATATAAATTGTTTCCGTCATCAAAAAATAATGAATATAATTAGTATATCAATCAGAAAATGTGCGGTCGAAACTAATAGCAAAATTGATAATACATATAATTTAATATAGTTTTTATCCTGCCGACGCCGAACAAAATCACATGACGGGCAGCATGCGGCCCGTAACGTGATGATCACGTGCTAGTATATGAATGATCTCATTTCATTTTTTTCTTTTCTTAGCTAGCGAAGAGATTGTAATTAGAATTTTTTTGTTTCTTTTTTTGCAAGTTTTGCTGAAGTGAACAACTGAACTGTCAACAAAGACAAAGGGGGTTGAGAGGGTGGGGTTGAAGCCGTGACCCATTAGGACGCCAGGTGTTTATTACACTTTTCCGTATATGCAATGCGTTATGGCAATCGTAGACGTCGAAGTGCATACGAATGTAAAATTCTATGTCAAACAAAGAAAATCTCCAGCGGAATGTTATAAAAGAGAAGAAAAAATATGTGGAGGTGTCAGGCTGAAGTTTGACCGGACGTATTATTTTAGACTGGGCCTGATTGAATTTTATATATGGTTTTTCGGGGATCTCACATTGCACTGGCGCTAACCCAGTTCGAAATGTACTGTCTCCCTCTCTGTATGAAAAATCACGAGGTCTGATGACCGTGCAAGCCCCACCCGCTATGAGGACCAGTGGTGGATTAATGGTACTTTAGGGAGGCAGGTTTCGCTCTGTGGCCAAGTGAGTTCTTGACACTCCTTTTCCCTGCTATTAGGGCTTCATAAACTCTAACATGTATTGTTCTGCTGGTATACACTCTTGTGTGTGTGTCTACGGGATTTGTCATTGGACCCTCCAAAGTCTACAGGATTATCTAGACACACCGCAGTGTTCTTTGACACTATACGGTGTGCAATGATGGAGGACGTAAAAGACATTAAGGGAAGGCATTCAAAATTTAAACAAAGATCTGATACTTGACGTTCTCAAATTCATCTTAAAGAAATTTGAGACAGAATATCCTGGCTGTCCGAATCTCTACACTCATGTTAATGTCACGGAAGAAGATGATGTGGACATTGAAGAGGACTTCACACCTGTTCCGACTCCCCGACAGTACTATTGTTCGCAGGAGGAACAATCAATTAAAAGATGTAGAACATCTGAAGATGATATGGAAGAGAATGTAGCAACACACGATACCCAAGTTACCCAAGATAGAAAAGAAAAGGTCTCTCCAGTTATCCCCTGAGGTAAAGAGGGACCTCAGTCTCAAAGTCCCTAGGAGAACAAAACATCAATTTCTACAGGGCAAGAAATACTGATGAGGGTGTAAAGATTCATCCTACTACTGTTTCAGATTATCGTAAGATGACGAAAATGCTGAACAACTCCAAATTGCCCTTCCATACCTTCGCACTAGCAAGAGAGAAAAATCTTAAAGTGGTGCATAGAGGCGTTAATGAGGGCATCACAACTGATGAGATCACTACCGACCTCATCAGCCAAGGACTGGCCCCACTCAAAGTCAGTAGGTTGCTGAGATCTGACAAAAGGCCAATGCCTCTGGTGTTGATCGAAATCAGAAATACACAGAAGAGGTGATATGAACTGACAGATATATGCAGGCTCAAAATTACAACCGAGCATCTAAGGAAGAAGGCATCGGCAGGCAATGCCATAGATGAGATGACAAAAAATTCGGGCACGCCCAAAAGCTGTGCAGAGCTGCCTACAGATGTCTGAAATGTGGAGAGGGACACCAGACCAACACCGGCACCAAGCCTAGATTTACATCTGCCTGTTGTGCTAACTGTAGAGGACCACATCCCAATAATTACAAGGGGTGCCTTTTCTGCCCAAAAACTCGGTGTCAGCAAGAGTGAACCATGCTTCCCCATGCAATGACACCATAAGTAACCAAGCAGGTCGACATCCTAATAGAGATAACCTCACCTTCAGCAACAAAGGAAGGCACTCAACCTTCATCCATGTCCAAGACATATGCTGAGGCAGCACGAACTCAGATTCCTTCATCTTAAGAGCAAATAATCTCCAAACTAACATCAGTTTTGACTGCTTCACTCACCACAATCCTGCATGAATTCAGCAAAGCAAGCAACTCACCATTTTCCAGAAAGAGATTTTATCTAGAAACCCAATCCATATTGACAGCTCTCTATAAAGTTTAAAAAATTCAAACCAAACTCCCTCATGATTATAGCATGGAATGCTAATGACTTGATAAATAAAATTCTTGAGTTGCAAGAATTCGTAAACAGATACAATCCGGACATAATCTTGAACAGCGAATCCCACCTCAGACCACCAAACAACCCAACACTAAGAGGTTATATTCTATATGGGACAGACAGACTTAACTCTAGTGGTGGCGGCACAGCCATTTTTATTAAAAATTATTTAAGCGACAATGTATTAACCAACCCTGAAACTTTAAAACTTGAAGTGACCTGTGCACACAAAGAACGCAGGTAAACCTAAAGTCTGTGCAACATACAATCCTTGCAGCATTCCACTATATCAGATTTAAACTCCATCTTCGGCTCCACTGATTCCATAATTATAGCAGGAGACCTCAACTCCAAACGTACAGCTTGGTTCAGTTCATCAATCAACTCCAAAGACCGTACTTTATTTAACTACACGTCACTCAACTCATCAATAGTAGCTGGACCTACTGAGCCCACCCACTACAGCCTATCAGGAAGTTCTGATGTACTAGACATAGTCATCCTCAGGAACATCATATATCAATATCAGCTGGAGACATTAGAAGAGCTTACTACAGATTATAATCCCATCCAGCTCAAGCTAGGTACCCAGGATCAGCTGTCTCCTCAACATTCTTTTATCACATGGGATAAGCTCTCTAAGGTTCTCCCAGACCATATCGGCCCACCTCCTGTCATTCGCAAAAAAAAGAAGACAGACTCAGCTGTAAGCAACCTAACTAGACAAATCAGCACAGCAATAACATCAGTCACACAAACCACTGTCTTCTATGCGTGCAGTAGAAAGAGATATTGGACCTGATTAGGGCTAAAAACAAAACCAGAAAGAGATATCACAACACTAGAGTCCGCAGGACAAAACAACCTTAAACAACTTGAACAGACAGGTTCGAAAAGCTCTCCAGAAACACATCAATTCCGAATTGGAATCTAAACTTCAAATCAACCCAGAAGATAACTCCATGTGGAAATTTCTAAAATCTATTCGTACCAAAAGACAACCCCTTCCCCCTATGAAGACCATACTTAGAATTGCACACCCAGATGAAGAAAAAGTAGAAGCCCTAATTGACAATCTGGAAAATCAATACAGCTCATCTTACGAAAACTTAAATATTAATCTCATTTATAATGTTCATCGTCAAGTCAGAAAAGCCTTAAGACAGCCTAAGGATGATTCAAAACTCATCACTCCACTACTCCAACAGAAATAGTCAATATTATATCCCAATTGAAGAATAAAAAGTCTCCTGGTCCTGACGGCATCACCAATAGAATAATAAAATTACTCCCAAGGAAGGCCATAATTAATCTAGTTAATATAACCAATTCCATATTATGATTCCAGTACCTTCGCACACCTTGGAAAACTGCTGACATCATCATCCCTCTGAAAAGTCTGGTAATAACCCACAACTCCCCCCAAAGATACAGGCCCATCAGTCTTCTTTTCTGCCTTGCCAAAGTAACAGAAAAGATCATCCTAACAAGGCGACAATTAACAGTGGACAAACATAAAATAATTCCAAATGAGCAATTTGGTTTTCGCAAAGCTCATAACACAGTGCAACAAATTCACCGTTTAACAGAACACATCACCCATGGTTTTAACTGGCATCTTCACACTGCTACTGTGTTCTTTGATGTTGCCAAGGCCTTTGATAAGGTCTGTCATCAAGGCATTATCTCCCAACTTATTGAAAACAACATCCCAATTAAGCTGGTGAAACTTATTTACTCATACCTTAGAGAAAGATACATGCAAGTAAAGCTTAATGGAATTGTTTCATCAAGGCACAAAATTCTGGCTAGAGTACCTCAAGGTTCTCTTCTGGCCCCAATACTATTCACAACTTACGTATCAGACATCCCTCTTAATTCAAGAACAACCATTACGACCCTTTATGCCGACGACACCGCTATTCTAGCAAGGTCTTTCATCCCTTCCTGGCAATCACTAGACTTCAAGGAAATATCAACGTGCTGGAAAACTGGTTCGTCAACTGGAGGATTCAAGTAAACCCCCTCAAAAGCTCAGCCATGCTGTTCTCTAGAAAAAGGATCTGCATTACAGAAGACATCTTACTCTCTGGTCAAAAGTTTCCATGGCAATCAGAGACAAAATATCTCGGGGTACTACTGGATAAGAAACTCCTTTTTAGCAAGCGCATCAATCTCATTGGCTCCAAGACATCCAAAGTAATAGCTCGACTCCACCCGATGGTCAACCGCAAGAGTAAACTGAACTTACAGAATAAATTACTACTTTACCGGATGGTTATACGTCCAGTTATTACCTACGCCTCACCAACAGAGTCACACTTCACTATCAAACATTTCAAAACTACAAAGAATCAAAACTAAGTGCCTAAGGATGATCCTAGACGCCCCATGGTTTATCAGAAATTCACAGATTCGTCGAGAAACCAGCATTCCATGCATCTCCTCCCTTCGTGATCTCGCAGACAAATTCTTCGTCAGGTCAAATTCACATCAAACCCGCTGATTGTACAAGCTGTCAATTACAATGAAACAGAGTACTCCAAATATAAAAGACCGAAGGCTATTCTACTCTCAGCTGATCATAGCTAACACAACTGCCCCCCAGAGAGCGAGCTTATTTGCTCACAAAACTCCCTTTCCCAAATAACTTCCATTACATTTTTTATATATACAATGAAATATTTACGTATTAAAACTTATGAGTGTGGTTAGTACGCGTGTTTTTTAGTGATGAGCTTCCATTATAGACAAAGGGGAATATGAAAAGCACTTGTGCTTCACCCAGTGACGCACTCAGGATTTAACTTGGTTGAGAGTTGAGTAGATTTACAAATACACACTAGGCATTGCATACGACCTATGACTGAGCATCTACAGTGATCACCAATACATGATAAGTAGTATAGAAATAGAAGACACGACATAAATAAAATAATGAATTTTAATTAGGAAAAGATTTTTTTGGAAAATTTTTTAGTGTTTATTTCCTTTTTCTTTGGGGGAGAGGCCCCTTTGCCGCCCCTCCTCCCTTGGTGCGCCACTGGCTTCACTCATCATGACAGTAGCGTTATACATTATATGGAGGTGTCATTAGACTTCATAAAATGTTATTAAGTGGTTTTAAGCATTTTTTTAAGTAAAAGAAAGATCTAACCTCTCAGGCCGACCATTCTCAGATTAGTAGGGGGGGACGCAAAAAAGCGAAACATACGCGCCTTATTTTCAATATAGAAATGCACTGCATGGGAAAATCAACTAAGTGTTTTTCAACTAAGCGTAGATTCATAAAACCTACTGTTGTCAATTATATCTCTCTATTTTTCCATCATCAATTTTATCCCACCAAAAATCGCAAAGCAACAAATTTCCTTTGGAATAAATGTTAGCCTCCAAAATTCTATGGGATGTCGCGAATTTTTTTTTTTTTTTTTTTTTTTTTTTTTTTTTTTTTTTGGAAGGGGGTATACTCCTAAATAATTGTAGTTAGTTTAAGTGATTTTGTTTTTATAATAGCGACTGCTCATTTCGTTTTTTTCTTCTTAATTTAAAAATATTTTAAATTATTTCCTTTCAAATGAAAAAAATGCATATTTTACCACTCAAAAGGCAATAAAAAATAAGAATCATAATATAAATAGCACCTGTAACTACTCATCAGCAAGAGGTTTCGTGTAGCCTGGTTGGAAGGATCACGGTACAGTCAGTTTATTTTACACCGTACTATGGCAACCCTAGTTCGCTTCCCGTTGATGCTTGTAGTTCTTTATTCGTATTCTATTATTATTAATTTATGCGCATATTTGATATTAAAATGATGTCTAATTATTATTCTTTGTTAATAAATAATGATAATTTATTAAGTAATTAAATAATTGTTTAATAATTATATATTTCATGAGCGCATAGTAGTATTCTTGGAAGGTAGATGGCGCTGTGTTCATTGTTGTTGCTTTAATAAGAATATATAATAAAAAAAAAACAAATGATGTAAGAACACAACGAGAATTGGCATCTGGAATCACTGACAGGAAAAGAAGAAATGAAAGAGAAATAAGAAAATGAAAGAATATGAAAGACATCACTAAAAAGAAGAAGAATTGGATGCGTGGATGGCGATGTGTCAATAGTAGGCATGATTTAATAATAAGAAGAAATATGTATTAAAGGAACAAATGATGCAAGAAAACATAATGAAAATTGGTACCTGGAATCACTGACAAGAAAAGAAGAAAAACATGAAATGAAAGAAGGAGAAAAAGAATTGAAGAAATTATAGAAGAGAAAAAGAAGAAATTAAATAAGAAAAAAAAGAACTGAAAGAAGTATAAATAGAATGTGTGGATGGTGCTGTGCGCCAAATGCATCCCATAATTGGCTCCAAGGATGGTGCTGTGTTAGGCTTTAATATTAAGAAGAAATATATATAATAAAGGAGCAAATGATGCAAGAACACATAATGAGAATTGGCAACTGGAATGTGAGATCACTGTCTGGAAAAGAAAAAAAGTTAACTGAAGAACTTGAACGTCATCGTATTGAAATTTGTGCACTGTCAGAGACAAAGAAAAAAGGGAAAGGAGAAAGCCAAATTGGCAATTACATCTTACTGTACAGTGGAGTAGAAAATCATGAAAGGGCAGCCAAGGGAGTTGGAATAATGATACATGGAGATATAAGGGAACAAGTACAAGAATACAAGAATTATGTATCAAGCCGAATACTTCACTTAAAACTAAGGAGAGAGAAAAATACACTCAATGTTATAAGTGTATACAGTCCCGAGGAAGGAAAACCAAAAACAGAAGTAGAAGGATTTTACAAAGACCTACAAGAGACAATAAATAAAATAAATAAAAACGAATATGTTATAATAATTGGAGATTTAAATGCAAGAATCGGAAATAAAGATATTTCAGGTATATGCGAAAGATATAATGAAGAAGTAATTAATAGTAATGGCAGAAAGTTGCGAAGGTTTTGTAGGGAAAATGAATTACGCATAAATAACACATACTTTGATCATGCGAAGGAATATAAAATCACATTTGAAAATAAACGAGGACAAAAATCTGTAATTGATTACATTATAACTAACAGAGAAATTTCACCAGAAAATATTATTGACACAAGAGTTTCCCCTACAGCAGATATAGGAAGCGACCATAAATTACTATTTGCAGAGATAAAATTAGAAAAGATATAAATGAATGAAACATGATATAAAAGAAAAAATACTTTAGAGGATTCAAGGATAAATAACAGAATCCTTTCTGTGACCTGATTATTTCATGAATCGGAAACAATGAAAGAACCAACAAGATGAAGGCTCTAAAATATATTGCAGATGAAGTTAAAAAAGAAAAGAAAGAAAAAGTAATTAGTAAAAGTGCAACGTAAAATAGATGATGAAAAGATTTAAACCATGGTATAAAGAAGAGGTAAAATAACTTATCGAAAGAAAATGAAATTCCGTTTAATAGATATATCTGAGATACATGAATAACCAATAGCAATTATATCAATAATAAATTCCATTTCTATGAAATTACTGTGGTCTGGAGAAGAGGAATCGTTACGTGGGCTTTCTCAATTGCAACTGAGTTTGCTCATAGAGAGCGGACAACAGTAGACGCAATAACACACAAAATAGTATTGGTGGTGGTGTTGGACGATAGATGGCGTTTTGGTAGTAGTGTCATAGCGTGAAGCAGAGGGATTAAGTAGAAGAGATGAGTGTGGTGTGCCCTCCCATGATGAGCTCAAGGGCTCCATGGAGGTGTCACGCAATAATTTTCTTTGAAGGAAGACCAAGTTGTGATCTGAATTATTGTTGTGGAAACTTATTCACTTTTCAATACGCGGTGACTGTAATCTAGAGATTTTATTCAGAATCAAATGTCTTTCCCTTGTTGTTGTGGAAGTACATTGAAAGTTGGTTTTAATCTTATGCATAAGATCAAAACCATAAAAATCTGAATAATCTTACGCAGAATTTTATGGTAGCGTCATAAAATCTGGATTGGTCCAAGTAATGAGCCAATAACTGCTCTAACTTAATCCACTGATTATTACCTAATTATAATTTATATGACCAATCAGCTCAAAATATGAAAACGAGCAGCGGCGGCTCGTGCATAGACACTGCGGAACTGCAACAACCCCAATTTTTCTCGATATATAAATATATTTATTAATTATTTATATTTGCTTGTAATATTTAATTTTATCATCAACAAACCTATACAATTCTCTTATTTTGTATAAAAAATAATAAAAATTCATCTTGTAGCACTTAGGAGGGCGAAGGATGTTAGCAGCACTGTGTTTACCACAGGTCATATATCTAGTATTTGATACGGGGGCAAGCATATGCACGTCATTGTGACATGTGAACTATTAGCGTAATGCGGCACTTCCGTCGCGCAGTTCAGCTCTTGTTTATATGCAGTTTGCGCCAGTGGTAGTGTTCGTGGATTTTTCTTTTTAAGTTATAAACGAAGCAAATAATTAATTATTATGGTTTGATGGAAAATGGCGTTGAATGGATTTCGTGTTTTGATTATGAGTTTTGGAATTGGTTTTTAATGTAGTTCAAGAGTATCTTTAGTCAATGAGTTCAGTAACCAGTAACTGCAAGATTCAGTAGTATCTGTGGTTATTAAAACAAAACACACACAGGTAAGTGATCTGTATTTTTAAGAGGGCGATTCGCTAGGCCTAACTGCCATTGCTAACTTATTGTACTGATACTTCACAATGAGCGAAGAAGAAGAAGATGATGATGCTTATATTAAATCGCTCAACACCAAAGGGCATCTGATTAGCGGGCTCAAAAAGATACTGTAAAAAGTTGAAAATGATTGGCCTGGTAGTCTTAATTTCTACTCCTTGCCAGCTGAAATCGAAGAGTGCGAAGATACTCCCCAGACAGAGGAGAAACTTGATTTGGCGATTTTTCCTTCTACAGACTACGATGAAACTCGTGCTCGCAAAAAACGTAAAACCTCTGACATTGAACCTCTCATGAATTTAGGTATGGAAGAGGACACGCCCAATCTTGATCTCACGGCCTCCCCCAAAGAGAGGGTGCCTTCGATTGTCCTCCTAGAAAAGAGGAAGTGGGCACACTTGAGGTCCACCATGTCAAACCTACAGATACAGTATGTCTCGGCTAAGAATACGGATGATGGGTTTAAGATACAACCTGCTACTGTGATAGACTTTAGAAAACTAACAAAAGAACTGGATTCAAATAATATCCAATACCATACATTCTCTCTTGGCTCGGAAAGAAATCTGAAGGTGGACCTAAGGGGTGTCACAGAGGATATAACCTCTGATGAAATAGAGGCAGACCTCTGCCACCAGGACCTTGTACCCATCAAGGTCAGCAGGATGACTAGAGTAGACAAAACCCCTATGCCTCAAGTTTTAATAGAGATACATCAAGCCTATAAAACATCTATGACTTCAAATAAGTATGTGGACTCCGAATCACCCCAGAGCCTTTGAGAAAGAAGGCTTCAACTGGGCAATGCCACAGATGCAAAAGATTCGGTCATGCTCAGAGACTCTGAAAGGCAGAGTTCAAATGCCTGAAGTCTGCAAAAAGCCACCCTACCAAAACCAAAAACTACCCTGGCCAAATGCGCCAACTGCGGCGGCCCTCACGTTGCCAATTATAGAGGTTGCACCCAAAACCCGAAAAACAAACAGTCGGAAGCAGGAAGACTCTCTTCCTCTCCTAGCAGACCTATCCCAGAGACCAAAACTCTACAGTCCCCCACGGACAACCAAAAACGCTCAGAATTCCATCCTCTGCAACCAGAGATCTCTAAAAGATCATCTCAACGGAATCAGACAAAGATATATACAGATTACTTCGTACAAAAAAGTCAACCCACGAAAGGACTCAGCCAGCACCACTATCAAATTTCAAAGCTATCATCACCGCCTCTCTAGCAAATATGCTGCTATACTTTAGTAGATCCACCTCCTCACCTTCGTCTACTAAAAGCTTCCTAAAGGATACAAAAACTATCATCACAGCACTCACTAATGAACAGTAATAAATTAAAACCAGACTCACTAGAGATCATCGCGTGGAATGCGAACGGCCTGAGGAGTAAGATCTTAGAACTCCAGGACTTCACCCAAAGACATCAGCCGGGTGTCATCATCATGCGTATCAAGGATTTAGGCCTAGCATGGCCTGTTCCGGCCTTAGAAGTCATCGTGGAATCGTTTAAGATTTTCTTTTTCCTAATGGCTTGTACTTTAAGGCTTGTTTTGGTAATCTTTCTGTTTTCATTCTTTCTACGTGTTCCATCCATTTATGTTTATATTTTTTAATTTTTTTTTATTACTGGTTCTTGGTTTAATTCTTTTATAATTTCTTCGTTTCTTTTGTGATCAAATAGGGTATACTTTGCAGTTTTTCTCATAAGCTTCTTTTCTGCTGTTGTTAATCTTTGTTTGTCTTTTTCTTTTATTGTCCAGATTTCGCTCTCATACAATAGGACTGGTTGGGCTAATGTAGTGTATACTTTTAGTCTGGTTTTTTTAAACTAGGTTTGATTTAAATATAGAGTTAATTACACCTGTTATTTTTAAATATTTTGCAATTTTTACGTTTATATTGTTTTCATTTTTATATGTGATCATACATCCTAGGTAGTTAAATGAATTCACCTGTTCTAAGATCTTGTTATCTAATACTATTTTAGTTCTTGCTTGATCTTGTCCTTTAAAGGCCATAGTTTTTGATTTTACCGTTGATATTATCATACCATAGTCTTTGGCTATCATCTTTAGATCTAAAATAGCTTTCTGTAAGTTATCTTCAGAATTTTTAATTATTATTTGGTCGTCGGCAAAGAGGAGAGTGTTTAAGAGTACTGTAGGAGAAAGTTTAATTCCTTGATGTAAATTTTTGTTCCATTTTATTATTATTTCATTTAAGTAGATATTAAAAAGAGTTGCTGAGAGGGGATATCCCTGTCGGACCCTTGGTTTATCTCTCTCGTATATGATAGCTCGTGATTTAATCTTATTTGTATTTGATTATTTTCATATACTGTATACTTGTGATAACTTTTAGGATATTATTTGGTATTTCTTTCTTTTAATATGTTAAATAATATGTTTATTTTAGTTTCATCAGCCGGATGTCCTTTTACTAAACGAAACGCATCTAAGACCTTCACACAACCACAAAATTAGGAGATATCAACTGTACAGAACAGACAGACTGTCCCACAGATGAGGCGGCACTGCCATTTTCGTTAAGAATTAGATCACTCATCATTCCATAAACATCCCTCCTACCACTAACCTCGAGGTCACCGGCATTGAGATTCTCACGCGCTCGGCTGGCAAACTAAAAATCTTCGCAGCATATAATCCTCCACAAAAAATATTACTGTCCTCAGATTTGAACGCCATATTGGATACTAGAGAGCCTACGATCATGGCCGGCGACTTAAACGCCAAGCATCCAGTCTGGTGAATAGCCGTTCCACCAACAAAAACGGACACATACTAGCAAACTATACTGGATTCAACAACCTGCTTGTGGTTGGTTGGGCTGATGTCTTGGACATAGCCATACTACAGAACATCAGACTCCAATAGAGTCTAACGACAATTAATGATCTATCATCTGATCACAATCCAATACTGTTAAAGTTTGGAAACCAAGAAAACTGTCTCCACGCCCCTCACTCATTCATTCCTTGGGAAAGGTTATCCAAGGTACTCCCGAAATATATTGGCCCTGTACCCATCATAAAATCCAGAGAGGAAATTGAAACAGCCATAAAAGATCTAACTGAACAGATTAATGCAGCCTGTGCAGCAGTTACTATCTCCGCAACTACCCACAAATCCAATCACTTGCCAGAAGATATTATGAATCTGATCAGGGAAAAAAACAAAGCAAGAAAAAAGATACCACAACACCAGGGCGCCACAAGACAAACGTATCTTAAACAGGCTCAACTCCGCAGTGAGAGATGCCCTCACAGCCCATAGAAGTCAACTTTGGGAAGTAAAATTGATCTCCATCTCTCCTGATAACCACTCCATATCGAATCGTATCAGAAATATTAAAAACAGAAATAAACCTCTTCCCCCTCCAAACAGATTGAGGCCTCATCCACACCGATGCAGATAAAGCTGAAGCAATAGCAAAACATTTAGAAAAGCAATGTAAACCTTCGTATGATCATTTCGATTTCAATCACGTAGATAAGATCCATCGACATGTCAGATGTTCACTCAAATCTTCTGTCACATACTCCAGTCAAACTGCACCCACATCACCTGCTGAAATATATGATATAATCAAGAAGTTTAAGAACAAAAAGGCCCCCAGTCCTGACGGTATCTCCAACAAGGTGATAAAGCTACTACTTCGCAGAGTTATTGTGCATCTGACAAACATAATTAACTCCATCCTTCACTAGAAATATTTCCCTTTCTACTGGAAACTGGGGGACATAATACCAATCCATAAATCTGGAAAAGACCCTCGATTGCCTCAAAGTTACAGACCAATCAGCCTCATCTGAAACCTGGGCAAAATTGCCAAGAAGGTAATTCTTACCAGACTCCAAGAATCAGTACACAAGCTTAATATTCTTCCTGAGGAACAATTTGGGTTCCGTCAATTTCATAGCAGCACGCAACAAATTTACAGATTAGTGGAATATATCACTACAGGTTTTAACTGGCGTCAATGCACTGGGGCTGTTTTCCTTGACATAGCCAGTGCATTCGATAAGGTTTGGCATTATGGTTTGCTATACAAACTGATATCAACTGGAATACCTATGGGAATCATTCATCTAATCAAGTCATACCTCTATGATAGGCGCATGGAAGTTAGGATGTGCTGTGCAGTTTCGACACAAAAACGCATCTTGGCTGGAGTTCCACAAGGATCCTTACTAGCACCGATTCTATTTTCCATATACTTGTGTGATATCCCACACAACCCATTGTCATCAATCAAAGCCCTATACGTGGATGATACAGCGATATTATCCAGATGTTTAAAGCCGCACCTAGCCATCAAGAAACTGCAAGAAAACCTACTGGTAATCGAACAATATTTCGATTATCAGTACAAATGGCGACTCCAAGTGAATCCTCAGAAGAGCGTAGCCATGCTATTCTCCAGAAGATCTATGCTTCCTAAAGGAGATATACTCCTATTCAACACAAAAATCCCATGGCTAACTGAGTTCAAATATCTTGGTGTACTATTAGACAGAAAACTGACTTTCATCTCCCATATCAAGACCCTCTGTGTAAAAACATCAAAAACCATAGCCCAGCTCTATCCACTAATTAACGGGAACACTAAGCTGAACACCAGAATCAAACTACTCATATATAAATTGATGGTTCGTCCAATACTCACCTATGCTTCTCCGGCCTGGAGCCATAGAGTTAATACTAATATTCTTAAGTTACATGTGCAAAACAAATGTCTCAGAATGATCCTGAATGCCCCATTGATCGTACGAACTGTGCAACTTCATCGTGACACAAATGTCCCCTACATTTACACTTCCATGCAAACTAAAGCAACCAAATTCTTCTCAAAAGCATCTGAGCATCTTAACAAACTGATCCAACTGGCTGCGGAATATGACGCAACGGATTATTTCAGACATAAAAGACCTAAAGCCATCCTAAACTACAATACTGAGGACTAATCTTCAAGCCCACTCAGGGCGAACAATTAGCTCATAAAGTTTTCTCCAGTCACAGTTTCTCTCCAGATAGTGGGGAATATGAAAAGCATTTGCTTCGCCCCTTAGGTCAGTAATGTTGTAAGTTTGTGAGTTGTTGAGTGTTCGTAGTACTTATCGTAGCAGAACGCTACTGGTTTGATGGGTGAGGCATATATGCTTTTCATATTCTCCTTTGTCTGAAAGGGACGTTCTTTGAGTTGTTGAGTTTTAAGCTCGCCCTGGATGGGCAGTGAGATTAGCTATGTTCAGCTGGGCATAGAATTGATTTGGATCTTTTGTATTTGCAGAATTCTCCTTCGTTGTAATCTGAGGCTTGCCTGATCAGGGGGTTTGGATGATTGCTTATCTTGGCGAAGAACTTTTCTGCTAGGTTATGAAGGAAGGATGTGATATAGGGAATGTTGACTTCTCTGTGAATCTGAGAGTTTCTAATGGACCATGGGGCATCCAGGATCATTCTCAGGCATTTGCTCTGTATCATCTGCAGTTTTATAATATTCGTATGCGAGGTGTGGCTCCATGCAAGAGATGCATAAGTGATGACTGGGCGTATTACCATCTTGTATTTGAGTAGTTTGTTCAGGATATCCAGTTTGCTTCTTCTGTTGATCATGGGGTAGAGTTGTGCGATTACTTTCGATGTCTTGGAACTCACGTGTTTTATGTGATTGGTGAACTGAAGTTTTTAGTCAAGCATCATTCCGAGATATTTTACTTCACTCTGCCATGGAATCTTGACTCCTAGCAGGTCTATGTCTTCATGGGTCTAAATTTTTCCCTAGAGAACAGTATGACTGAACTCTTCAGTAAGTTTGCTTGGATCCTCCAGTCCATCAGCCATTTCTCCAATATATGGATATTGTTTTGAAGTCTACTGATAGCTAGTTTGGGGCTGCAAGATCTTGCTAATAAAGCAGTATCATCAGCATACAACGCAGTGATTGTTGAATTAGGGTTTTTAGGGATATCAGCTATGTATATAGAAAATAGCAGGGGGGGGACAGAAGTGAGCCCTGTGGCACTCCTGCCAAGATCTTGCAGTTTCAACTCTTTCAACTGTGGTCGAAAGAGTTTCATTTATTTTCACTTGTATGAATCTGTCTTTCAGATAAGAGTTAATTATTTTTACAAGGTTAATTGGCACATTGAATTTGATGAGTTTGTAGAGGAGACCCTGATGCCACACCTTGTCGAAAGCCTTTGCAGCATCTATAAAGACTGCAGCTGTGTGGTTCCAGCTGAAATCTTTTGTAATGTGTTCCACCAGTCGGTGTATTTGTTGAGTAATACTGTGATTTTTTCTGAAACCGAACGGCTCGTCCGGAATAATTCCTAGCTTATCAGTTGCTGTATGACGCCTTGTAAGGATGACTTTTTCTGCTACCTTTCCAAGGCTGGGTAGAAGACTGAATAGGTCTGTAGCTTTCGAGGAGTTGAGAGTTCTTTACAATCTTTTTGATTGGCATGATGTCTGGCGTTTTCCAACTTATAGGAAAATGCTTGAGTCTGAGGATGGCATTGATTATGTTGACTAGTTGGACAATGGCTCTTCTGGGGAGTAGTTTGATTATTCTGTTCGATATGCCATCTGGGCCTGGGGCCTTCTTGTTGTTCAGATAGGTTATGATGTTTTTAACTTCTGCTGGAGAGGTGGGTGTGATGAGTTCTGAGTTATCCTTTTGCTGTTGTAACACCTGCTTGACTCGGCAGTGAATCTTGTAGATAAGACTGATATTCAAGTTTTCGTAAGAGAGATTACATTGAATATCCAGGTTGTCAGCTAGAGCTTCTGCTTTTTCACTATCAGTGTGGACTACTCCCTTATTAGTCTGAATTGGAGGTATAATTTGCCTTTTGGTGCAGAGGCCTTTCAAGAATTTCCAGTTGGATCTGTCCTTTGGGTTTAAGTTCGACAGCTTAGTTTCCAAATCATGGTTTCGATGTTTTTGCAGGGCTTCACGAACTTGTTTGTTTAAATTATTCAGAGTTGTTTTATCTTGAGGAGCTCTTGTATTATGGTACCTCTTTCTGGCTTTGTTTTTTAATCTGATTAGGTCCATGATTTCTTCAGGGATCCGACCGCTAGGGTGAAAGACTGTGGTTTTCATGACCGATGTTATTGCTTTTTTGACTTGACTGGTTAGGTTATTTACAGCAAGGTCTATCTCCTCTTTATTGCGAATAATAGGGACTGGGCCAATGTGCTCTGGGAGAATTCTGGAGAGCTTGTCCCAAGATATGAAAGTGTGTGGAGGAGAGAATTGCTCTTGTGTACCGAGTGTAAGCAGAATGGGGTTGTGATCAGAAGAGAGTTCGTTTAATCTACCAGTCATAAACTGATTACAAACGCACACTAAATTATGATTTTGTGTGTGTGTGTGTGTGTGTGTGTGTGTGTGTGTGTGTGTGTGTGTGTGTGTGTGTGTGTGTGTGTGTGTGTGTGTGGCGCAAGCGCTCTGCATTTTAATTAAACGTCTTGCTTGAGAGTCGTAAATTCTATCGCAAACGTTTTCGACAAGTGTCACAATAAACCAAAAGTCACGTATAAGCTTGCTTCTACATTAATCCAGTTTACCAATGAAAATGAATGATTGACATTATCGCTTGCAAATGTCTTTGATAATATTAATAAAACAAGTTTTGAATTGTTATTATAATACTTATAAATGCAGAATAAAACTATTTTCCAAAATACAAATTTCATTTCATGATGAAATTGTTCATTGCTTCATGATGAAATTGTTTTTGTTCTATCGTTTATTAAGCTGTTTGGAACATTCACCGGGAGGAAATGTGTTTCTAGCCCTAAGCATAGCTATCAGGATGGTTGAAGGTGCCGGCTTTTCAGCATATTTAACTAGCGTACTGACTGTCGTGGTGAAAACATTCCCTGCTAGGCCAGGATATTATGTGGTAAGTGAAAAAGAACGAAACGAAAACTTAACCAGCATTTATAATAACATACGAGAATGACTGTGTATTTACTTGGAGAAATATTTTCTTCGTATGTTGTTTTTTTATCCTAAAATAAATATTCATAATTCATTTGAATATCAATTAAGAGTCAGCTTTTTACTATAATTTTGTCTATTACTTAAAACTGATATCCGTTTCATGATTTGAATGAATGTATGTATGTATATATAATATAAATAATATACTATATATATAACATAAAAATAATAATAATATAATAATTAATAAAAAAATAAAATAATATAAATAATAATAATAATATATATAATTATATATATATATATATATATATATATATATATATATATATATATATATATATATATATATATATATATATATATATATATATATATATATATTATATATAATATTTATATATATAATATAAAATAATATATATGTGGAGGTTCTTATTTACTTGCATTCTCTGCACTAGACCGCCCAAAGATAGACTTAAGTTCAAGTTATTATTATTATTATTCCTGATACCTCCAACGTGGGAGGACATCTACAACTGTCTCTACACCTAACCTCTACTACGAATCATCTCCATCTACGCCATCTACCGCCCAACTCCAACACCACCACAACTAGTAATTTTTGTCTGTAAATTGCGTGTGTTCTGAAGGGCCGATTTGTATGTATGCGGGATGAAAAACCCGAGTTTCCGGGAGAAAAAACCCTGCTACCTCCGTATGAGATCGGCTAACTCACCTTCGATTGAAGTTAGTCACCTCTGGCATGTGCAAGTGGGTTTTTCTTCCTGTAAACTCAAGAAATTCGCCCGTAGAAGCCACATTATTTCAGACAGCAACATATCCTCTTAGAGCTAGGTACCAAGAGACGGTAGCACTTGTTTGCCCGTCTCTTCATCGATGGCCGCTTATAATTAGTGATAGTCGTGGACCAGCTATAGCTGATTGGCTACCGGTGGAGATTGAACTGCCCACTCAATCTCCAAAAACTAAATAGGATTAAAAAGGAATAAAAGGCGTTAGCTGATTTTTAGTTAATACTTTACACTTAGCTACACTAACTGTTATCCTCAATCATTCGCCCTGATTTCCAACCTATTCAAATCCTTCTGAAAAGCCAGTACATCATTATTATTCCTAATAACTCTCAACTTCACATCATCAACAAACAAGTGAATATTCTCTGTGCCCTCCATCCACATATCGTTGCCATAAATGTTAAATATTAATGGTCCCAATACCAAACCCTGTAAAACTCCACAACTGTATTTGTCAACAAACTTTCCACCACACCCCCAAATACAATTCTTTGATATCTCACAGATAAATAGTTGTCTATCCAGTCTACTAGCCTGATAATTAAATCCATTCATTTCATCTCAAATATCAGTTTTTCATGCAGAACTCTGTTAAATGCGTTGACAAAATCTAGAATAAGCAGAGTACACAGTGTGCCTGTTAAGTAATGAGACAACAATTATTATATCAAAACAAAGAACTATATTTGGAATTGTCAATTACACAGATTCAAAATACCCACCCTCCAACTCCACACAATGTTTACATCTGTCATGCAGGTGTTCAAGGGTACGATGGAATCCAAAACTGGAAGCTCCTTCAGTATCTCGGTCACGTCCCGATGGATGTCCTCAATGTTGCTGAAGCACTCCCCTTTCAAGGCACACTTCATCTTTGGGAAGAGGAAAAAGTCTATGGGGAGGAACATTGAGGCAGCGAATGGGGGATGTTTGTAGCAGTTTTTCCTAATTTACAGTAAAATTTTATCACAGCTCTTTGCTTCTCTCAGGAGTTGCATCATGCAACTTCTGACATGCTCCACACACACACTTACTTCAATGGTTGCGACACGAAAACTGCTGCATCACCCGACTCGATTGTTGCACATGTGAATACAACACACTGTAGTGGTCAAAAAACTATAAACACATTTGTTACTCTTATTCAAAGGGCCCCTGTACAAAATCAATCTCATTACTTAACAGGTACACTGTGTATATGCTTCCCTCATTGACTACTTTTGCATAGTTTCAAAAGATAAAAAAAAAAAAAAAAAAAAAAAAAAAAAAAAAAGATGGAAATGCGACAATAAACTTAACTAACAGACCATCATTTCTAATTAAATGACAATATTTTTATATAAGATATGGTTCTTCAATAGCCGAAGGTCACTTTCTTATTGTTATTATTACGTGATACCTCCAAGCAGCCCAAAGGCTAATTGTAGGAGTGAACTATACTTCGCTACACACATCTCACCATCTTCCCTACTACTTATTTCTCCAAATATATACAACGACACTACTACCATCATCGCCATCTACCCTCTATCACTCCCAACACCAGTATTTTTTTGTCTGTAAATTGTTGCACTTTTGCATGGTCGATTTGCCTGTTCATGGATAAAAAACCCAAGTTTCTGGGAGAAAAAACTTTGCTAACTCCGTATGAGATTGGCTAACTTTCAATTGAAAACAGCCCATATAAAAGATTCCTCTTGTCACGACGAGAACCGAACTCAGGTCGTTTCCAATAGAAGGGCGTAATGTTCCACTGTTCTTTAGTTGTGCTATGGAGACATTCTTATCATGCCCAAAACATAATCAGTGGTTGAAGAATCCCATAGAAGACAAAATTTTTCTTTTTGGTGAAAGGAGAGGCCAAGTCTCATTTAAAAATTCTTTTTTAAATAAGAAAACTTGCCAGTGATTAGCATTATTTTTATTTATATTTTATTTATTTTATTTATTTTTTATTTTTTCAATGTACAGATTAAGTGTTAACTTCTTGAAAATTTAATTCTTTCTCGTTTTATTTTGGGGAAGTGCAGTTTCAACATTTAAACTGTTGTTCCTTTGCCATTTATGACAGTTATCTCAGTTTCATTTTATACATAATATAAATTGAAATCAGGTTTCTTTCCAGTCTCTCTCTCCCCTCATTGCTCACCCCCCCAGCATACTATCCTTGGTCATTAAAAAAACAGCAATGAAACAAGAAAAAAAAAAGGGGGGGGGGGAGACTTTGAAACAAACAACTCTCTTGATGTAAACCAAAGAAACACAAAATAGATAGATTATTTCATGCCTGTAATTTCTGCAGTTTGTGTTCTTTCTCTATCTAAACTGAAGGAATCCTGACTCAAACACTAATTTTCTTAATTCCCCTTCATTTCATTTCTAACTTTGAGATTTTTTTCTGGCCATCTGATGATCTGTACTAGTATTTACTTTATGACACAGATGTTACTACACAGCAGACTGCCACATTTTTTTTTCTTTTTTTTGAAATTGACCATGGACTATATACATGGATTCTGGGTAATTTCAACTGATAGTTATCATTATTATAATTATTTTACTGGCACCTCCATGGAATCCAAAGACTTATCATGGAAGACCAAAACTATTCACAATTTATCATACTTCTCCTTGAACCCATTAACTGACTTTGGCATCCCCATTCAATTCACTCACAGCTCTCAATGTGAAAAATCTGTTACTCACCCCAATACTAACCACACCTTTACTCAACTTCCAGGGATGACCTCTTGTTCTGATCCGTCTAGCCAAGTCCCAAAATATTCGCCCTACATCAGTCCTATTAAAACTTTAAGTAACTTAAATGTTTCTATTCTATCATATCCCCTATATTTTGCCTATTAACCAAATGCTACAGTCCACACACCCTCAATATGTCCTCATAGGGAACATTCCACAGACCACCTGGTCACTTGCCTGTGAATCCTCTTCACCACTTCCTCATCCCCAAGAAACCTAAGAGACCAGATCTGAACACAATAATCTAGATGTGACGTATCAAGGCCCTATAAAGAGGAATAACAACTTCCTCATCTCTGCTTGTTAGTGTTCTTCAATAGCCAAGTAATATTATGAGCAACATTAGCAATATGCCCTCTAAACTTCAGCTCTCTGTCTACCACCATCCCTAAATCTTTAGCCGCATCTATTTCCTGGAGTATAGTTCCATCAACATCATACATAGCTTGTAATCGATTTATCCCAAAATGCATAACTTTACATTGCTCTACGTTAAACTGACACCCATTATGTTTCTCCCATACTAACAGTCTATTTGAATTCATCCTGCAACCTCTTCACATCATCTTGATTCACTATTACTCTACCTAATTTTGCATCATCAGCAAACAACTGAATATTTCTTTTCCGATTATTTTCTATATCATTTATGTACAAATGAAACAGTTTATTCTGCTCCTCCATATATACAGGGTGTTCGGGATAAATTTGACAGTTTCGTAAGGAAAAAGAAAATCTTCTTTGTATCTTTTAAATTTAATGAATTGACAAAAAAACATTACAGGCAGAGTTAATTACAATACTATCAACAAGATGTACTCAAAATAACCACCATTAGCATCGATCACAGCTTCAATTCTGCTTCGGAACCTTGAACAAGCTGATGCTACAGTCTCCCTGGGAAGGGCCGCAAAAACTGTTTTAATTTTATCCATTAACTGGGCTTTTGTATTACTGGAAGTGCGATTGGTGTCTTTTTCAACTGCGCCCCATACAAAATAATCCATGGGGTTAAGGTCTGGGGAGTTTGGAGGCCAAACATTTGGACTGGTGAAGGCGTAGAAATTTTCAGACAACCATTTTTGACTTTTCCCAGAGGTGTGGCAAGGGGCCGAATCCTGCTGCCATACATACGGCCTACCATTGGCTACCCTTGTTATCCAGGGCTTGACTACAGTTAGCAACTCCACGAACAAAGCCCGAATTCCAATGCCAGGGTTCTTCAACACCTGTTCCTGCAGATTTGCGAGGAATTCTGCTGTACGAACGCAATCAGATCGTCTGCTAGGGATCTTTCTTCTTGCTACATCCTCGTAGTCACCATTGCAAGTCTCTAGTTCATGCCTGATTGTTTTTACTGTATTCAGGGAGCATTGGGCAGCAGTCGTAATATCCTTATTTTGATGGCGGGCACGAATCATCATGATACAAGTTATTCTCTTCCATGATTCAGGTGGGTTCCAGCTATCCATCCTTTCTGACATCTTGTATATGAATGAAGAAGGGTCCAAACTTTTAAATGAAGAGAAGTGTGTGTTAATACATGTAACTTACAGAAAAATATAATTAATTATAAATATGTCAAATTTATCCCGAACACCCTGTATATATATCACTTTTTGATATCTGTCCAGCAGCCACCCTCTTATCCACTTAACCAGTGTCATATCATCCCTATTTGTTCTAAGTTGTGTGGCAGAGTTTTATGTGGTATTCTGTTCAATGCCTTTGCAAAATCCAGCAAAATCATCATGAAGCCATTTTTTTATACAACTCAGCTGTCACTCTATTATAATAAGTTAGTAAATTGCTAAGGCATGACTTCACAAAGCCATGCTACTCCTTATAGAGTATCATATTCTTATCCACCCATTCTTCAATGCGGATTTTTTTTTATCGGTTTTTCCAATACTTTTACCACCACTCCTGAGATGCTGATTGGTCTATAATTTGCTACTACTGCAGTTTTAGAATCCCTCTTATGCAAAGGAATTATTTGGCCCTCTTTTCAATCTCTTGGAACTCTACCAGAACTGAGACTGAAATTAAAGAGCCTAGGCAGAAACATTGCCAATTCTCTTGCAAAATAATTTTGAATACATTCTAATTATTTCAAAATAAATAAATGCAACAGTATATTTATTTATCTATTTTAAATGAAACTAATGGGGGTTTATGGTGCATGATAACATCTTGCTGTATGTAATTTTTACATATTTCAAACTCAAAAACTCTAAAATTTGCTACTTCTGATATGCACACATCGCAAATAAAAATGAAATACAGAGCAGGCTATTTACAGAATGCGAAGGATGGTGTTTACATATCACCTTCTAATAGTTCAAGAGGGAGTCTACAGATAAAAAATACACAAGCCTGCACACCTTATTAAAATATGAATAAGAGCAGCAGACTACAGTAGTTTTTTGGGTTTTTTTAATTTCAACAGTAAAAAGAAGCATTTATCATTTGTGAGAAAAAAAGAATACACAGTATTTGATTTTACAGGGTTTAACTGAAACCATAGTGACAATAGGTATGATTGCAGGACCACCAGCAGGTAGTTTTCTCTATACTGTAAGTATATATATATATATATATTTATTTATTTATTTAAATTTTTGATTCCACTATTGCTAAAAGAATAATACCCATTTAAAAAAATCAATACAGAGTGATCAAAATTTTGCCACCAGGGGAGCACTGTGTGATGAACTGAATGTTGATATAGTATATCTGTGTGTGTAAGAAGGAGAAAAGTGACACAAGCATAAATAACACATTTTTATTAATTCCATTCTGCATTTGCAGGCTGCACTGTTCAATGTGCTGCCCTTTCCAATATGCCACAAACTGCATCTCCTTTGCACAGTATCTTCAATGGAAGAACACAGCTGGTCGGTACTGATGTTGCACCCATGCTGCATTATGCTGTCTTTCACACAGATAAGTTATCAAGATGATCCTGATAAACTCTATCTTTGAGAAATCCCAGAAATAGAAGTCACAGGGGGTCAGATTAGGTGAACAAGACAGCGATGCAGTGGGAAATGCACTGCTGATCACTCTGGCTTCCATGAAATGTTCTCAAAAAACCTCCTGTATGAAATGACCGATGTGTGTAGGGGCCCCCATCCTGCACGAAAATGACTGAATCCATGCACGGGCACTGCTGTTGTTTATCATATCACAATAACTCTCAGAAGTAACTGAGCAGGTCACAGGACCGACTGGAGAATGTCCTCAAAGAAGAATGGTCCAATGATAAATGAAGCTGTAAACCTGACTAGACAGTAACTTTGGGTGAATGGAAAGGAATTTGTTGGATTGCATGTGGTTTTGCATAGCCCATACCCATTAATTGCAGGTATTCACAATTCTGTTCAGTTGAAAGTGAGCCTCATCTCTGCACAAAGCCATACAGCATCCAATTCCACTCAAGCAAGGAATGTTAAAGCAAATGTCAGTTGACTTGCAAAGTCCTGCATGTGCAATTCCTATGTCATAGTTATCTTGAATGGATAGGATTGCAGAATGTTCTGTAGAATTTTCCAGACAGTTGTGTAAGGCACATACATGTGTCCTGATACAGCATGTGCACTGCAGGAACCAAGCTGTTATCATGGCCTGCTCCACAACAGTAGTATCCACTTCATTCACTTGTGAACTGATTGGTTTGTGACCTCTGCCAGACCTAACTCCCAATGATTCCATTTCTTCTAAATAACTAATCATTCGTCACAGTGCACATGGAGATCGTGGACCCCATCGACATTTGTTCAGGCAATGAAATTCACAGAGTGCAGCAATTTTTAAAGTAGTAATTGCAATTTTTTATGTAGTACAGCTTCATGAGCAAAGCACATTAGGTAAGGTTAGCGCCATCACTGGATGGTATTAATAACCAGAATGAAGGGAAAAATCCAGTGCCAATCTTTTTTAAAGTCTCCTGGTACCTGCCAAGTTGTATGATATCATATTTCTGTGCATTTGGTGTTTACAGTACACCTGGCAGTGATTTTTGTCTCCCTCAAATATCACATCTGCATGACACATAATATATTCCCGCAAAGTTATGCAGCATTTGAATCACTGAATGCCATTCCACTTTAATTTTGATAACCATGTATTTT
This sequence comes from Typopeltis vanoorti, assembly GCF_054136105.1. Taxonomy (NCBI): domain Eukaryota; kingdom Metazoa; phylum Arthropoda; class Arachnida; order Uropygi; family Thelyphonidae; genus Typopeltis; species Typopeltis vanoorti. The sequence goes on from NC_143558.1 coordinate 34,660,030, forward strand.
ATTTTATTATTATTATATTCACAATTCTGTTCAGTGAATAACCTAAGACATCCATGGAGTCAAAGACTCATCTAGGAGTTCCTTTTCTCATACACACAGCTCATCTCATCATACCGTGCCTTCCCAAATTTCCTGTAGACACCACCCTCTCAGATGAGGCATTCCAGTCATTCACAACTCTGCATGCAAAAAACCTACTTAGAATTCCCCTACTCACACCCTCCTTATATAGATTCCAGGGATGACCTCTAGTTCTGCTCTGATCAGCAACCATTTTCTGTAAAACCTTTTCAACATTGATTCCATAACAACCCCTTACTAACTTGTAGGTCTCTATCATATCACTCCTCTTCCTCCTATCCACTAGACTTTGTAAATTACATCTTCTCAATCTTTTCTCATATCCGACATTCCAGAGATCAATCAGCCGCCTCTGGATCCTTTCCAAATCTCTTCATCCTTTTGAAAACCAGATGACCAAAAAGTAGTCCATGTGTGGCCTAATCAGAGAATTATACAATGGAACAAGAATCTCTTTACTTCTACAAGTCAGTTCCTCTGCATCATTCCCAAATTCATTGTCTTGTCCTCACAATTTTAGCAATGTGTCCCCTAAATTTCAGATCCTTATCCACTGTCATCCCAAAAACTCTTATTTCCTCAACCTCCAACAATATATCCCCACCAAGAGTAAATTCTGCATCCAATCTTTGTTTCTCAAATTTTAAAACCTTACATTTTGCAACACTGAACTGTCATCCCCATTTCCGTATCCATTCACTCAATCTATTCAAGTTTTTTTGTAAGGCCAGAACATCTTCTCTACTTTTCATATCTCTACTCTGCCAAGTTGTGTGTTATGAAAATTCTGTGCATTTGGTGTATACAATGCCCATGGCGGTGATTTTTTCTCCCTCAGATATCGCTTCTGCATGACACACAATGTATTTTCCTTTTATTGGTGGTTTTATTTATATGGGTGATATTATATCACTCATCTCCCAACATACACATACAAGAGGATGAAAAACCTTATAGTATAAGGAGAGGGGATTCTGGAAGCAGCAATGAATGCATGTATGGGTATGTTCAGCATAGAAACAGGATGGCCTGAGGGGTAGTTGAGTCTGGAGAGATATATATGGGTAAAGGGTTATTAAGGTGATTGGACAAAAGCAGGTATGGGGAATCACAGATGAGAAGTGGCATGGGTAGACCTGGTAACAGATTTAAAAAAAAAAAAAAAAAAAAAGAATGGCTGTGCATATTTATGAATTCCAGGAGCATTAGGATGTAATTATAAATGAAGTGTTCAATCACCCACCAATTGGCGAGAGTGACCACGGGGTGATTACCTGGGTGGTTGCCCACAATGTGAGGTCCTCTGTGAGAAAAGGGTATATGTGGAACTACAAGGGGATGATTATGAAGAGCTTGTAGAGACAGCTTGTAAGTGTAGCATGGAATGAGGCATTAGCCAGAAAAGAGATCATTGCAGCTTGGGGGATTTTCAAGAACTATCTAGTAGATGCAATGTTTAAATGTATTCCAAGGGTCAGAAGGTTAAATAAGGTAAGTGTGAAATGGATGAATAATCAACATAATAAGTTGATAGTCAAACTAGAGCGGATGGGAGTTGGATATTAGATTAGTGCATTGAATTGGAGACTGGCTATCTGATAGGTATAACAACAAGTTATGTATGGGGGAGTGACTTTCCTTTTCCTAGATATCGCTCCCCCATACATAACTTATGCTCTCCAAACATATATTAATGATATTGATGAAGATTTGGATGGAAATATTCGGTTGTTTGCAGATGATGCAAAGTTGCGACGGACCATGGGGAGCAGAGAAGATGTTGTGGCCTTACAAGACGGCCTGAATAAATTGAGTGATTGGGCACAGGAATGGGGATGTGAGTTCAATGTTGCAAAATGTAAAGTTATAAAATTTCGGAAACAAAGATGGGATGCAGAATTTATGCTTGGTGAGGATATATTGTCGGAGGTGGAGAAAATAAGAGATCTTGAGGTGATAGTGGATAAGGATCTGAAATTTAGGGGACACATTTCCAAAATTGTGAAGACAACACAAAGGCTTCTGGGAATGATGCAGAGGACACTGACTTATAGCAGTAGAAAGATTCTTGTTCCATTGTATAAAGCTTTGATTAGGCCACACATGGACTATTGTGCCCAGATTTGGTCACCTGGTTTTCAGAAGGATGAAGAGATGTTGGAAAGGGTACAGAGGCGAGTGACTAAGGTTCTAACCTCTGGAATGTAGAGTATGAGGAAAGATTGAGACGATGCAGTTTGCAGAGGCTGGTGGATAGGAGGAAGAGGGGAGATATGATAGAAACCAACAAGTTAGTAAAGGGTTGTTATCAGATCAATGTTGGAGAGTTTCTTCAGAAAACAGTGGGAGATGAGGGGAGAGCCAGAGGTCATCCTGGGAACTGTATAAAGAGAGTGTGAGTGTTTCTTAACATAGGGCATACTCCCCACAGGAGGGGGGGGAATTTGAATATTTTCGGGGGCAATTAGAAAATATGTTGCATTCGTCACCTCATCACTGATATATACTCAACTATCAGCATTTTTATGATCCATAAAATGTTGGAAAACACTGTCCTAAGGTAATCAAATAGATTATAGATAATATAAGAATTTCTGTGAGATAGTGTGGAAAGAGGAGTTGAGCAAAAAGAAGACAGATGCTATTTGACACTGATCAAGGTATTTAACAACAGTAATGTCTTTGTATTCCAAAGGTGAAAAATCTTTCATAAGGTAACATAAAATGGATGATTGAAGAGATATAATATGCAATCTGGAAAAGACAGCTTTATGGAGACAGCTAAGACGATTGGCAATAATCAGTTACATGAGGAGTATAAAGTGCAGTATGAACAGAAATTAGCCAATAAAGCCAAGAAAAATCCTAGGTCTTTCATTATGTAACAAGTAGAAGAAAGAATGATTATGAGAGGATGCTGTTAGTATGTGAAAATGGTGTACTCTGGATAGTTGAGGTATTTAATGATCAGTTTATTAGGGTATTTCATCCTTATGAATGCAACATCATGAGCTCGAGTGTATAAAGATGAAATTGAGTGAGCCTGAGGTACTGAGTGAGCAGGCGGTATATGAGGAATTAAGCAAACTTGGTGTTAATAAGGCAGTAGGACTTGACAATATTACCACATCTTAAAAGAATGCTCCAGGGAGTTGACAACACCCTTGGTTTACATATTTATCATGAGTTTTGCAACAGGCAAAGTCAAAAAGGAGCAGAAAGGGAGTAAAATTGTTCCACTTTATAAAAAAAGGAGATTAGATCAAGTCTACAAATTATAGGCTGTGCATCCAAGGGTGTTGTTAAGGTGTTGCAGTGCTGTGAAGACAAGGATTCAGAATTGGATTGATCATAGCAGTCTTCTCTATGATGGTCAGTAGGTTAATTAAGGAGAGATTGTGTTTTAGTGATTTGCTTATGTACTGCAACAAGGTAAGAAAATCTCTGGATAAGGAAGATGCATATACAGTGGTATGCTTGGATTTCTCAAAGGCCTTTGATAGAATGCCACATGATGAACAGGTAACTAAACTGGAAAGGGTGGAATTGAATAATTCCACAACAGACTAGTGAGTTGGATGGATGAATAGCTGTAACAGATGTAACAACAGTTTATGTATGGGGAAGTGCTATCCCGAAAAGAGAAAGATCACCAGCAGTGTGCCACAGGGCTCAGTTCTGGGACCGTTGTTGTTTAACTTGTATGTCAATGACTCTGAGACAGGCTTAACTGGAGATATGCATCTGTTTTCAGATGATACAAAGTTGGGAAGATTTATGAGGAGTAAATCAGATGTGGCCTTACAGAAAGATCTGAATGGATTGTTAAGTGGGTGGTCTTGAAATTTGGTAGGCAAAGATGAGATGCAAAGTTTACATTTAATGCATAAATTTTGAAGAGATGAGAGATCTAGAAGTGGTGGAACAGAGGCTTGAAATTTAGGAGTCGCATTGCTAAACTGTGTAGAACATTATAATGGATATGGCAGTTATGAAGAGAACTTTGACAAGAAGCAAAGAAGTTATTGTTTCTCTTGTATGAGGTACTGATTAGGCAACATATGGACTGCTGTGTGCATATCTGGTTGCCTGGTTTTCAAGGGGATGAAGATGTCTTAGAAATGGTTCAGAGAAGGTTCACTAAGTTAGTGCCAGGGACATGAAAATGGATTGAAGAAATGCAATTTGCAGAACCTTGAGAATAGAAGGAGGAGGGAATTTGATTAATGCATATAAGTTGGTGAGAGGTTGTTACCATATTAATGTGAGGGATATGTTCATAGAATAGAGGGAGACAAAGGTAGAATAAGAGGCCATTTTTGGAAGCTATATAAGGAGGATGTGAGCAAGAAAGGGAGGCGCAGGTTCTTTGTAGTGGAGAGTGGTTGTTGAGTGCCCTGCCTGAAAGTGTGACTGGGTTTAAAGCATGTTTCGATGATCTTTTTGCATGAGAGTATAGATCCAACGATGAACAAGTGAAAGTCATGCTTGGTAAAAATGATGTGAGAAAGACTGGTGCAAAGGGTTAGGAAAAACTGGGAGAATGGTGGTAGCCAGTTTAGCACAGCTCATGAAAAGTCCTATAGAGAAGGCACATGAACGAAAAACAAATTGGAAGCAGGTCTATGAAAGAGGAGTAAGTGAACAATTAATCTTGTTGTCTTCTGCTGGACAGCAAGCATTCTGAGAGAGGTCTTGGTGTGCATCACCTGAAATGTGAAACAGTTTTCTAAGGTAGGCCAGATTTTGAATTTGTACAGTGGTGGTTGTACAGGTGAAGTTAGTTTCCTGAGCAAAAAAGAACATCTAGTTTTTTTGGAGGTGATAGAAGCTATGGATATCATGTGCTTATGCTAGAAAAGGCTAGAGGTGTAAATCAGCCCAAGAAGAAAGATCTTATGTTGCATATTGATCTTCATGGAGGCAAAGTGTTATCTTATTGCAAACAAGATACACTTGCTTGCAATAAGGTAAGTGTTTTGAGTGCTACAGGGTTTATCAAATTAAAAACAGGAATGGGATGTACTATCATTAGCAAAACTGTGAATAAGATTTAAGGTTAGTGATAGAAGTACAAAAACCTTGTTGACAGCATATCATGCAGAATTGCTACATGTTTAATATTTAAATATATTAATATTTATTTTAAATATATTTAATATTTAAAATTAAAAATACTACCACTTTAATAAATATATGAAGATACTGTATTTATTTCAAAATGTTTTGAAATAAATACATATCTTCATATTGTATTGTATTTATTTCAAAATGTTTTCAGATAGGGGGTTACCAGACTCCTTTTGCTTCTTTTGGCACCATTATTCTACTGACTAGTTTGGCAACTTGCTTTCTGGTTGTGGATGATGATGAATGTGGTATGTAGCTATAATAAATTTTATATAGTTAAGATGATTAATTAAATCATATTCTAATAGAGCTAAATATCGAAATGTAAGCAGACAACTTAATTATGAAATTATTATAGAGTAACAGAATAACACTTACATTAGAAAAAAATATTTATTATTTGTAATAAATATTTTTATTAGAAATAAAAAATATGGTAAATATTTTTTCCTAGTGTGAATGTCATTCACCCTATAATAATTTTATCATTAAATCATATTCTAAGAAAGATTTTAAATTAATAATTATTAAAGCATAAAAAAAAGTAAAAATCAACTTTAAAGTTGTTATTTGAAGATAATTAGAGTATTTATGATAAACTGGCTAATAACAATCACATTAATGTCATTCAAAAAATACAAAACTCTGTTGGAGGCTTTTTTTTAATACACAACACATATAAGAAATACTGTTTTCAACTTAGCAACTCAGATAAAATTGTGTATATTTTGAAAATCTTCCTCTCATCTGTCTACTACTGAAAAGATATCATTGCAAGTTATATATATCATTGCACTATATATTCCTCCCACCCCAAAAATAATTAAAAGCCAGTTGTGGTTTGAAATATCAGTGGAAAGGGAATTGGCAGAGGAGATGCTTAACTCTTTCTTTCAGTATGCTGAAATTTAGAATTAGAATTTATATTCGGAATAATTTACACTTGTGTCATATATAAAACAGCAATTAAATTTGTTTGCTTTTGCAAATGATTTAACACAATAATGGGCTGAATAGCTGGAATTTTTAAGCTGTATATGCATGTCAAAGGAAATAGTTAAAAAAATAAATTGAAATCCAGACACAAAACTTGAAAGCAAAACATATCAATTATGTGCCAAGTACAGCAAGGAATACAGCATAGTAGAAAATTGTTATTAGGTTTTTTTTTTTTTTTTTTTTTTTTTTTTATGTTGGGCCCGTACCCAGGAGGTTGGTTGGTTAACCTATAGTACATTAGTACTGTGTATGGGTAGTGGGTTGGGAAAGGAGGAATTTGTTTACATTTGATTTGAATGACTTTAAATTGTATTCCTTGGGAAACACAGCAGGTGGGAGACTGTTCCATAGTGGAGCAGTTGCTGCAGGGATGAAGGAAGAGGAAAAGAAATTTGTTCTGTTTGTTTCTTGGTGTACTGTGAAGGGATGTTGTGCAGCAGCTGCACGTGTTCCAATGAGTTTAGTTCTGAGCGGAGGAATTATTGATGTTATTTCAGATGAGCATTTCCCACGGAAATATTTGTAGAATATACATACTGCAGAGACCATACGTCTGTGTGAAAATGGGGGGAGAGAGTTGCTAAGGGATGGATCGTTGATAAGTCTAATTGCTCTCCTCTGTATTGAGTCGAGCATTTTGAGAGAGCTTTTGTGGATCCCACCCCATATGTGGGAGCAGTATTCAATAGTTGGGCAGATTTGCGACTTGTATAATGTTAATAGCTGTTCGGGGGTGAAGTAATGTCTTGAGCGAAAGAGAAATATCCTAGTTTTTTTTGAGGCTGAGGATGCAATTAGTGCCATATTACCTTGATTCATAATATTTACAAATTAATTATTTGAAAATAACACTAAGTAATATGATTCTTCCAGTCATCAGCTCAAGTAGTAATAATAATCATCATATATACATTTACCCTTTTTTTTCAATTTAATATGGAATTTAATAATGCAAGTGCCTTCATAGTGGAATTGGAAGAACAATGGAAAGCACTGTGCCCTTCAATTGGAAAAAACCTGCATTCGATTCTCATCACGACAAGAGGAATCTTTATATAAGTTTTTTTCATTTAAAAGTGAGTTAGCCAATCTCATACAGAGGTAGCAGGGCCTCCCCTCCCCAAAACTCGGGTTTTTCATCCCATGTACAGGCAAATCAGGCACGAGAACACGTGCAATTTACAGACAAAAAATATTAGTGTTGGCAATGATGGACAGGAGATTATTATTATTATTATTATTATTATTTGATACCTCCAGGGAGTCCAAAGACTCATCGAGGGAGAGTGTGCAACAGCATCAAACGATTGGCCCCCTTCCAACTACTAACTGCGTAGTTGCAGAGCCATTAGTAGCAGAGGCTCTACCAATCGACCAACTTTTGCCGGCATAGTATTGATGGTAGCAGTATTTTCTTTGTATGTATTTGGAGAATTAATGAGAGGTAATATGATTAAGTAATTAAGGAGAAGTGATATGATTGAGACTTTTAAACTGTTGAGAGGTGGTTACTGGGTTGACACTGGGAAGTTCTTTCACTTGGTGGGAAGGAGCAATGACAAGGGGCCATTCTTGGAAGATACCAAAGGAAGCTGTGAGCAAGAGGGTGAGGAATGGTTTCATTGCATGGAGGGTGGTTGATGTAGTTGAACCTGCATTTCCTGAACGGCCAATGAGTTCAAGGAGTGGTATGATAGAATTTGTGTTTCCTAGGAAGGACCTTCCGCGATGAGTCTTTTGACTCCATGGAGGCCTGAATAATAATAATAATAATTAAGTAGTGGGGAGACAGTGAGATGTGTGAGTAGAGTAGAGTGGAGTGCTCTCCTGCAATGAGTCCTTTGATTCCTTGGAGGTGTCACATAAATAATAATAATATTATTATTATTATTATGCTGGCCACTCGGTTATTATACGCTAACCACTCGGTTTGCCGAGTGGTTAGCATATCCACTCTCCAGCCAAAAGGCTGTGGGTTCGAACCCTGCCATGGGCATGGATGTTTGTGATTGTCTGTGAAAATACTAGTGGTGGTGGCTAGTAGACGGCATTGGTGTGGATGATACAATTCTCTGTAGTTGGTGGATTGTGTGGTGGAGACGGTGAGTTGTAGAGTAGGTACCCTCCCTCAATGAGGTGGAGGTGTCACATAATAATAAGTATTTGTCTAAATATCATATTTTATTATTAACATTAGACTTCTATGGAATCAAGACTCATCAAGGAAGATCCCTATTGTCAAACACCAAGTGATGAGTGCTTAAAGTCATACAGTGATTTCACATTCACCACACTTTTAGAGAATGCATTCCAGCAACCACTCTTCATACAAAGAATGTACTCCTCACTTGTATGCTCACACCCTCTTTACATTATTTCTGCAGATGGTCCTCTGGTTCTACCCCTGTCTCCATCCATTCTATGAAAAATCTTTTCCACATCTAACTGGTAACTCCCATTCACAAACAGATATTTCAATTATATCACCACTACTCCTATTCATGAGGCTCCAAATAGCATTCCCTTAATCTATCTTCAAACCTAACATCCTAGATGTCTGACACCACCTTAGTCAATCAACTTTGGAACTCTCCAATATATCCTCATCTTCTTGAAAACAGGTGATCAGATCAGTGCAATTATTCATATGTGACAATAAACATCGGCTGATGAAGGCCTTATACAATAGAACCATATGTTATGTCTACATGTGGAATTCCTTGTCATCCAATAATCCACTGTAATATCCTCACAGTCTCTTATGACATGGTGATTTGCTTTCAATTTTCTTAATTTCTAATCAAGTTTCTCATGATGTCACACTTTGGAGGATGAATACATGGACGAATTGCTCATTGAATGCCTCAACTATATCCTTTTCTGTGGTTGTCAGTCCACCACTTTTATTCACTACCATCTTCTTCATCTCTTCCGTCTAAGATGGGTTGAGTCTTCTCTTGAGCAGGATCTATCAGTCCTCTCTATTCTTTGCTGTTCAAAAAAGTTCCTTATATGTTCTGCATCCCGAGATGTTCTTTATTGATTTCAGTGGTAATTCTTGGTCTTCCGGGTCTTCTTTTTTCAGTTGAAAAAGTACTGATTAGGACGTTAGGAAGTCTGTCTGCATCCATGTGTACAGTGTGGCCAAACTATCTCAGTTGTGTTTTCTAATTTTTTATATTATTGTCTTTTTATGCAATAATTCTTGTCTGACTGTGCTGTTTGCTTTCTTTTCTATCCAACTTGTTCTATTTATTTTTCTTAAGCATTTTATTTCAAATGCCTGCAGATTTTTCCTCCTCTCTTTTCTTAACTGCCCACGCTTCTGCTCCATAGTTGACTGTTGGCATAATTATTGATTCATATAATTTGATTTTGGCTTACTTAGATATCTTGTTTGTTTTCCAGATTTTCTGTAATTTTCCCATATTGGTTCATCCTATCGCTATTCTGTGTTTGATTGTTTTGAGTTCATCTACTGTTTCTGTTAGTTTTGATCCAAGATATATGAAGTTGTCTACTTGTTCTATTTGTTCTCCATTTAGGGTGGCTGAGATGGTAGTTCTGTTCCTCCCTATTTTCATCACTTTTGTCTTTTGTATATTAATTGTCATGTCATATGTTTTACAAGTTTTTTCGTTTAGCTTGTTTACCAACCTTTGTAGTTCATTTGGGGTTCTTGCAATAAGGACGAGATCATCTGCATATTTGATATTATTTTTTTTAAACCATTGACATTGATTCCAGGCTCATTGTCTATTGCCTTCTTTACAACTTCGTCTAGATATATGTTGAATAGGCATGGGGATATTCTGTTATGAGTGTGTCCTTTTTAATTATTGCATTTGTCTTAGAGTAATATTTTATCAGAAACTGTATTATATATTGGTCTATTGCTTTTTCTAGTAGAACTTTAAGAAGGATTTCTCTGTTGATGCTATCGAAAGCGTGTTTAAAGTCCACAAAACAACATATAGGTCTTTATGGTCTTCCCAGCTGAGCTCTGCTAGTTGGTGCAATGTGAAAATCTGATCTATTGTTTCCTCAGAAACCAGCTTGTTCTATGCCTATCAGTTCTTCATAGGTGTTTTTTAATCCATTTTGTATAATCCTTAAGAATATTTTATAGGCGCAGGAGAATAAATTGATTGGTCTGTAATTTCTGCAGTCTCTTTTGTTGTATATTGGGATGATCTTTCCAGTTCTCCAGTCATCTGGGATCTCTCCTGTTTGTAGTATTTTATTGAATAGGGTTGTTAAATATTCTATTGATGTGCTGCCTCCATATGACCACAGTTCAGTAGGGATAGTATCAATGCCTGGTGCTTTATTGTTTTTCGTCTGTTTTATTGCGTATCTAACTTCTTCTTGTAAAATTTTTGGGTGGTCGTTATTTTCTTCAATTATTGGCATTTTAGTTTTGTTTCCTTGGTGAAAGATAGTCTTAAAATGGTTTGACCAGATTTTTCTTATATCTTCAATATTCCCGGTTTCAGTCATCTTGTTGTTTATCTTCCCTACTATCACTCTCCTATAATCATTCTTTCTTCTACTTGAAACATACTGAAAGAATTCTGGAAATTTTTTTGGCCAATTACTGCTCATATTGCACTTTGGCTATCCTTACTAGCTATTTTCCTAGGCACCCTTTATTCTCCTCATACAGCTGATTATTATCATTCACTGTATGCTGCTTCCATAATTCCTTCTACTACTTCTTCCAGATTGCATGCCTAATCTCTCTCTATTCATCCATTTTATACCTACCTTATTTAACCTCCTAACCTTCAAAATACAATCAAAATACATTCGTTATGGTTGTTATACAGCTTTTGATCAGTGCACAAGTATCATGGCTCTCCTTTCTGCCTAAGTCCTAATTCCATGCTAGAGCTCTAAGCTCTCTCCTAAGCTTTTCACAATCACTGACTTTGTTCTACATATCCTTTCCTTGCATGAGTCATCATGCAAGGAAAGGATATGTAGAACAAAGTCCTTGCATGATGACTCATGCAAGGAGTCATCACATGCTAAGCCACAATCCAGTTAATCACTTCATAGTCCTCAGCTAAAGGGAGATTCATCACTCCATTCACAATCAAATCCTCTAATGATATGATCAGATGTAGGATTCTAGATCCTTATGTGTCCTCCATTATTGTGCTGAAAATGGTTTTTCCTCAAAAACTGAAGAAATTTCTTTTCCCCTTTCCCAGATGATATCTCTTCATTCCAGTCTGTTTTATCATAATTAAAATCATCTTTTTTTCATTCAGTCAATTTGTTTGTCTGTACATTTCTTTGTCACCATCTTCCATGTTTCCATATAGCAACATCCTGCTAAATATCTCATCCTGCTTTTACTCTCCTTATATCTTCATAAAAAAACATTTCCTATCATTTCTGTTCCTATCAGGATATCATCCTCACATGTTCCAATGATTTTGAACTCAATCATTGCAATAATTTCATGTTCTTTATTTCTGATACTCCTCGCATTCATGAATAATAGCAATTCATTTTTGGATGTATAACCAGTCCTGCTCATGAAATTCTCATCTATGACTTCTTCACACCCAACTTCTGGCTGCTGCTCATCTTTATCACCACAAATCCCTTATCCCCCCCCCCAGTAGAAAATGTGTGTGGATCGCCAACAAATTCCTATGCTGTCCATCTCAACTCTGTCTGTTACCCTGTCCATGTTGCATTCCTTTTTTCTCGTTTTCATCTATAAAAGTAATCATGAAATTAATTTCTATTATCTAAGCTTATTTTTTTACTGCACATATGCATGTTCATATTATTGGAAAACTTTTGTAAATTTTCATAAAAATATAAAAAAAAATTTCAATTTTTATTGAGATTTTTTGTTCAGCATTTTGATTATTTCTTTTAGCCATTTTATTAGAGTTTATTTATTTATTTATTTCTAGGACCACTTCAAGTGAGAAGGATCATCAGTGTTTCTTTCCATGATTACATTGAAGTGCTCAAGCTATCTGCTTCCATTGTAGCTGTCTGCTGTGTTACCTTAAATGTTGTTGCAGATTCCTTTCTCCTTATTACACTCAGTGTTCATTTAAACCAAGTGAGGCTGATGCCATGATCCTGCCTTAATTATTTTCTAGCAATGCTCTTATTTTATGTTGGTATATTTATTAACTAGACCAGTTTTGCTCAACCTTTTCACACCATGCATCACATTTCTTAAATTTTTAGAACTCTTAACACTTCAAATGTAGCTTTTATACAACTTATCATCATCATCATCGTCTGGGGATCTCCATGGAGTCCACAGACTCATTGCTAGTGGCCCACACTGTTATTCAACAATGTCTATCATGCCTCAACCTAATCCAAGGATGTGATGCTACTCTACAAAAAAAAATTTTCTTGTAGAGTGACATTGCATCCTTGCTAATCACATTCTACATAACATAACTATCAGTGATCTCTCTCCTTGTTTGTTCTGATTGTTCTATCCCCATTTGTGATATATAGAAAATTTTCTTCTGCTTCTATCCTATAAAACTTCCTAGTAACTTTTGTTTTGATCAGAGTCCCTTTTGTTCTGCCTATCAAAATTCTGTAATCCACAAATGTTCAATCTATTCATAAACATTCTGCAGATTATTATTATTATTATTATTATTATTATTACCCTGAGACCCCATGGAGTCAAAGACTCATTTAGGAGGTACTTTTGTCATACACACAGCTCATCATGACATGCCTTAAACACACTCAAATTCTCTGCAGACACCAAATTTCTTATTCTCAGGTAAGGCATTCCAATCATTCACAACTCTGCATGCAAAGAATCCTCTTCTCACTCCCCTGCTCACACCCTCCTTATACAGCTTCCAGGGATAACTTTTGGTTTTTCCCTGATCTCCCACCGTTTTCTGTAAAACCACTTCAACATTGATCCTATAACAACCCCTTACTAACTTGTAGGTCTCTATCATATCACTCCTCTTCCTCCTATCCACTAGACTCTGTAAATTGCATCTTCTCAACCTTTCCTCATATTCGACACTCCAGAGATCAGTCAGTCGCCTCTGGATCTTTTCCAAATCTCTTCATCCTTTTGAAAACCAGGTGACCAAATCTGTGCATAGTAGTCCATGTGTGGCCTAATCAGAGAATTATACAATGGAACAAGAATCTCCTTACTTCTATAAGTCACTGCCCTCCACATCATTCCCAGAATTCATTGTGTTGTCCTCACAATTTTGGAAGTGTCCTCTAAATTTTAGATCCTATCCACTATCACCCCAAGATCTCTTATTTCCTACAGCTATACAGCCTCCCTATACTTTAGATCTGTCACCATTTTGGTCTCCTGCCCTTTCAACCTTTCTTCATCTCCAAGACACTAAGATGACGAAGTCGATGCACAGTAGTTCGGATTTGTTAATAATTAAGCTTTATAAAGTTCCTTAACTATGTTTTAGTGTGTTATTCAGTATTCAAGTAGTCCCTTGTGTTATTTTGTCCGTGTTTGCAATGACCCTCTGAACTGTAACTTCCCATCCACCATCCCAAACCAAATCGCTTGCCTCATCAATTTGCCAGTCCCATCATGCAGTCCTTTTAGTCCAAAGTGCATAACTTTACACTTCACCACACTGAACTGGTAATCATCATTCTTTGTCAGCAAATGAAAATAATTGCCACTTTCTGCAGGATCTACATACCTTTATTCAGGTAATATGGAGATCTGCAGAATGATTTAAATAACTGATAATAGTTAATCAATGGTTACCCTCCCCAGTTTTACATCAGCAAAAGAACTTCATGTTCTCCATCAAATCATTCCCAATACCATTAATGTACAAATTAAGCAGCAGTTGCTCAGGTCCAAAAGCCATTATTATTATTATTATTATTACATGACACCTCCAGGGTGTCCAAGGACTCATCTTGGGAGGGCACACACTACTCTACTTCGCTAAATACATATCATCCTCTCCACTACAACACTACTACCATCTGCGCCATCTATTGCTCATCATCATCACAAACAACGGTATTTTTTGTTGGTAAATTGCGTGTGTTCTGAAGGCCGATTGTCTGTACACAGGTGTGAAAAACTCGAGTTTCCGGGAGAAAAAACCCTGCTACCACCATATGAGATCAGCTAAGTCACCTTCAAATGAAAAAGCCCTTATAAGGATTCCCCTCGTCACGACAAGAATCGAACCCAGGTCCTTTCCAATTGAAGGCACCAATGTTCCACTATTCTTCCAATTGCACTACGATGGCTATAAAGCCATTTGTCACCTGTCTTTTCCATGTTTTTGTTTCATCACATGTTACTGTTTTGATGTCTATCAACTACTCTCTTAGCCATGTTTATATTAAACAAGAATCAAAAGTATATCAAAAATAATTCAATAAACCAATTACTTGTTCTTAAGTCTAATTGAATAAGCTGGCTGTTCATAAGTTTAACTTTAAAAAAATTTAATTATAGTTAAAATAAAAACAATTTTCAGTAAAAGCTTGATTTGAGAGCAATAGGAACCTTTTATATTCTGTTTCATTTATAAAAATATTTTTAATTCAGCTATAAACCACTGCTAACTGCCATCACTTAGAATAGTTATTACTTTTCAGTTCAGATATGAGAAACTAGACTGACAAATAAATTCATAATATTACTAGAAGGTTAGCCAGCATTACCCAGACCTCTATCCTATCTAATTTATTTATTTATTTTTCAAATCTGGTGGTTCTTAATATCATCATCATCAAATTCCTTATATGCATCTAAAAGTACACGAGTAAACATGAGTAAAGATTACATTATTACTAACTTGTTACTGACAATTTTGTCCAAATTAAACAGTTATATGTCAGGACTCCAATATTGTAAGATCTTATATATTAGTCTTCCATGGCAATTCTAACTGCATCAATTCACATTGATCTTGGTCCTCCTCAGAGACTTTTTCCTACCTTCTAAAACCTCCTTGGTTAATCTTTCCTCTCCCATTCTTTTTAAGTGACCATACTACCTATTATTTTAGTTTAGCTCTGTTCACACATTCCTGAAGGAAAACAATGTCAAGTTCTTTCCTAATATCTTCATTTTTAATATGATTCTGCTATTGATGACATCAATTGATGCTCCTGATTTTTCTTACAACTCTCACATCTGCAGTCTCTAGTCTTTGATCAAGTGCTTTACTTCTAACACAGAGCTTGGCTCCATAAGTCAAAATTGGTTTGAACATTGTCTTGTTTCTGGTCTAGCATTTTGATTAATTTCTCTCTTACTACATATTGGTGTAGTTGCAGTTTGTTAGTGGAGACAGAGAGTTGTAGAGTAGGTGCCCCTCCCCTCGATGAGTCTTTGGACTCACTGTAGGTGTCAGGTAATAATAATAATAATTTTTGCCAGCCTGGTTGGCCAAGTGGTGAGCGTATCTGCTCTCCAGCCAAAAGGCTGTGGGTTCGAATCCCGCCACGAGCATGGATGTTTGTGATTGTCTGTGAAAATACTAGTGGTGGTAGTGGGCGGTAGATGCCGTTGGTGTAGACGATGATGATAGTTGCGGTTCGTTGTAGTTGGTGGATTGAGTAGTGGAGACAGAGAGATGTAGAGTATGTGCCCTCCCTCAATGAGTCACTGGACTCCCTGGAGGTGTCATGCAATAAAAAAAATAATATTATTATTTTTTTTTTTTTATTGCATGCCTCTCTGGCTGAATCAATCAATGGTTTCTTCAAGATTTGTCATAGAATCTCCAAGATTTGGGTTCTTGTTTTCAAATTCTTTGATTTTTTTCTTCAATGATGTTTGTGTATTTTAGTCTACAGTTCACATCTGAGAGCTGCTCAACTTTTATTAGCTTTAAAACTTTCTTACATGTTCTTCTTTTCAATATGAAATTCGATTTTATCCTCCTCAAGACTAAATGGTGATCACTTCCAATTTCAAATCCTCTGTACACTCTGGTGTCCTGCACCAGGGAGAAAACATCACTATCAACAATAACATAGTCAATAATATTTTTCTTATTCCTTGAGTCTTCTCTCCATGTGAATTTGTGCACATTTTTATGTTGGAACATTGTGTTAGTAATAACCAGTCCATGTCCTGAGCAGAAACCCAACAGGTATTTGTCATTATTATTAGCTTTGCTCTTTTCTTCAAATTTTCCCAATATATTTTTGTATGTCTGACAATCATTTTCTACTATGCTATTTAGATCCCCCAACAAGGACCAACTTTTCCATTTTCATTGTGTCAGTTGCTTTCTCTAAAGCTTCAAAACATTCCTCTACTTCTGTGGAACTAGAGGAATTACTAGTAGAACCTTCTGTGGGACCATAGGCACAAATAAGCGTCATTGTCCAGTTCCCCATTCTCATATTAGCCCACATCATTCTACTTGAGACTGCCTACCATTCAAGAAGATTAGCCTCGTATTTAGTGCTGTTACGTCTTGTTATTATTGTCTCTCTGTTTCTCTACTTTTTCTTATGATTATTCTCTCTCTTTCTTATTATTCTTATTTTATATTTTATTTAGTATACCTCCTACCCTTAAGTTCCCTATCTTATATTATTCTTACTTCTGCTCCTAAGTCACCTGCACTATTGTTATCTCTCTTATAAAGCCCCTGTTATAACTTGTACTTTCTTTCTATTCTTTATTTTCTACTATATTTATCCTATATTCCTCCGTATCAGAGATTTCATTTCCGACAAATTTATTTGAGAATGACTGTGCCAGCCAGTAACTAATTCCTGATACTTAATTGATTATCTTGGTGACATTAGTTAATATAGGGATCACGTGGTGAGCAGTCGTGGTTCCCCCCCCCCCTTCTATCTTGCATGAAATGTTTCCCCTCACTCACACAGGTCCGAAAGTTTTTTATAAGTGGTAGGTCAGTCTCAGAACAACATAACTTATAGACTTTGGTTTAAAAGAATACATTTATTATAACACTAGAAGAGATACACATTTGATTAGACATTCTAAATATACTTGAAATAATAACTTCATTGCTAAATTACCCGCTTGTTTCAGAATTGAGAGTCTGAATTTTTAGATTAAATGATCCAATTCATTCTTTAAGCTTAAGTATTTTAACTATATATCTCTGCATTACAATTAAGCTCAGACTCGATTTATCTTTACAGAATTATTCAATACTCATTTCCTATGTACAACTGAAGATAAGGTTTACACATGGCATATCAAACTCACACTAATTTAAACTCTAACATGGAAAACAAAGTTCAATTCTGCAAAGTTTCTATGTCCCCACACTTTAAGTGTAAGTCAGGCTAACATTCAATACTACAGCTATTGGCTTCTTCCTAACAAACTGTTCAAGAGTTATGTTCCCTTTTCGGCACAAACTTAGATTAGCACGAGTCTTCTTGACACAGACAACTAGTCCAACACAGTTACTAAAGCACTATGAGCAAACAAATGCATGGAGCTCTTCAAATCCTTGCCCCCTTTTCTTCTTTACGTTTACAATTATATAAGATAGATAAAAAGGTTGTACTTTACCATCTTGTCTTTACTAATGGGGTTTCCGTGACTTCCCCCACACTCTCATTTCGGATATGGCAAGACTTCCGTATTCACTAGCCACTTGCTTCTATGACTACTGCGACTTACTTATTCTTTCTTCGAAAGTTGCCCTTGTGTGGTTCACCAATGGCTCCTTATTGAAAATCTGACTTCATTCCACATGTAGCTTTGTTCAACTCAGCTATAACAGCAATCGGGAGATTGTTGCTGATCACCGGCAACAAGCTTCCTCAGCTATCCAAGCTCGAACAGGAATGCAGGAACAGAAAACAAGAGAGCGTTTGAACCGCGCAGCTCCCTATATCTTCCTTGCGAGCACCCTCTCTCATTGTCTGCGTCATACACTTAGCTATAGCCGATTGGTTACTTTAACTCTGAACTGTTTAACATGGTTCTAAAACACAGATTTCCTTAGCATATTTTACAACAATAATTTTAGTTCTAAAACACAGATTTCCTTAGCCTATTTTACAACAATAATTTTAGTCGAGTTGATATACCTTTTAATCATAATATGTACAGTACTCCCTCAGCCCTGTTCTTGGAAGTATAAGCATGTCCTTTCCTTAAGTTTTTATTTTCTCTATGTTGGGTCGGAAACAAAAATGGCCTACGGATAGTGGGTCAGCTATTTCAGACACAGCAGTGTTGAATACTATGGCTACTCCTTTTCCTTGATTGTCATTGCCTGAAAATATCATTTTGTATTTATTGCTCAGAAAGATCTCACCAGTTTTTGCCTTTTTTGTTTCGGTCTCCACAGTTTAACTCTTATTTTCAAGCACTTTCATTTTTTCTTGAATAATCGCTGTATATTTGAATATACAGTTCACCTCTGAAAGTTGTTCTACTTTGAATCTTTTTTAAACTTTCTTACATACTGTATATGTTTTTCAATATGATATAATATTCTTTTTTATACTGCTCAAAACTAAATGTGATCACTTCTTGTTTCAAATTCCCTGTATACCCATGTCTTGAACCAGCACGAAATATTGCTATCAACAACAACATAATCATTGATACTTTTCTGATTTTTATATCTTTTCTCCATGTGAATTTGTGTTCATCTTTTGCTTGGTTGAACAGCAGGAAGGAGTGATAACAAGAGGCCATTCCTGGAAGTTATGAAAGGAAACTGTGAGCAAGATGATGAGGAGTGATTTCTTTGCATGGAGGGTGGTTGAACCGTGGAATGCATTGCCTGATAGAGTGGTTAGAGCAAGAACGGTCTGATGGACTTTGTGTTTCCTAGAAGGGACATCCTGCAATGAGTCTTGATAGACTTTGTGTTTCCAATGAAGGACTTCCTATAATGAGTCTTTTGACTCTTTGGAGACCTAAATAATAATAATAATAATATTGTAACATGGAGTTAACAACGACTGTATATCCTGATCAGAAATCCAGCATGTACTTACCATTATTATTGCTTTGCTCTTTTCTCCAAATTTTCCTAACACAGTTCTACACATGTGGTATTCATTTCCTATTCTGCAGCTTAGATCTCTAAGAAGAACCAATTTTTCCTTTTGAATCTATCAGAACTAAAAGAAGTAAGTCTTCTTAATCCACATCAAAAACTCCAAATACATGTATAAACAAAACTTTTTCCTATTAAAAACTATTTAATGAAACCCATCTGAATCTGAACTAGAAGTGTATATTAAACTTTTTTTCTGTCAATTTGCAAATATTATGTAAAAATGCCAACTGCAGTATGCATTTTTAGAAAAGAATTTTAAAAATGACAAATGATATTGTCATGGAGGAAGTTACATGTTTTTTTCAACTTGCTCTCCTTTTGTTAATGGAAAAAACTAACAAGGAAGAAAAATGGAAAGAAAATAAAAAAAACATACCCTATAACAAACAGTTTTTTTATCATTTTAATCCAGACCCTCTGTAGCTCAGTGGTTTCAACAATGTCCTTTGGATGGAAAAAATTGGGTTCAAATTCAGTCTACGACATGGAGAATCTTTATCAGAGTGTTTCTTCTGAAAATATATTAGCCAGTCTCATGTGGAGATGGTACGATTTTTTTTCCCTCCCAGAAACTTGAGTTTTTCATCCTACCATCCAGAAGCATATACACAATGTATAGACATTGGAGACTACAGGAATAAGGATTATTATTATTATTATTATCCCAAGATGTCCATGGAGTCAAAGATTCATCACAAGAGGTCCCTTTATTACACACATAACCCATCATATCATGCCTTGGAGGGAAAAAAACACAGTTTTTTTTTCCTCTTGCAACATCAAGTGTTACATCATTTAGATAATTTTTTAATGATGATTTGAAAATATGCATTGTACATATGTTGCACCTTTAGAACTGTTTTATCTTTGTTTTCCAAATTTTAAAACCTTACATTTTGCAATATTGAGGCATCCCTACTCCTGTGTCCATTCACTCGGTCTGTTCAAGTCTTCTTGTAAGGCCACAACATCTGCTCTGCTCCTCATAGTTCTTCTCAACTTTGCATCTGGATTATCCATCTTATTCCATCAGAAATAGTTTCAAAAGTCTACATCGCACAGTGCAGATCCGTGTGTAAGCATAAAACAGAAGAATGTTAATCCAGGCTTGTTAACCTATAGAACATTAGCACTATGCATAGGCTGGGTTAGATAATCAAGAAACTCTGCTTTAGAGACCAAATATGTTTCTTTTTCATGTTAATTCTGCTTTCCAATAAACAGAGAAAGAGGGGAGAAAATCAGCTACCAATTAACAACATTCACAAACATCCATGCCATAATGGGAATCAAACTATGGACTGTAGATTGCAGAACACAATCCACTCGAATCGTGAAATAAAATGATGATTTCTTTAGTTATTTTTTACTCTGAGATCGGCAACAGTTCTACAGGTGCAACATATGTACAAAACATATTTTGAAATCATCATTAAAAAAAATTATCTAAATGACGTAAAATTTAATGTTGTAAGAGAGAAAAAAAGCTCTTGGGCAACTAAATCTGAGCATAGATTTGGTTGACAAGCAATATTGATTCCTTCTCCCTCCAAACTCCTACTTCCATGTGTATTGCACCAGGCCTCTAATAGTTAACTGCTTGGTGTTACATACAATAACTGAAGCCTGACTAAGACAATATCAGGACTTTGGGATGCTGGCTATGGAGAGAGGTTGAAGAAATGCGGATTGCAGAGTTTGGTAGATAGGAGGAAGAGAGATGATATGATAGAGACAATGAAGTTAGTGAGAGGATTTATCAGATGAATCCAGAAGGGATTATAAAAAGAGTTGAAGGTGAGAAGGGAAGAACCAGAGGTCATCCCTGAAAGTTATGTAAAAGTGTGGTGAAGAGTAGATTTTTTAGACTGTCAATGAATAGAATGTATTACCAGAATGTGTTGTTAATGCAAGGAGAGTTAAAGATTTTAAGATTCTATATGATAAATATGTTGTCAGTTGAATGAACCCCACACGATGAGTCTGCCGACTCCCTGTAGGGTGTAATAATAATAATAATGTTTGGCCACCATCCAGGTCAATACTTATGATCATGCTCTTAAACTATAGGAAGAAATGCCATCACATTCACAGCTGCTATAATTGAATCCAAAGTTTCCAACCCTCATGTCCCATCTGAAACAGTTATTCCTCAGAAATTCAAGGAATTTATTTTCCTTGCTTGTAGATGCTATTTTCAGAGAGCCTATGTAGCTCAGTAGAAGTGGCATTTGCACTCTATGGCACTTGACTGCACGTAGAAAGACTTGGGGTTCAAATCTAGTCGCCAACTAGAGGAACATTTCCTAAGCCTTTTTTCAACCGGTTCCTGAGTTAGTCGATCTCTGGCATGGGCAAGCAGGTTTTTTTCTCCAAGAAAAATACAGGTTTTTCATCCCATAAACTCAAGAAAATCAGCTATTGAACCCACACTATTTTCAGACATTAAAAATATTGTATTAGGGTTGGGGACCACAAGATGGCAGCACTTGCTAGCCACCTTCTTCACTACATACGAATTAATGGGTGATAGCCTTGGGTCAGCTATCTCTGATTGGCTACCAATGGAGACTGAACTGCCCACTCAGTCTCCAAAAGTTAGATAAGGCTAAAATGGCCTCGCCTACTCCCTATACAGGAACAAAAAGGCACTAGTTGAATTTTTCTAAATGCTATTTTCTTTCCAGTCCATAATTTAATAATTAAAATTACCCATAATGATTTTTTGTTTAGCTCATTAGTTGCTTCAAACCATAGCTGTAAGAAATCTTTTGTTTTAACAAAATAAAGTAATTTTTCTTAATACTAACTAGTTCTTTTTTTTTTTGTTATAGTTTTCACTTACCACAATGCAGATTGGAGGAATTTACTTGTGTTTATTCCTGTCTTATGGCCTGAGTTCTCCATTAGCTGGATGGGCAGCAGACAAAACTGTATGTTCAAAAATTGCAGCTTCTTCATTATAAAACTCAATTAATCATAAGTGTACATGTGTGAATAAATGAATATCTAAATATATTTTGTAAAAACAAAAATAAAGTTATCCTTCATATTCAAATTTTTCTTAAAAAAAAAAAAGGTCAGAATTGGACATTTAAAAAAATGTTAAGCTGAGTTGTTTAATTTTATTTAATAACTCAACACAACATTTGATTTGTCTTTAAAGAGCCTGCATGAGTTAAATCTAATGCATTTAGGTTGAAGATATCTCATGACTTTTTTTTTTTCCTGAAAATAGTGATAATGTGTGTACACTCAGTAATTATATAACATCACATGCAATCTTACTGATAGATCTAAATATTGAAATGTAAGCAGACAGCATAACAATAAACATTATACAGTAACAGAAAAACATTACAGGTTTCCTAGCCATTGTTATTATAGTTGAAAAGAGATAAACACAATAAAATCAACACTAACACTTCAAATTGCAAGACAATACATACTATCAACTGCAGGAGGATAACTCCATCTACAAACTGCTACAATTCCAAGAAATAAATTTAAATAATTACAACATGAAGAAACACAGGAATGAGGTGTGTTAAAGTGAAAACTTTCCCAAAATTGGGAAAGTTTAAGGCAATTGTTTTTGTTGAAGTTCATACTGTGAATGAGAGCTTCACAACTTTCTTTATATAATCTTTCAAGAAGAAAATAACTTTTATGTAGTACTTTAGTTTTGTTCCACTGAATTCTATGTCTAGAGGATAAGGCATGGCTGGCTAAACCAGACTTATGAGACCCTAGTTGTTAGATAGAGTTATCTTCCTGCAGTTAATAGTATATACTGTCACATGCTTACAATTTTAAGTGTTGTAAAATTTTGTTATTTATTCTTATTGTGTTTATCTTTTTTCGATTGTATTGGCAATAGCTAGGAAACCTAGCTGAAAATTCTACAAATAATAAATATTTTCCTAATGTAAGTATTATTCCGTTACCATTACTATATAATAATTTGATCATTAAATCATACTGGTGTTCAAGAGATAAAACCTCACTGAGGAAACTACAGTGGTCAGAAACTTCGATTAAAAGTTGGTGGAGGAGAGTTATCCTCTGATGGCACCAAGTCCATAGAATTGAATTATACAGATTATTATTATTATTATTATTATTAACATCTGACCTCCATTGAGTCAAAGGATTAATCACAGGAAGTCCATACTCTCCCATGCAAAATCATCGAACTATGCCTCAAACCTCATTCACAGTTTCTGCACTCACCACAGTTTCAGACAATATATTCCACTTATCAATCACTCTCCATCCAAAAAATTCTGCTTCTCACAACCTCCACACACGGCTTCTAGAGATGGCCTCATGTTCTATCCATGTCTCCTTCAACTGTATGCAAAATCTTCTCTACATTAACTGGTAACAACCCCCTGATGAACTTATATTTTTCAATCATACCTCCTCTTCTTCTTTTATTCACAAGACTCTCCAAGTTGCATTCCCCCAATCTTTCTTCATATCTGACATTCCATTGACTTGATGCTGACATAGTAAACCTTCTCTGTACCCTCTCCAATAGATCTTCATTCCCTTGAAAACCAGTCAACCAAACTGTACACAATAGTCCATATGTAGCCTGATCAGAGGTTCCCATACAAGGGAAATCATAACCTCTTTGTTTATGAATGTAAATATCCTCCTCATTGTTGCCATAATCTGTTGTGATGTTCTTATAATTTTAGCAACGTAATCCCTAAACCTCAAGTCTCTGCATCCCAACCTTGCCTACCAAATTGCAACATTAAACTGATAACATCACTCACTGTCTATTGAGATCCTCCTACAAGGTCACAACATCTGCTCTACTTCTCACAGTCTTCCCAACTTTGCATCATCGGCAAACAGCTGCATATCTCCAATTAAGCCAGTTCCAAGGTCATTAATATACATGTTAAACAATAATGGTCTCAAAACAGATCTCCCTGTGGTACTCCATTCGTGATCTTCCTGTTTTGGTATACTACTCCTCTATATTCAACCTGCTGAAACCTCAGAGTGGCAGTCTATCTATCTATCTCTTTCATAAACATGAAAGGGATAGATAGACTTTCTTTCTAATCCTTTGGGACTTGCCTTGTTGCAAGACTCAGGTGTGCCAAAGGTGCCATAATTCTCTAGAGCATTCTTTCAAGATACACAGCAATATATTGTCAAGTCCTACTGCCTTATTAACATCAAGTTTGCTTAATTACTTGTACACTTCCTGCTCATTTACCATCATTCCCTCCTCTATTATATCTTCTTCACTTCATGAAGGCAACACCATTCTCATGATGTGCCTTCATGAGAATGAAGTTAATGATAAAATGCTCATTGAATACTTTATCTATGTTCTCTGCATTGGTTATCAATCTGCCGGTGTCATCAACTAGCATTATCTTCCTATAGTCATTTTTTTTTTAAATTGCTACATATCAAAAGAACTCACTAGGATTTTTCTTAGCTTGATTGGCTAATTTCTTCTCATACTGCACTTTTGCTATCTTAACCAATTGAGTCACTTTCCTGGCCTGCTCTTTATTCTCTTAATGCAACTGATTATTACTAACTTCATCTTGTGTTGCCTCTTCTTCCAGGTTTCATGCTTAATCTCTTCATTCATCTATTTTACTCCTACCTTATTTAGTCTTTTCACATTTGGAATACATTCAGACATTTCTGCTGTTGAATAGCTCTTGATCAATGCCCAAGCAGCATCTGTGTCCTTTTCGCTGAACTCCTCTTTCCATGGGTGAAAAGAGGAGTTGAGTTTTTAGATTGGAGATGAATTTCATCAACCCACTTATTGGAGGCCTGATGTGGCTTGAAAAAGTTCCATGAGTTCCATGTCTCTAGAGCAGGGTTTCCAGACTATGTAAAAACAAAAATTAAAAATTAAAAAAATATATATAAAATTGATAAAAAATGTGGGGAAAAATCTTCAGCCCACCCACAGTACAAACATACTATAGGTTTTGTGTGTTATGTTCCATCGAGTCATTTTCAACTCTTGGTGATTCTATGAACATCTCCATTTAGATCTCCCTGGCCATATCTTTCAGAATTTCCAGGCACATTCTGGTTACTTCTTTAACTCCATCCGCCCATCTAATTCTTGGTCTTCCTCTTCTGCTTCCATCAACTTTAGCAAGCATCATCATCATCTTTTCCAGACTGTCATTTGCTGGCATAATATGTCCAAAGTATGACAATTGTATTGTCATACTATAGGTTTACTAATAACCATTCATGGGCAGGAAAACCACATAAAAAAATGCTATAGCTCCCAATTGTCTCTTAAGCTTTTCATAATCACAAGCTTTGTAGTTCCACTATATCCCTTCTTCACAAAAGTTCTCATATGACTAGCTACAACCTAGGTGATCACTTCATGATCACTCTCACCAATTGGGGAAAAATTACATAGCATTCACAATCATGTCTTCTAATGATATAACCAGCAGATCTAAGACTCTTAACCCTTGTGTGCTCTCTGTTGCACATTGCCTGATTGTTGTCCCTTAAGATCTTGAGAAATTCATTCTCCTTATTCCCTGATGCTATCTCTTCATTCCAATCAATATTGCCATAAGTGAAATAAAGCCAAGTTGCCTATACATTTCTCTGTCTCTACCCTCCACATTCCCCAGCCTGTAGCAGCCAGATATATATAGATGCATAACAATTGCTTGTCGAATGTGGGTTGTTCTGGAGCTACACGCAGTTGATAAAATAATCTTTCAAAACAGCTTTGGTGGATAATCCACTGTGATCACTTTCATTTTGAATTATGTAACACACTCCTAAACTTAAAATATTACATGCATATATCACAGCTCTGACAAACTATCCTCATCAACAAATATAAAAGAATATACAATAAGATCTGTTTAAGTATTAGAATTCATTTTCAGAGTGACTGCTAGTTTTATATAGTACTGCAATGTCTCACTACAATATTTATTTTTCACATAAATAACTGATTTTACATTCCATATATTAAAATCGCACTATGGATATATATTTTTTTTTAATGTGCATTTTGGGTTATTCTCTTATAATGTTATGAACAGATAGGCCATTAATGTGGCATCCTATGATATCACCTCTTTCAAAGTCCATAAGTTCTTCTTCATGTACGAATGACATAGAGAAGAACTTATAGTCTGTCTCTAGAAGAGACAATCTGTTTGCCTTATACAGTAAAGGACACGAGTGATGAGAGATATACATATTAGTATGTTTCATTCTTAAATGGAGAAGATTACAATAAATAGTTATTTCAACTTATTGTAGTTGTATTTGGATATTTTAAAGAATGGATGAATGTTTTATTTTACTTAAACAGGGCCTGGAATTCTTACTCCAAAGTTTAGGATCTTTTATGCTAATAATTGCCTTCTTGATGATTGGTCCAGCTTCAATTTTAGATATTCATCCGTAAGTAAACTGAGTTTACATCTAATCAGACATTTCACTTAGTAGAATAAACCAGTTCAAATTGGATAGGGGGGGGGGCATAGAATAAAGGAGACTAAAAACATTTCTCCTTGAAAATGCCGCCCTTAAACAACATATTAATATAGTAATATATTTTATAATTTCATCCAGTTTTTATATATATTATATTAAATAAAAAACAAATATTCATTTCAGTGAGTCTAAATTGTTTTGAAGTTGATAGTAATGTAATTAGTGGCTTTATTTCAAGGAAGATGTGCAAAGATTACTTCACATTTTTTCAGTAATGCTTAGTAAATGAAAAATTAGTGAATCAGGATAGACTGTTGAAAGTTTATTTTCCACTTGGTTAGAGTATAATAAATTTAGTTTAATCCTTTATCCAAGTGTGAGCAAACAAAGTTTGCGCCTGAAAGTATCTTCAGGACTGGGTTAAGGTGGTACACACCAGGGCAACTCTTTGCAAAGGTGGAGCAAGCTACCAACACTCCTATCCTAGTATCTCCTATAATGCAAAACACATCTCCTTGCGGATATGTCTATTGTTATGCATTAAGGGAAGGGCCACTAACAAAGAGTTGCCCTGGTGTGTACCACCTTAACCCAGTCCTGAAGATACTTTCAGGTGCAAACTTTGTTTGCTCACACTTGGATAAAGGATTAAACTAAATTTATTATACTCTAACCAAGTGGAAAATAAACTTTCAACATCTTTCTCTAAATCCAGAGTAATTTATTAAAAAAGGGTGGCACACCAATTGGCAATTCCTATAGGTGGAGATGACCTGCAAATGCTTCTGCCTGATATCTCGACTTGGGCCTGGCTCCCACTGAAGAGACCTCAATAAAGGTCGAAACCGGTCTGGGTAGTGGCCCTTCCCTTAATGCATAACAATAGACATATCCGCAAGGAGATGTGTTTTGCATTATAGGAGATACTAGGATAGGAGTGTTGGTAGCTTGCTCCACCTTTGCAAAGAGTTGCCCTGGTGTGTACCACCTTAACCCAGTCCTGAAGATACTTTCAGGCGCAAACTTTGTTTGCTCACACTTGGATAAAGGATTAAACTAAATTTATTATACTCTAACCAAGTGGAAAATAAACTTTCAACATCTTTCTCTAAATCCAGAGTAATTTATTAAAAAAGGGTGGCACACCAATTGGCAATTCCTATAGGTGGAGATGACCTGCAAATGCTTCTGCCTGATATCTCGACTTGGGCCTGGCTCCCACTGAAGAGACCTCAATAAAGGTCGAAACCGGTCTGGGTAGTGGCCCTTCCCTTAATGCATAACAATAGACATATCCGCAAGGAGATGTGTTTTGCATTATAGGAGATACTAGGATAGGAGTGTTGGTAGCTTGCTCCACCTTTGCAAAGAGTTGCCCTGGTGTGTACCACCTTAACCCAGTCCTGAAGATACTTTCAGGCGCAAACTTTGTTTGCTCACACTTGGATAAAGGATTAAACTAAATTTATTATACTCTAACCAAGTGGAAAATAAACTTTCAACATCTTTCTCTAAATCCAGAGTAATTTATTAAAAAAGGGTGGCACACCAATTGGCAATTCCTATAGGTGGAGATGACCTGCAAATGCTTCTGCCTGATATCTCGACTTGGGCCTGGCTCCCACTGAAGAGACCTCAATAAAGGTCGAAACCGGTCTGGGTAGTGGCCCTTCCCTTAATGCATAACAATAGACATATCCGCAAGGAGATGTGTTTTGCATTATAGGAGATACTAGGATAGGAGTGTTGGTAGCTTGCTCCACCTTTGCAAAGAGTTGCCCTGGTGTGTACCACCTTAACCCAGTCCTGAAGATACTTTCAGGCGCAAACTTTGTTTGCTCACACTTGGATAAAGGATTAAACTAAATTTATTATACTCTAACCAAGTGGAAAATAAACTTTCAACATCTTTCTCTAAATCCAGAGTAATTTATTAAAAAAGGGTGGCACACCAATTGGCAATTCCTATAGGTGGAGATGACCTGCAAATGCTTCTGCCTGATATCTCGACTTGGGCCTGGCTCCCACTGAAGAGACCTCAATAAAGGTCGAAACCGGTCTGGGTAGTGGCCCTTCCCTTAATGCATAACAATAGACATATCCGCAAGGAGATGTGTTTTGCATTATAGGAGATACTAGGATAGGAGTGTTGGTAGCTTGCTCCACCTTTGCAAAGAGTTGCCCTGGTGTGTACCACCTTAACCCAGTCCTGAAGATACTTTCAGGCGCAAACTTTGTTTGCTCACACTTGGATAAAGGATTAAACTAAATTTATTATACAGGATAGACTGCTTTAACATATATATATATATATATATTTTTATTGTTAAGAAATAACAAATTTTAATTGCATTCAAAAATTATTTATACTTTAGTGTTTATACTGCACTGATTATGTTTGCTACTCAAATAGTCTTCAAAACTATGGCTCTGATTTCAGGAAAATTTGGATGATTATCTTGGGTCTCCTTTTAAAAGGAATTGGTGCTGGTCCACTGATTTCCTGTTCATACTCATCTTCACTTCGTGCTGCAAGGTTAGTATATAAATACATATAATTTGGCAGCAAACTGTAAATAATTTATTATACTATGTCACTATTACATCACATTATTTATAATATTATTTCATCCAGAAAAACTATATTTTCAATATATATTGCTCATTTGGAAAAAAACAGCATTGTACTAAACATTTATAGATAGGATAACTCTGTAATAGTCATGATAGGTAGATAGAAATTATATATGTCCTATAATTTATATACAGAAACAGCACAATAGGTGAGACAACAGGTGATATTACCTTAAAGCGATATTGCCTTAAGCAATAAAATGTCTAGTTGCAGCTCCAATTGTATACATACAGTAACTTCAATGATATCCAGTCACTTAGTATATGGCTTGTATACAACAAAAAATTGGGCATATCTGCTGCCTACTTACTGGAGTACGAGCTAGATAACATGCGAATTACTATGATATAATATACAATTTGTATATTACATCAATGTATCTTCCTTTTTCAAGAAGTAACAGATCGCTTTTTACCATTTTATTACTATTATTACTATGTGATACTTCCAAGGAGTCCAAAGACTCATCAAGGGAGGGCACCCAATCAACAACTCTCCGTCTTCACCACTCAATCCACTAACTACAGCGAACTGCAACCACACCAATGGCATGTACCACCCACCACTACCACCACTAGCATTTTCACAGACAATCACAAACATCCATGCTCACAGCAGGATTCAAACCCGCAGCCTTTTGGCTGGAGAGCGGATACGCTAACCACCCGGTGAACCAGGCTGGCTACATTTTACTGAACAAAAATCTAATAGAAAAAAATCATATCCAATTTTAATAATAATAATCAGTTACATGAAGGGTATAAAGAACAAGCCAGAAGAATGACTCAGTAAGGACAACAAAAGTGCAGTATGAGCAGAAATTGGCAAATCAGGTGAAGAAAGACCCTCGAGTTTTTTCAGATATGTGGTGTTGGACATCAAAGAGTTGAAGCTGCGAAACTGGAAGGAGTTGGCTAAGGATAGGAAAAAATGGAGAAGTGTGGTACTTGCAGCTAAGAACCTTAAGGGTTCGTGAAGCTTAAGAAGAAGGAGGTAGCAAGTAGGGAAGTATGGCACGATGATGTTAATGGATGAAAATGATAGAATGGTAACTGCTGCAGAAGACATTGTTGAGATATTCAGTGATCAATTTATAAGGATGTTTCCTCCTCATCAGAGTGAAATCATGAGAAACTTAAGTGTAGAGGACATAGGAGAGGATGGCTTAATTGAGTGAGCAGGAGGTATTTGAGGAAATAAATAAACTTGATGACATATCACCACGCATCTTAAGGGAATGTTTCGGAGAATTGGCATACAATGCTAGTTGATATGATATGAAAATGAAAGGTAAAATTGTTCCACTGCATAAAGGTGGCAATAAGGCTGTGGCTACAATTATAGGCCAATCTGTATATCTGGAGTTCTGGTGAAGGTACTAGAGAGATTGGTGAGAAGCAGGACGAAATGGGTTAATAACAGCAGTATTCTCTGTGGTTATCAGCATGGGTTTGTTAGAGAGAGATTGTGTTTTACTAATTTACTTATGTATTATAACAAGGTGACAAATGTCTTGGACAAGGGAGATGCATATACAGTGGTATCCTTAGATTTTGCAAAAGCTTTTGATAGACTGCCACATGACAAGCTGTTAAACAAATTGAAATGGATGGGATTGGATAACAGACTTCTGAGTTAGATAGGTGACTGGATGTCAGATAGGTGTCTGAAAATTTTCATTATTAAAGAAAATGAGAGATCTGGTAGTGGTAGTGAACAAGGACCTGAAATTCAGGGGTCACATTACACAAGTTATGAAGATGTCACATCAGATAATGGCAATGACGCAGAGGACCCTGATATGCAAAAATAAAGAGGTTTGGAAGCCATTTTATAAGGACTTACATGCCTTATTTTGCACAGATTTGGTCACCAGGTTTTCATGGTGACAAGGATATGTTAGAAAAGGGCCAGAGAAGATTCGCAAAGGTGGTCAGTGGTTTTTGGAATGTGGAGTATGAAGACAAACTGAGAGAATGTAAATTGCCTTGTGAACACAAGGAGGATGGGGATATGATTGAGACATATAAGCTAGTCTGGGATTATTATCAGGTTGACATGGAAGAGAATTTTCATAGAATGGGAGAGGGGGTGTAGAACAAGTGGCCATCCCTGAAAACTGTATAAGGAGGGTGTGAGCAGAGTAGTGAGAGAATCTTCTTTACATGGAGAGTGGAATGCATTGCCTGAGTATGTTGTGAATATAGATATACATTGAATCAGTTTAAGGCATGGTTGGATGAGATGAGCTTTGTGTGATAGTGTGTATCTCTCATGATGAGTCTGACTCTATGGAGGTCAGATGTTAATAATAATTGGTGAATTCACTCTTCTGCCTCTCCTGTGCTTGCTGATTCTACTAAATCAGAGGCGAATAAGATCCCATAAAGAGTGTACAATAGTTTTGTTACTTTTTTTTAATAATTATGTTAGTAATTCCACTTCATCCAAAGTGATGAGGATCCTAGAAAGAGATACATGAGTTTGACTTTTTTCACAATTCTGAGGTCCATAATTTTTTCATTCATTCCTCTCAAAAGTGCTATAGCTCTCAAATCCATATATACACCTCATGTTGTAAAGAATAAGATTATATTTTATGCTGTTCTAATATGTTAATATACAAATTTTTCTTGATTAGTTGCAATATGTTTTTTGTATTAATTAATAAGATTTTTGTACTCATGTTTGTATCCCATTTCTTTCAACAGAAGACAAGCATGTTTGCCAGATGATTTTCGAACATATAGTCTCATTTCTACTATTATATCATTTTCAATTCCTCTTGGGTAAGAATTACAGACAGCTATATCAAAAAATTAAGTTAAGTCTACCCTACATCAGTAATGGCAAACCTTTTAAGCTCAGCATGTCAAAAACTCAGAAAATGCCTAACATGACTCTGCTGGTGTGCCCCCCCCCCAAATAAAAGAGAAACAATTATTTACATATTCATTTATTTTAAAAAAATATATAGTCCAATCATGTGTGGTGTTATGCATTATATATTAAAACATCAAATAATTACAAAAATGAAATACAATGTAAAACAAGCTCAGTCACATGTAAAATAATAATGAAAAAACAGAATCATTATTCAAGTTTCATACAAAAGAAAATTCAGTGATTTACAATAGAGAAAACGATATGTGCACTGATAATTGGGCTTAAAATAGTGAACTAAAAATTTTAAATAGTAAACTAAAAATTTACCTTTTAATACTAATTTTAAACTGAAAAAAAAAAAAAATATGGAGCACATTGCATTTGATTTGATTAACATCAATTAATGACTATTTGTTGCTGAGTCTTAATGGACTCAAGCCCAAGCAAGCAGCACTAATTGCATCTATCAGTCTGTTTCTTTTGTCCATTTTAATGTTGTTTAATACCAGAATAAGGTCTCACAAGAGTATGTAGAGGGAAAAAATTGTGAGTGAAGCCATTGCTAGATTTTTAAGGGTGCTAAAAGTTTCTGATATTCAGTTCCAAGAATTCAAAATTTCTTGTTCATAGTGGCACTCTTCATTCTGCAGGCGATTTCTTTCCAGATCCTCAAGTTGTGACCTAGGTCGAAAAACATTTGAGTCCAGATGCTGGCTTGGAATTAGCCATTGGAAATCATTTAAATCCATAGTAGCATATACCATTACATCCAGATACTTAATTATTTTAATTGTCTGTTCTAAACTTCGGATGTTGGTGAACACTGGCATGTCACCCGAAACATCGTGCTGTCACTATTGACATGCGCTTCATAGGTTTGCCATCACTACTCTATACTATCTTTAGTATATTATTAAAGCATTTTATATATATATTATATTATATAGTAACTGATGATACAGTAATATCTGGCTTACACTCTGTAACTGATCACCAACAAGAAGCTTTACCTTTCATCAAGCAACTATCAAAGTTTGTAGCATGTGTCAGATACTGAGTGACCAAATATCAAACACTTTTTTCTGAATTTTATTACTGCATTTTATAATTTTATTGTCTTCCTTATATGGAACATACCCTCTGGGAAAAAAGATATGGTGATATCTTAATACAATTTCAATCTTGTTTCTACGTTTTCTATGAACAATCATCAGTCCATAAAGTAGTTCAGTAATTTGGGATTCCTGCCTATCTGTAAAATTTCAAAAATTTACTAATGCTTATCATATGTCATTTTAACTTTGAGGTACATTATAATTTTATCCAATAATTTACTAACCCAGCACCACAAAAAATCTACCAAAGGTATTTTAAAGTTCTGAAAACTAAAGTTCATTACTGAAGCAGCACATCTACAGTATAAACAAGACTGTACGTACTCTGTAATGATAGGAAGCAACATATGCATTAGGACCTAATCAATTTGTCAATTACTTTTAAATAAGTAAATTATAAAAGTTACAATGCTAGGCCATGTTTATTCACATTCAAACCTACCTCTGAGTAACTTATATTTTCTCATTTCAGAATTCATATCCATTTTTTGCCAGTTTGTCAACTGACTTCTAATACAGCATAACTGTGCCTTTAACTGATCTTTTGATTATGTCTCACAAAACTCATTTCCTACTGTGGTTGATAAATTATGGAATTACTATATTTTTAAAAAAATTATTATCTATATTTCTTATTCTAGTAACATTATTTGAGTCTTTCAGTAACTATTTATTCAGCTGGCCGAGTGATTAGCATATCCACTTTCCAGCCAAAAGGCTGCTGGTTTCAATCCTGCCATGGATGTTTGTGATTGTCTACGTAAATACTAGTGGTGGTGGACAGCAGACATGTTGATGTAGATGTGATTCACTGTAGACTATGTCCAGATGCTAGCCTGAAACTCAGCTAACTGCAACTCTAATCCTTCAATTTGAATTTGTTTTGAGTTGTGGAGACAGAGTTGTAGAGTAGGTGCCCTCCCTCAATGAGTGTTTGGACTCCTTGGAGGTGTCACATAATAATAATTATATCTTTTAATAAATATTTAAATAAATCTTTTTTTTTGCATGTCTGTGTGTTTTTTATTGTTGGTGACTGTACTTTTATTAGATTTTTTCCTCTTTACCCACATGAATTGTTGTTAGATCATTCTAATAGTAGATTACTATGAATCTCAAAATTCATTTATTTTTTGTTTTATTTATATATTAACATTTTGCAATTTAAAAGTAGGATGCTCACCTAATGATGACATCCCTCAGGTAGATTCCAGTCTGAATGCAAAATTTAAGACTGATAAGATAATGAATGCTGCCATTTTATTGGTATGATTGAAGTTCTGCTTAATTTTTGCCACTTAACTTTTTAATTGCATTTTTAAATACAATCCTGGTGTGTAGGCTTATACATTGATTCTCATGCATCAAGTTCTTTCAGAATTGACAACTTACACTAAACATTTTTAATTATTACTTCCTATATTTTGCCAAAGTTAAATTGGCATCTTCAGATATTAATACACTGGAATCAAACATGTGCACGTAGGCACACTTCAGTAACAAATATGGAATAGGAGAGATACAGGATGACTAAAGTCCTCTAATTTCACTACCCATTGGCTTTGGTTGGGTGACTTTAGGTCATCCTGTATCCATCTTTCTTACTGAAGTGTGCTTGCATGCACATGTTTGATACAAGTGTATCAATCTCTGAAGATGCCAATTTAACTTTGGAGAAATATAGGAAGTAATAATTAAAAATTTTTAGTTATCATCTAGTCTACGTTATCAATTTCCTGAAACAACATGATGCATTTGATGAAACAACAGAATGTCTGCAACAGATTAAGTAGGAAGTAACTGATATCTGTGTCCAAGTGGTTTTCACCATGTATATACTCACCTTCTCAGATTTGGTCTCCAGGATTTGAAGGGGATAAATTAACTGTGGAAAGGATACAAAGACGGATGACAAAGATGGTTTCAGGACTGTACAATTTTGGTTATGAGGATCGGCTGAGGGAATGTGGACTGCAGAGTTTGGTGGATAGAAGGAGAGGTGATATGATTGAGACTTTTAAACTGTTGAGAGGTGGTTACAGGGTTGACACTGGGGAGTTCTTTCACTTGGTTGAACAGCGGGAAGGAGTGATGACAAGAGGCCATCCCTGGAAGTTATGAAAGGAAACTGTGAGGAGGAGAGTGAGGAGTGGTTTCTTTGCATGGAGGGTGGTTGAACCGTGGAATGCATTGCCTGATGGAGTGGTGAGAGCGAGAACGGTCAATGAGTTTAAGGAGTGGTATGATAGACTTTGTGTTTCTTAGGGGGGGGGAATCTCCCCTCGATGAGTCTTGACAGACTTTATGTTCTTAGGAAGGACCTCCCACGATGAGTCTTTCGACTCCATGGAGGCCTGAATAATAATAATAATTTTTAAATACAGAGAAAGTATAACTCAAAAATTAGGCAATTAGGTAATCCAGAAGTCCTACTCTGGAACCTTTTGCCACTTCAGGCTTCCAGTACGATGGCTGGTTATTTCGTGCATGAAAATATTCATATACCACCATAAGCATTCATAGATGAAGGCTATTGATAAAGAAGAGATATTACCCACTCAGCTACTGAAGACAACTAGCATCTCTCTAAATTCCTAGCACAGAATGTCTGCAACAGATTAAGTAGGAAGTAACTGATATATGTGTCCAAGTGGTTTTCACCATGTATATACTCACCTTCAAGACCTGAGATTTCAGGCTTTTGCAGATAAGCATAAGTTGCAAGTCTCAGATGGAATATTTAAATACATAAATATTTACCCTATCCTATGAAATTAAATTTATGAAAGACAATTTACTTGGTCCTTACAGACTATTTAAGACTAATATAGAAATGAATTATATTATAACCTGAATTTTAAATGATTAAAGACTTGGATTTTATTTTGGATTTATTTGGACTTACAGTGCAAGCAACTCAGATTATAAGGTCAGTGTATATCTGTTAATTATGATTAAAGACTATTTATTGAATTGACCAGGCATGGTTGGTCAATTGGTAGAGCCTCTGCTACTAATGGCTCACACAAAAAGTTAAGCAAGTTTGAGCACAGTTAGTAATTGGAAGAGAAATTTATTCGATGCTGTTGGCACACTCTCCCTCTATGAGTCTTTGGACTCCCTGAAGGTGTTCACATAATAATAATAAATATTTTCTAGGTTGTGATAAGTTGCATTTCAACAGAAATATTGATTTGTGGAGCACATAAAGAATTATGTTTTCAATGTCTGCTTGCATCCTGCTGATGTCACAAAATATCATCCTTGTTGGGTTTTTTTCTTGTGGCATAGTCTGTCTTATTACAGAAAGAAACTATGTGGAAGAACAAGGATTGCTTTTAGAGATTAAAATCCTAGTAATTGGATTACTAGTCTGGTCCATTTTTATTCAAATAAGATAATCAATAGTTTTTTAATATTGAGTTTAGGTGCCCTTTTTTGTATTTACGTGTTTTATGTGACTTCCTCCTATGAAAGGCTATAAGTTTATACTACATCAGTGTGCAGTGGCCTTTATGAAGTGAGCTTATGTATTGCCACTTCTTAGCAAACAAAAACCAAACATGTACATTCCATAAACATGCTGAATGTCTACTTTCTATAGACAGGGACAAGCACTGCATTTCATTTCAACTTCAAATGCATAAAAAATCGCATTTTCCTGCTTAAATTATTAATAGGAAAATGCCTTTCCTTCTCCAAATGCAAAATTTCTGAATTGCTTTGAGTTCTGCAAAATATAAACAAGAACTTGGCATATTTGCATTGTCATTAAGGCAGGAAAAATGTGTTACCAAAATATTTTTCTATGTGCTACAAAAGATTTCAGTAGAAAACATGCTCTGCTAAAATCATTAAAAGATAGCAATATCCAATAATCAACAATTGTTGAAGCTTACTTTGCTATTAAACAGCAGCCATCTACTCTATAAAAATACCAAATCAATCTCATTGCATAGCCCACTTCATAGATTTACTTTTGAATGTTAGCATCTTGGCGATACATGATGACAAAAGGCATATCACTGAAAAGATCTTTTCCTGAGATTCACATTCTAACTCTGGCAAGCACATGATCTAATTTTGTATAACCACATAATACAATTTAATGAAATAACTACAGCACAAAGAGAAATAATTAAACATCAGGTTTAATCGTCTCAGTATTTTGTCTGTCAGAGACGTTGCCAGGAATACAATGCTAAAATTGTAATAACACACACAAAAACAATAAGTGGAAGAAATGAAATTAGATTTTATATATATAGTGCTGTTAGCTAACCAGGAAGAAGCCTAAGAATTAAAGATTCCCAAATCTTGTTTAATACAACCATATTGCCCAACACCACCCATAAGATTTTAGTCTTCATATTCTAATTTCATTTCTTCCACTTATTTTTACATTTGTTATAAGTTAACATTGTATTACTGAAGACATCTGCAACAGATGAAATATTGAAATGATTAAACCTCCTGTATAATTATTTCTTTTTGTAGTTATTCCATTAAATTATATTATGGGAGTAAACCAGCACCTAAGCATAAATACTCATTTGTATACTCAGTTGTCTCTCTAGTTAGTTCCAAATATCTATTAGTCAATTCCTTTAGAAGGAATTATATAAAGCAGGACAGCCTTTTTTTTTTGTTACATATTAATTCATTTTCTTGAACTTAATAAATTGTTTTTCTTTAAGGTATCCTCTCTCTCTCTTCAGTATGCAAGAGGATTTTTAGATACATAAGCAATCCAGCAGAAATTTTGATGTAAGACAGATTTTGCATATATTATTATTATCCAGGCCTCCATGGAGTCAAAAGACTCATCGTGGGAGGTCGTTTTTAGGAAACACAAAGTTTATCATACCACTCTTTGAATCCATTAATCGTTCCCACTCCAACCACTCTCTCAGGCAATGCATTCCAAGGTTCAACAACCCTCCATGCAAAGAAACCACTCCTCACTCTCTTGCACACAGCCTTCTTTCATAACTTCCAGGGATGGCCCCTTGTCATCGCTCCTTCCACCAAGTGAAAGAACTCTCCAATGTCTACCCTGTAACTGCCTCTCAACAGTTTAAAAGTCTCGATCATATCGCCTCTCCTTCTTCTATCCACCAAACACGAAGAGGTGGAGATGTACCAAATGGAACAGGGGTGTAATGGTTTGTTCTCACATTTAACTTGTCAAAGTTTTTTTTTAACAGTAAAGGCCACTGGTCTGTGCTTAATTCTGCTTTCTTTTAGA
Source organism: Typopeltis vanoorti (assembly GCF_054136105.1). Taxonomy (NCBI): domain Eukaryota; kingdom Metazoa; phylum Arthropoda; class Arachnida; order Uropygi; family Thelyphonidae; genus Typopeltis; species Typopeltis vanoorti. Next base: position 34,698,652 of record NC_143558.1, read on the forward strand.
TGGTTAAATCAGGAATGTAGTTTCAGTCTGGATATCTCCCACAGATTTTTTCTTCTTCTTCTTGTCTTTATGTTTTGGGGAACAGAATTTCTGCCAGACCATGCACAGAACGAGTCCAGTAGTATTGTTCATGTATGGGACACTGTCAAAACCAGATTATGAGAAGACTGGGTACTATCTGTATGGCACACTGTCCAAGAGTATCTCCTCTCACTGCATGCCTCTGCTTTCCAATTAACTCTCCTTCTGAATCTAAATAATCCTCCATTTTCCATATAGCTATTAATGCAAGTCTATAAAAAAAAATTTAATCTTCTTCCAGTAAGCCAAGTATGCAAGATAGTAACCAGTGCATTCACAGTAATAAACAGTTCTGCTATCAAATAAAACACTTTTCATTAGGAAAGGAGATTAAACTTCAGTATACATTAGAACACCAGTTCATAACTATGAAACAAAAACCCAGAATGATATGCAATCTCTTAGTAAAGGTAAAGTATACCATGTATACCAAATCAATATTTAGATTGATTTCATTAAATTTCAAACATGAATACTGAAGAGGACATATTTCTATTAAAACTTCAGTTTTAAGTCTAAACACGTATGATTTTGGATTTTTTTTTTAAATCTAGAAGATGTAGGAGAGACTATTTCTATTTAAAAAAAATAAAAAACTCCAGACCTAAAAATAATATTTCCTATAAAAAAAGTGGTACATTAATTCTGCAGCAGCCATGGAAAGTTATAATGGCCAAGCGTGGAGTAATTCTCAAAGGAATATTATTCTAGTCATGAATTTTTTTTTTTTAAAGCATTTCTAATCCAGTCTATTTAATTTAATCTAATCTAGCTTTCAATATCTACAATATTCTCCCAATTATGCTGAAGGAAACACAACTAATGTTTTACAAGTTCTTTTGGAACTACAACTGCAAGAAAATATATTCCATATGAAAAAAAAAAAAAAAAAACTAATAGGTTTGTTTAGGTTGCAAGTTCTTTTTAAACTACTAAATCTATCTACAGCAATAATTCAATTTAAATTTTTATATTTAAATAAAAATTTATTTAAACTTGTGTGATATAAAAAAATATAAAAATTTGTATTAGATTGCAAGAGGGTCAAGTACAATTCCCACAAATAAATATATATATATATATATATATATAAATTCAAAATGTTTGAGGAACATTTATATTTTTGAAAGCCCAAAATTTCTTTACAGGAACTTACTAGGAGGAATAACTGCAGGTATAATGTATGATAAATTAGGCATGCCTTTATGTGCAACAATTTACAGCATTATCTTTACTATTTTGGTAAGTATTAAGTATCACAAAGAATGACTATCAAGTATGTGTAAATTAGAAAGCATCTTGCAAAATAATTTTTTTTTCTTTTCTTCTAGTCTGTGTCATGTTTCACTATTCATTTTATAATGCTACACCATTCTCAAATAAAGAGAACATATTTCAGCAAATGCAACTGTCAGATTAAGATGGATTCAATCAGAGGGTCAAGTTTTATAAAGCTACTTAACGATACGAAGTGTTATGAAGACTCTTACGAAAGTACATCTAGTTTGGATAACTGGTAGTTGAAGACCTTTCAAATGAAGCATAATTCCATTTTAGAGATGTGGATATTTGATGAATTAAAAAAACTACTTCTGAAGTATATTTAAAATGAAATGCAACATGACTATTTGCAAGGAACAGTCTTTTAGAATTTTTTTTTTCCCTCCTATAAAAACCTAAATATATATATTTAAAATTATGCAACTCAAGACTTATATTAAATTAAATGCTGGTAAAAATCATTTACAAATACAGTAACTAACTTGCATATGTATTAGAATAGATATCCAATTTTTACTATTTATATCTTCCAACTGTTCACTTAATATTAAACTAAGCTAATGATCAGCTGTACATTAGCACCAGTTTAGATATTTGAGGTCTAAATGATTTCATTAAGTTTTATTATATTGTATGAAATGTATTTATAATATACTGTATTTCAAAAGAAATTAGGGCCTCCAGGCCAGAGTCAAAGACTCTGAGGGAGGCTATACATCACCTCCACCACCTGTCCTAACTTCTCTTAAACCCATTCATACTAGATGCACTCACCGCCTCAACCAGCAAACTGTTCCTCTCACTGCTCAGAGAGAGCAGACTAGTTCTTAACTCCTTTAAATCACACACAACTTCCACAGATGGCCCTTGTTTTCTCACCACCTTCCATGTGAAAAATTTCATCACTGATATAACACTTTTACACACCCCTTTCCTGTTTACCAGTGCTAGTAGTCGACATATTTCCAATTTATTATGTGACCCCCACCCTCCAAGGAGTCCAAAGACTCATCAAGGGAGAGCACCTACTCCACCGCTCTCCATCTCCACCACCAACTATAGCAAACCACAATTACCATCATCATCTATACCAGACGTCATCTATCACCACTAGTATTTTCACAATCACAAAACATTCATGGCCACAGCAGGATTCGAACCTGCAGCCTTTTGGCTGGATAGCAGATACTCTAACCACTTGACCAACCAGGCTCGTAAAGTAACTTTTCCCCAGATGAGGCTTATGTTCCATAGTTCAGATGCAATCATATCAAGACCTTGAAATAAAATGACTTTTTTTTTTTTTTTTTTTTTTTACATGTTTTCAGTATCAGTTAAGTTGGACTTACGATTTTTTCACCATAACTAAGATCTCTAGCCTCAGTTTCTCCATGCATAATTCCATCAATACAATATATATAGCATTAGAAATATATGACAGTGCATTCATGTAAAATGCACTTGCATTAAATTGACAGCTATTATCATTTGCTCACACTTACAGAATGATTTGAATAGGCTGTAAATCAGTAGCACATCCCTATATCTTCTCAGGTCCTTCCCAACATAATATATATATACATACAATAATCAATTCCTGTGATACCCCACTAAAAACCTAGAAGATGCACAATCCCTCTCCCATGTACCAGTTTCCGATATGTCTGTCAACCAACAAGTGAAGAGTTTTGATTCTTCTTGAGGATATATCTCAAGTTGATCCAACAGCTTTCACCCATTCAAATGCTAATAGTATCAGTGCATTCATTCCCTTTATCCAACTCAGCTATAACACAATGAGACAATTGCTTAGACATGACCTCCCTTCTGAAATCTTCACCACTAGAGATACCAATAGTTAGACAATCACTTTTTGCACCACTGTTGTACAGCTATCATACATTCTTTCCTGTAGGATCTTATAATTTGAATATCAGAATTTATATAAACTGAGTCAGCTCAGATTATAATATATATATAAAATCAAAAGGCCAAAATAAGTTTGAACATTCTGCTGATATCCTCATCGATTTATACTGCTGAATTTTTATCCATTGTGCAGATCCAGAAATGAGTGTTGTGTTTGTATACAAATGCTATAAGTGTAAGAAACGAGACAGATGAAATTGTTGCACTAATTGAATCTGTTCACCCAAAAATTGTTGAAATAAGTGAGACATGGTTAGATGATGACATCCTGACAGGAATAGAGATGGAAAGGTATGATGTGTTTTGTGAGGCCAGAAGGGGTAAAAAGGGAGAGGAGAGTGCTGTTGATGATAAAGAGTTATGTCCATACAAAGTAGAGAAAAAAGAGGGAAAATAGTGCCAGTGGTTTTGAGGCAGTATGGTGTGAGATAGAGGTGAAGGAATGAAATACTTGGATGTTATTATAGACCAGGATACGTGGATAGTAGCGACTATGAAATGCATGATCAAATTAGCCAAGCAAATAAGAAAACAGTGATCATTATGTGCAATTTAATTATGGCAATATATATATACACACACACTGGAATGATGAGATGGTAACTGGAAGTAAAGAAAATGAGTTTTTGCAGGATTACTACCTCAGACAGTATGTAACAGAGGGCATGCAAGAATTGAGGGTCTTGGATTTGGTCATCTCATCAGAGGATGTAATTATAAATGAGGTGTCAAATCACCCACCAATTGGCAAGTGACCATGAGGTGATTACCAGCAGTGTGAGGACCTCTGTGAGAAAAGGATATATGTGGAACTACGAGGGGGGGGGGAATAATTATGAAAAACTCAGAAGACAGCTTGCAGGTGTACCATGGAATGAGGAGTTAGCTGGAAAAGAGATCAATGCAGCTGGGGTGGGGGAGAAGAAGAAATTTTCTAACACTATCTAGTAGATAGTATGTCTAAATATATTTAGAGCATGAAATGGATGAATAAAGAGATTAATTGCATGCGATACAGAAAAAAAAAAAGGCATTATGGAGGCAGCATAAAAGAAGTGTAAATAACCAATTCCGTGAGGATTACAAAGACCAGGCAAGGTCTTTGTAATCAGATTCAGTTGGCAAGAGTAGGTAAAGTGAGGTATGAACAGCAGTTAGGTTAGCTAATGAAGCCAAAAAGAATCCCAAAGGAGTTCTTTCGATATGAAGGCACTAAAGAGTTAATGGAAGGATGACACTGCTTGTAGAAAATGGTATAAAGACAGCTGGTGTGGTGGAGATACTTAATGAGCAGTTTATAAAAGGTCTCTCAATCTTGTGAATGTGACCTCATGGAGAGATTGAGAGCAGTTGGTGAGGAGAGACTGACTAAGTGTATGGGGAGTTGAGCAAACTAGATGCTAATAAGGCTGTGGGACTTTACGTATTCTGAAGGAATGCTGCAAGGAGTTGACGCCAGCCTTGACATTTTTTTTAATGTATCTTGCGCTGGGTCAAGTTCTTAAGGAGTGCACGATTGTGCCACTTCGTAAAGGAGTTGACAGAACTCAAGTATCAACCTATAGGCCTATCTGTGTGTCAGGTGTTTGTGATTAAGTTGTTGATGAAGCTTGTCAGAACTAGGATCCAGAATTGGGTTGACAATGGTATTATCTTTGATGGAAAGATATTTTGCTAAAAAGGGAGGTCATGTTTTAGTAATCTACTTAGATATTGCAAAGGCTTTTGATAGATTACCACATAAGTTGATAGTCAAACTAGAGTGGATGGGGTTGGATATTAGATTAGTGCATTGGATTGGAGACTGGCTATCTCATAGGTATCAACAAGTTGTGTATGGGGGAGCAATATCCAGAAAAAGGAAAGTGACTAGTGGTGTCTCTCAGGGGGGCTCATTACTGTTTAACTTCTATATTAATGATATTGGTGAAGATATTCAGTTGTTTACAGATGATGCAAAGTTGGGACGAACCATGAAGGGTACAGGAGATGTGGCCTTACAAGAGGACTTGAATAAATTGAGCGATTTTTATGCGAGTTCAATGCTGCAAAATATAAGGTTTTACGATTTGGAAAACAAAGATGGGATGCAGAATTTATGCTTGGTGAGGATACATTGTTGGAGGTGGAAGAAATAAGAGATCGGGGGGGGGGGGGGGGTGATAGTGGATAAGGATCTCTTGTGATCCTTATCCACTATCACCCTATAAGGCTTCGATTAGGCCACACATTGACTATTGTGCCCAGATATGGTCACCTGGTTTTCAGAAGAACCACGAGATGATGGGAAAAGGTCCATAGATGACTGATATTATTATACAAATTCAGTTTCTAACCTCTGGAATGTAGAGTATGAGGAAAGAGTGAGAATATGCAACTTGCAGAGGCTGATGGACAGGAGAAAGATATGATAGAGACCTACAAGTCAGTGAGGGTTTGTTATAGGATCAATGTTGGCAAGGTTCTACAGAAAATAGTGCAAGATCAAGGGAGAACCAGAGGTCATCCCTGGAAACTGTATAAAGAGGATGTGAGAAGCAGGTTTTTTTTTTCATGCAGAGTTATGAATGATTGGAATGCTTTGCCTGAGAGTGGTGTCTGCAAAGAATTTGAGTATGTTAAAGCATGGTATGATGAGCTGCGTGTATGATAAAAGGACCTTTTAGATGAGCATGACTCCATCGTGTCTTGTGTAATAATATCTAAAAAATTTTACCTTCTCTACATAGCCTTCTTTAACTCAGTTATTTCAGTAACAATACTGAAAGTTACTCTCGCTTCCAAATTTATTTACATCCTCTTGTTCTGTATCATTATATAAATCATTTGTTCCTGCAAGCACTATCATCTTTTACTTTGTTTGAGAAGTTTAAATTAGTGCAAAAGGTGGTTATTTTAAATGAAATAAAAGCTTTTTAGAAACTTTTTTTTATTAAAACATTCTGACAAAAATGCCATAAACTCTGTATAACTATATTACAAAAATATTTAACTTTGAAACCATCACCTGAGTTTAATATAAGATTGTATGAAGGATTTTTAAACAATTAAAAAAGATGGCATAAAGCTTTAGTCAAGTTTAAATCTTATCCTTCTAATTAACATGAATGTTAAGTATATAGTCCTTAAAATAAGTTTTCCCAAAAGAGATTCAACAAATCAATAGAATAAAAAACAGGGAGTATCAAAACTATTATATATAAAATAACATGTAAAAATATTCTGTACAAAAATGTTCTGGAGAACAACTCCTTGTCAGTAAATGAAGCAGCACCAGGTCCTTATTTACAGTTAAAATAACTAATAACAAGATCAAAATCCTCTTGATTTCTGTGCAGCTACAAATTCTGGATAGTCTATAAACCCATCTTTATTCTTGTCATCCATATCCAAGATAGGATCTATCATTAGTGCAAGTTCAGAATCTGTAAATATTTTTGTTGTTCCTTGTGAAGGTGCTTGAGGGCCCATCATCTTGCTTTCTTCAACTATAAAACAAAATTTTATAGTTCACATTAATTTCAAATGTTTTTTTTAAATAATGTTCAATAATACAAGTCAGCCAGGTTCTGACTGACTGCCTAGCATTTCACAATATACTGTTAGGATTTAATAACATTGATGAGCAACTTTTGCTCTTCACTGGGCCACAATTGAAAACCTAATATTCCATATGAACCATAAGGAACTCAATATATTAATCAGGAATAAAAAAAATTTAATTTATAGGACAGAATTTGTTATTTTTGACAAGATTTGTTTTATTAATAATATTTTCAATATATACATGTACATAATTTTTTTTAATCAAAAGAAATTAAACAGTTGCTGAAATTTAATGAGATATTTGACTGTTTCTCATCAACAAGCTTTAACATTAGGAGACATGTTTGAAACTGTGACTAATACAATTTCTTAGTCTTTTGTCATCATGGTAATTTCGGTCATTTTCTTACAATTTTTATTTTCAAATTGAGATGTTCATGCAGATAAGTACTACCAAATAAATTTCCATTCCAGGCAAATGAGTTTATCAGTTAGAAAATAACTCTCATAAAAGTCAATAAGATTAACATTTGGAACTTATTTCAGCATAGCTTTGCAAATCAGTTATTTCTATTTGAAATATTCTTTAAGAACCCTTTCAACATCTATATTAAAAAGGTGATGAGAAAATATCAAAATTGTTTCATTTTCACTTTAGTTTTTGAACTACTAACTGAATTCTTCTTGTAGTCTGTATTTCCTCTGCTTTTTTTTTTTTTTTTTTTTGTTTCAGGTGGATTTTTTCTTAAAAATTGAGAAATTAGCCATATTAGATTCTAGTTACCAATTCCAAAAGGCTTATTTTATCAAACGTTTCATTTAAAAAAGTTTGTCCTTTAAGATTTACATTTAATTCGTTCAACAGGTTTGTCTTTCATCTCCAAGAAAGATGAGATTTCTCTCTTCAAATCATATATGATTGAGCATTGTGCTGCAACTTAACCAACAAACCTCAGCGATAAAAAGGATACTGCCATATTTGCTTTTCATATCACTCAAAAATTCCTTGAATTTTTAATAATTCAGTCCAAGATCAAATAAAATCTAGCATTTTAATTATTGGTGAACATTGAACATTTTCAAAACTTTTGCGCTCAAATTCTCTTTGTGCAAAATGCAATGAGAAAATTGTTTTTCATCCTACTAATCTTTTTGTCACTGGATAATAATCCAGATAGACTAACATTCATGTTAGACAGACCATCTTTTCTATTGAGATATTTAATTGATTAAGAACAGTTTTTCAGTCCCCTGTATGTATCTTTCAGTGATAGTTCTTTTCAGTGGAACTAAAAGGATGCCAATTCTTTGCTATTAAAAACTAGAATGTGTTCCCTTCAAAGACATCAAGTTATAGCCATATCACAACTTTCATCCAAATCTAAAGAAATCCATTCCAACTTAAAATGTCCCTGCAAGATTTCCTTAATACTTTGCAAAAGATCAATCCTTCTTGCAATTGTAAAAAGCTGATTTTCGAAATCATCTTTTATCAGGGAAAGCAATGTCTGCTACTGCTAGAAAGCATTCTTTTGCTATTTCTCTCTCAGAGAATGATTTCATTCTTTTTGCCAAAATTTGACTAACAATGTAGCTTACACAAACTGCAATAAATGAAGCAACTCTAAATACAGTTTGCTGTTTAGAGATTTTTTTCCTTGCAGTTGATTCACTGTCTTTGTGCAAGTGTCCTTGCAAATTGTCAAATTTTGCAGAATGGTTAGTTTTATAATTCCTCTTGATGTTGCATTCCTTGAGAATGGATATCTTCTCACATCATATCAAGCAAACAGCACTGTTTTATGCAAGTTGTATGTTTAGCTTTTGTTAAACTGATGATTTGTCCTCAACTTTGCATTTTCTAGATTTTGAACTCTAAGCACAGGGTTCCGTTTGTAAAAAAAATTATAAAGATGCAATTTTTTTAAAAGAAAGTTACCGTTATAAATTTATAATCTGCTTAGGTTTTGAAAGAACTCTTATCAAGAATAATGCAACTACTTTCACACTGTTAAAGTGTGACTGCTCGTGCACAACTGAAAATGCAAAGGTGAATGGCACAAGCAAATATTTTTCATGTGACCTCTTAACATGTGCTTCATATTGATCAACATTGTGCCTTTTACTAAAATTTTTTACACTTGAAATAAATTAAGTGCAACGTTTCAGCAGGCTGCAGGTTAGTAGTTGGAGGGCTGCATGTGGCCTACTGGTTGCTCATCATGGATTTAAAAATGTGGAGAAGAGAACCATGCCATGTAACTCTGAATAAAATTAGGAGATGGACATTTCCACTGTAAATTGTATTAAAATTTGGTTAGAAAAATCTAACCAGGATAGAGTTAAAATATAAGGCAAATGTAGATACAAAAGTGATAAGAAGCCTATTTCTAACTAATGCAACTTCCAAACCCAGCAATATACCTGCTGGGTTTATTTAAACTAAGACAAAATTTATAGCCATCTCTTATCCAGATTTTATAGTTATACACCATTTCATTACTTATGAAATGGATAACTCCTGCATTAATTGAACTTTATTAGTTTCACTAATGAGCTCAGCCAGACTGAGCAAGACCTTTTTCATAATTCATAGCTACACACCCAAAAGGAAAAAGTGTTGTACATGAAGTGTAATTGACAACTTTTTTTTTCCCCTTTCTGACCATAGGCATTGCCCACAAAATATTCCTGGTGAAATTTATAGGGTAGTTCACCACTGCTTTCCCAACTACCTAATTTTACCTGGGTTCAGGACCAGCATATAGCTGGAATGTATTCATGACTAATCCATGTATGTTCACAGGGACAAAAAACCCCTACCTCCTTAAGAGACTGGCTAACTCACTTTTAGTTGAAAGATAAAAAAAAAGTTCTTCATGTCACTGACAGGAATTGAACCTAGGTCTCTATCTATACTGACTGAGCTATGGAGGCTCAATAGGTAATTGACAAAGCAAGCCCTTATACAAGTAGGCTGTCATAATTCATAGCTTACTTAAATCATAAATGAAGAGGATTAAAACCAGGATATAAATACAAAACAATTTAGTTTAGTTTAATCTGATAAAATATCAAATTAAGGCTTTGACTATTTTATCTAAAAAAGGTTCAATTTTTGTATGAAAAAGTCTTGCTTTAAAATTAGTGAGTATAGCTTTTAAATATGCTATGAGAAAAGTGAACTAGAAAAAGGACAATATTGGAGAGAATACTTAAGCATCTATGATGCTATGCTAACAGCAACATCAAAAATAACTAGAACACTGATTATTGAATCAAATACAGTCAAGTTTGGAGACAGGCCTACAAATAAATATTATAGTGGAAATACTCAAGAATGGAAAAACAAGACAGATTAAAATAATTCATATCATTACAAAACCATAAACTTGATAATAAAATTTTAGCTAGAAAAACTGAAAGATGAACCATTAGAAATATTTAAAAGGCAATTTACCAAACAGGTCTTTCTAAAAAGAAAGATCTGTTATCAGTGTATCCTCTACTGACCTATAGAAGTCAAACCAAGTTTACTGAAACACCTAGAAAAATTAAAAACAATGAAACATGGAAAAAACCATTGAGAATAAACATGGTTAGATCAAATCATTTGGATAGGGAAGCAAAGAAGTACTGGACATTGCATTAGTAATAAAAAAAATGCAACAAATCACACTGGATAGGACATGTGATGAGAATGCCTGATGACAGAATGGACATCAAGAATTATTGGAAGCCAGGTTTTGATTTTGATGGTGCAAAGACAAGATCATGCTGCACCAGAACAATCAAACATCTATGCCCTTAGCAGGATTTGAAACCATAGCCTCTTGGCTGGAGAGCAGATATGCTAGCCACTCTGCTAACCAGAAACTAGTAATAAGATGGAACTAAGTGATGTTACATTTTTTGGGAGGGAAAAAGATGCAGAAGATTGGCCAAAATGAAGCATTCATCCAATAGTGGGATGAAGAATACTCTTAAGTTTATAATAAAAATCTTTCACTCTCCTTTAGTGAAAGTTGTTTGGTACATCTTACTGCAATGAATTTTTGATTTACAAGACTTCATGCTATATTAGCATCCTTTATTTAAGAGTGATAAATGAATATTGTATTTAGGATAGTGACATTTAAAAAAAAAAAAAAAAAAGTCTTGCAAAATTGACATTTTTCTTCCATTGCTTGATGTTATTATGGGGGGAAAAAAAAAAAAAAAAAAAAAAAAAAAAAACTTATTTACAGGTGAAAATAGTTGGGACTCTTTTATATATTTCTAAAATATCAGAAATGTGTTATAACAGGATAGGCTAGACAGGAATTGGCTGTACATTTATATTGCAAGTGTCACATGATAAAGCTTTCACTTTATGTTTTTAGACTTATTCACAATATTGATAAGAGAATACATCACTGAAAACCAAAACCAGATTAATTTATGAAAACTAGAGGTCTCACTATGGTAAAAAGTACTTTAAGCATCTGCATTAATGCAGAATGTAATCAGCTAAGAGCTCCAGTTAATTATCCAAATTTCAATTGAATGATAGTTAAGGTCTGGAACGAGCAATTTTCTCTTGGCTGAGGAAGTCTTTGGTATTAAGGAAAATGAAATGCCAAGTATTTAATTTTTTCCTGTATTATGTGTAGTTTCATATAGGTACCATGTCTCAACAATACATCATGTCATTAGTTTATGTAGCCAGGAAAAAAAAAAAAGACTTTCACACCTTGATAACATGCAAATTTAGGTTTAAAACCTTATACATTATCTAAATGTTTCTGGTTATAAAGGAAAAACCAAATGACAGCATGGATCTCTTGCTATGTTTTTGTAGCACAATACTGATGTTAAGCCCTGGTCTAAACAGTGACCAACTGTATTTGCCAGATTGTTTTCTGGCAAGTCTGTTTTTTACTATAGGTGATGAAAACTTACTAATGATGTCACTTGACGTTAGGGGCCCCTGGACTTTTTTCCACATCTAAAAGAAATCAACTTGAAAAGTTGATTAATTTGTCTCAGACCTACATAAAAAAGGTTGCAAGACTCAGTGTAGTGCTACGTGAGCAAGAAGGATAAAATGTTTTCTTTGGGACTACAGAAGCTGTTCTAAAGAACAGAGAAACATGAAGTGAAGAAGTTTGGAGAGTATTTAATTTGTGGATGTGGAATGTCAATGAGTGGATGTTGGCCAGTAACCACTCATGTTCTTGAAGCAAGTGGAGAAAATTGTAGTTAAGAACCAACATGAAAATATCTACATAAGAAAAATCAAAACATCTGAGAAAGATGAATCTGAAATTTTCAGATGACTGATCATTCTTAGAGGTTTTAGGCAAGTATTTATATGGGATAATACATTTAAGGTTAGATGATGGGCATTTGGAATTATGGCTGGAGCTAGTATGTTTAAACATGTTCTGGTCAGTTTGTTTTGCAAGATGAAAATTTAGTTTCTCAGAAGAAGTTACCATATGAGACCAATTAATTGGCTTCCAGAGAAATGCATGTTCTATTTAGAAATCCAGGTTTTACTAAATGAAAAACCAGTGATACTGACCAAGAAAGATTTGAAGATGTATTAAGTTAAGTTTGATTTTTCTTGCAAGGCCATAAAAGAAGAAAATTTTCTGGGAAAGAAAAAAAAAAAAAAAAAAAAAAAAAAAATTAAAGAAGGTATCCTTGAACCACTAAACAAAAGACAGGAAATCAAAAGTTTTTTTTTTTTTTTTTGGAAAAATAAAGTCTTAAACCAAATGCCTTAAAGTTCTTATAATGAATACACCAAAAAAAGGTTTCAAAAAGAGAATTTGATAATTTGTGTGTATAGGAGGACAAATAGATGAAAGCATAGATCTTAGGGCACTCTAATGATGGAAGAAAAAGAAAGAGGAAGTTAACCATGACATAATGAAGCTGAAGAAATTTGGTGACCCAACTTCAGAAGCAGACCATGAATAGTTGAGCAGGCCTATATAGGACTTGAGATCAAAAGTCCTAAAAATTTAAACTTAAGTGGCATGTATTTGAAAAAGGAGTTTATAGCTAATCTACTGCATTTGCAAACAGAACCGCAATTGTTCCATTGGCTCTATGGGGTTTAAAAGTAGTGAAGCTCAAAATAGCAGTTCCCTAGCAAATGTCAAAACAATAGACAGAAGGAAGTGGCAGAAAATCTTGTATCAATGACAAGGATTAGAAAGAATCCAAAACACATTAAATGTTAACAACTGCAAATAATGAGAGATGTAATAACTAAGAGTACAAAATAAAATTCATTAAAGATTTTAATGAATACCTTTGAAGTATTCATAATAAACTAAGTGTATATAAATTTCACTCCATTAAGATAATTAAAAAATACACAAAAAAAATTCTAGATTGAAATTAGATAAATCTTTCAAAAACAAAATGATCCATTATCCAGGCTTATGACTAGGTCATTTGTTAACAGTCATTTATAATTAGAAGAAACATGTATAAACCACAGTGAAAATTATTTAATTGTAAATATTTCATCCTAAGTATCTTAGGACATCATCAGTACAGTATTTAAACAAAAATTAGGAATAACATACGGTTAGGGCGCATGATTACAATAGAATCTCATGAAAATGTGCTAAAGTAGTACAAAAAAAAAACGTTAATTATTTAACATAGTTTTGTATGATAATTTCCCATACTTTAGGAATAGTAAGAACGTCGTTGCGGTTTAGGTTTGGTCTGTGTAGTAGAGTTTCAGAACTTTCTTTGTATAAACATTCATGTTTAAATAAAGATCTATGAAAAATTTAGCCTTTTCCCCAATGGATCCTATGGTTTGGATTTTCAATTCCGTGTTGAGAGAGGCCAGATTTCTGCGGTTTAAGAAGACGAATGTGGTCTTGATGTTCCGAGATGCGTTTCTGAACAGACCTACCTGTCTGTCCAAAGTAAGATAATTTGCATGAGCATGGAATCTCATAAATACCAGGTAACATCAAGGGTGAGAATTTGTCCTTAGGAGAAGGTAATAAGTTGTAAATTTGGTTGATAGGTTTGTAAGTAGTGGCAAAATTGTATTTCTTCATAATTTTAGAAAGACGTTCTGAGATGCCTTTAACGTAAGGTATGGGAATCTTATGCACTTCTTCCTGTCTGGTTTGATGTATGCAGAAGTGACTTTTTTTTTTTTAGTTGTTTTTCATGAGATTCTATTGTAATCATGTGCCCTAACTGTATGTCATTCCTAATTTTTGTTTAAATACTGTACTGATGATGTCCTAAGATACTTAGGATGAAATATTTACAATTAAATAATTTTCACTGTGGTTTATACGTGTGTTTCTTCTAATAAGTCATTTATATATAGGACAAAAAGGTGGAAGTATAGTTCCCTAGAATACTCCAGCAATGGTGGGAAAAGTCAACCATGACAGCAAGACTAAAAAAGGAATCAGCATAACTAAGTTTTAAACTAACAGCATGTTGTGCCTCATTTCTTTAGTTCTAAGAAATGAATCTTATGCTAGCTGCTGATCATTAATGGAAGCAACTGTCAGAGCTAGTTATCTTTTAAAATTATGAAAGTTTGGAAGTCAAACTTTCATCACCCCTTAAGTTGACTAATGTACATTAGTTGTATTCTAATTTGAAGAGTTGAATTGTCAACTTTAGTTAAATAACCTAAAGTGTTAAATAATCTAGGTTAAATAAAAAAAAAAAAATAAGTACAGATTACACTTAGTTTATGAAAGTTACATGATGTTCAAGCTAAAAATTAAACACTAAAATGTTATGGATTTTTTTATAAATTACATCAAATGCTATAAATATGGTTCCTTTCCATCCATATTGTCAATGGAAGGCCTGACATTAGTAGGTCTTAATATGAGAGGGATAGGGCAGGTTTCAGGTTTACAGGAGAATGTTTCAAATACTGAGTACATTGGATGTCAATAAAGGAATGGGACTGGATGCAATTTCACCACAGATTTTGTGAGAATGTGCTAAAGTACTGACATCTCCATTGACCTGGCTTTTCAATGAAAGCCTGGCTGCAGGAAAGATACCTAAGGAATGGAAGGAGGGTACAATTTTTGCAAAGACATTTGACAGGATGGCACATGGGTTTAGATGTCAGTTTATTCAACAAAGAGGTATCAGAGTTGTGTATGGTGAAGATTAGCATTATGCTTCTGAAGTTCATTAGAACTAACTTTACCCCTGCTCCCCCACCCCAAAAAAAAAAACTTTGTAGACTAAGGGTCCATTATAATTAAAACCAAATGCACCTAAAAAAAAAAAGGGAAAGATTTTTGTAAAGCTATTAGTCACATGAATACTGATCAAGGGTTAAATAATCTAGAAACTAAAAATTTAAGCTAAAAACAAAAAACTCTGGTTTAAGTAGAAATGTTTTCATGCAAGGTAACGAAAAGTTACCTTTATGTCTACAGTGAAATTTGGTTCCACTGCCCTGGCTAGAAAGCAAAGCAAGGCTGCTCAGTTTATGGAATGCATCTGTTCTGAAGTTTATTTGACCATTTACCAATGTAAATGAGTCAATCATATGAAGTTTGACTACTTATCATTAATAAGAAGTCATTCTATACTGACCTAGGAAGTAGCCAACTACGAGGATGGTCTGAAAATTTCTCAGCCTAACAATGAAAAAAAAATAAATTTATAATTTCTATTTTTCAACATAATCTCTTAATACATTTATTCCAGTGATACTCCAGCACCATTATCCCTTCCCTGTAGTAGTTCTCAGTAAGAGCTGAGAAATACCCCTCTATCAAGAGGGGCAATGAACTCTTGATTCGAAGAAAGATGCTGACCAGCGGGGAAGAGTCTACGTTTTGGGAAGAGAGAGAGAGCATGCCAAATCTGGGGAATAGGATGGATGTTCCAACAATTTTTAGTGCAGATCCCTTAATTTTCCCAAAACACCTTTGTGAGCAGGTGCATTGTCCTGATGAAAGATCATTTTTTTTTCCTTTTGCAAACTGGGTCTTTTCTAACCAGACTAAATGAAATTTTTCATTTAGTCTGGTTAAAATGATCTGAATAATATTACCTGGTTATTGTTTTACCCTTTAAGATGATTAATAAACAAATGCCTTTAGCATCCCAAAACATTGATGCCATGACCTTTCCTGCTGATGGAACCAACTGTCTTTTGCACTAAAAAACTGCTTCTGTCCACTGTTTTGATTCTGATGTGTAATGGTGAATCCAAGTCTCATCCACAATAATAAATAAGACACAAAATCAGTTTTATTCTGTTAAAAATGCTCCAAGCACTGTTCAGGAGAATTTCATGAAAGCAGGTTTTTTTCCTGCTGTGAGCAAGTGCAGTACCCATCTTGCACAAAGCTTTTTCATATGCAATTCATGCAAAATATATCCTACACATTCTTTTGAAATGTTTATAGTCTCAGCAATTTCACACCCTGACTCCAGTTATTCAATACCATATCATGCACTTGATCACACTTTTTGGACATCCTTGACAGAGATCATCTTCAAAGCTGGCACAGCCATGTTTAAACTCTGCCACCCATTTCTTAATTGTTGAAAATTAAGGAGGAGAAGAGTGCCCATGAACTTATGAACTTCTTTTGGCATTAAACCTTCTTTCCCAGAAGAATTTCATAACTGCATGATACTCAAATTTTATCCATTTCAAGACAACACTTTTGCTTCAGACAGCTGTATAAAACAAGCTACTTGATAGAATGACTTGCAATCTCACATGTATGCTTATGACAGATGTACCAACTGAGAAAAAAAAGATATCTTGTATCTATGGTCAAGGCCGAGAACTTTTCAGACCACCCTCGTATATGGATGTTCAGAATAGGTTATGTTAAACTACAACGTCTGGAAAATGACAAACCCAAAATACCATTTTTGGTTCCATGATACTGGTTGCTTAATAAGAAGCTAATCCCATTGGACTATCAGTAGTGCATGAGAAACTGAGATGTGGTAGCTATGCCTGAAGCTTGAACAGAAACAGGATACATCCATTTCATTTCTAATCTCAAAACAAAAAAGATCCATAAGATGTGGAAGTAATATTATGAAAATAGGAGTGAGAAGAGTTATAAAATATAGAGCTCAGGATAGAAAAGTTAAGTATTATAAGAAAGCTAAGTTGGAATATAAAGAGAAACTGGCTTCATAGACTAAAAGATTCAGAATTATCATTATGTTAAGTAAAAGAAAGAATAACTACCAAATTCAGACAGTATCCTTTTATTAGAAAGGTATGCAATAGGCTCAAATGGACGTTCATTTAATCAGAATCTGTTACCTTGGTGTATGCAAGTGCTGCTATTATATTGGATAAAGAGCAGTCCATGAGAAGGAAGTTCTAAAAGCAGTTGCATAAACATGCATAAGAATTTGGCAACTGGAACATCTGCATGTGTGCTAAAAGCAATGTTCAGCTGAACTAGCTAAGCCCTTGTGATGTTTATATCATTTCAATCACAGCTCAGGAAAAAGTCAGATATGGGAGAAAATAAAAATAAAATCTTATCATACAAGGGCAATAGGCTGAAATGTTTAACTATAGCCTTATCAGTATCTCTGGATGAACTGTAAAGATTTTAAAGAAGTTCGTGGAACAATATACTTGATAAAGGAAAGCTGAACGGGATACACTATGATGCTGTTAGACTTTGCTAAAAAAAGGCATTTGATAGGATACCACACGAAAGGCCTGGATAAATAGGTGGCTAACAGGCTATCTCAAACGTAAAATATCATTAAGTTTTGGAAGGATATAAGAGAAATCACTTGCTAATTTAAGCATCTATTTTCCATTTAACAATGTTGGAAGAGTGTTATTGATTTAAAGTTTAATGTCATTTTTATAGAAATCAGAGGATTGAAGGAAAGAAGTGACATAGGCTCAATTTCAGTGTCTCTAATATATATCTTATTGTTTTTCATCAATGAAATGTTGCAAACTTTGAAATAAGTGGTAATCTGAAGATGCAAGATTTCCCCAGCTGAGTTCCAAGAGTGTGCATTATGGCAAAAAACATCATTTTGATTGACTAAGAAAAAAAATACATTTTCTTTGAATCAAAATGATCACAGTATACTTAGTTGCAATTGTTTGGTTTTATGGCAAGTGTATAATACCAGCCATATCCTATAAAACACTTAAACCTTTAGGAGGATGAAGGTCTTGTTTTAGCTGAGGTTTAGCCTATTCCCCTGAATGAACCCATAGCCTTTACCAGTGCCTACATGACATAAACAGATCAAATTTCAAGAAAGAGGAACAGTGCAGATGCACTCAATTGTTCATCAGGAACCTACTTGCTGAGCTTAAGACACTATTTCAAGTTCTCACAAATGGCACTGGATGGTTAATGACAATGAATTAAGATCTGCTAAATCTTAAACAGTTGCACTGTCATTTCTAGCAATAATGGCTTTTAGCATATCATTAAAGAGATGGGGCACCCAGAGCCAGAGGATTCTTTCAAGCTCAAGTCCTGTTGTTGAAATTTTTTGGAACCATCACTGCAACTTTCAAAACATTGCTATACATTTCTTTTACTTTTTATTTAGTGTTAGCAGCATTGTTGCTTTTTTTTTTAAATTCAAAGCATGATGTGTTCTTCAGTGACAGACCTCCATAGTAATAAAGGAATTATGTAAACTTATTTATGATGTTCTTGCAAGGTGCAATTCTTTAGAATGAGGCTGCCTCAGCCTAGTGGTATTTAAGCTGAGACAAGTACAGTACAAAAAATGACATTACTTTTGGAATGACCTGATATGGAGAGGAAAGGAGATGAGAATCTGCCAGATTCAAATGTGATCAATGGTGTGCCCCAGGAATCAGTCTTTGAACTATTGTTCAGTTTATGTTAGCAATAACAAGAAGGGTCTGACAGATTCTGATGATAAAATACAGCCAAAGATTGCTGATACAGCATTTATAAGCTGGAGGTGTAGGCAAATAATAATGGGCTATCAATTCAATGAGAGCAAGTGTAATACTATGCATATGTGATGCAATATCTAAACAGCATATTTTATTGGTGGGAAAACCGACATGACTAGAGATCTTTGAGTTATGGTGGATAGAAAACTGAAGTTCAAAATTGCATTGTTGAAAATGAACACCTACATGGAATGTCAATTTGCCTCTTTACTAGGGCTTGATATGACTATATAGACTATGCAGATTTGATCCAAGTTATAAAAAGGCTTTAAAGAATAGATTGAGATATCAGGATTATGGAATGCAGATTACATGGATAGATTTAGAGTATGTGGGTTATAGATACTGATAAAAGATTTAGGTTGTTATAGGATATTGGTTGATAAAAATGGAAGGTGTGGAGGAGAGGATGAAGGGCATCTGTGGAAGTTAAGAGGCAATTTCTCTTAGAAAGCAGAACAGTTTGCATGTTGTAATGAGTAAGACAGCTAATCTAATGTAGGTGATGTTAAAGCCATATCACCCATATAAGGACTCCCTAAAGGAGTAAGAATTTTATTATTTACAGTATCTATCATAAGAAGGTAATGGTTAAGCCAAGGATAATATTGTCTAATGTGGAAAGATAAATGATCTCAAAGCAGAATTCAGTTTTTTACTGAAGCTATATGCCAAGTTAGATCATTGTTTCTAAATTGAATGTGTAAATTAACTAATTTATGTTTTGAAAAAATTTCTTGTGGGCTAAGTTACCATTAATCATTTAAGTTGCAGTTAAAAACAATCCACTTTCTGAAGTTGCAGAATGGAGAAAAATCATTCCTATTTAAAGACTGAAGAGAACCTTTGTTTTATTGCACCTGAACCATACAATAGGACAACATGCTAAGCAAGACTAAAAACTTACCTACACATCTGGCATTTTATGCCTTTCAGTGAAAAGGCAATGTTCAGATCTTCATCTGATCCAGTATACCACAAGAGCAAAGCATAGTTGACTTTTATTATAGATCACTAGCAACTACTTTAAACTGCTGGTTTGAGATTATGGAATCTTGAAGTTATTTTTAGAAGGTGAAAATGGGCAGTTTGATTTAATGCAATATCAAGGGAAACTTAATATGCCATGGTTGTAAACTCATCCTTAATGAGTTATTGTTCTATTTATCTAGAACTAAAAATGAACAGTTAATTATACTGGATGACATTCCTGCCTCAAGCAGAAGTTGAAAAGTGAGAAACTAGCTATTTGTAATTAGAGACAAATTACTAAAGACCATAAGCCTAGTTTGTCATAGCAAGTTCATTAAGGAATTTGGCATAGTTTCTTTGGCTGTTTGCTATAGCAGTGTTGCTTAATTTTTAGTACCTCTAAAAAGTTTTAGAATTTGTATTAAGATGTTAATGAAAAATTAAAATAGTTGATTAACTATAATAAAAATATGAAATAACCAAAAAGAAAAAAAATGTAAAAAGTTCTTTGTACCTTTAAGGCCTTTTTGCATAACCCCAAGATGCTGCCACACTTGGCTATAGCAGTCTATCATAGCAAGGATGGTAATTTGTACCAAAGTTAAATATTTATAATAAGTGGTTAGTTATAACCACTATATAGTATAGTATTTAAAATGCTAAAAACTTCAGAAACAAACCAACCCTCACCAGGGGAGGCACTTTAGTTTCTTGCCAGGAAGAGGATTATTACCAGATTAGTTGGCAACTCTGAATTTATCATGACTATGGTTTCTCAAAACTTCGGGGAAGGTGGGGAGGGGGAATTTATATATAATTGTAAACTGTCTCCTAACAAGCAAATGCTTTATATGAAGTAATATTGTCATAGCTAATATATTTTAGACAATAAAGTAAAGCTCTGCACATACCTAATTCTTCACTGAAAGTTATTGTTAGTAATGAATGGTTGAACAGGAGATGTTTCATTTAAAGTTCTATAAGAACTAAAACCTTAAAATTTAAGGTTTTAGTTCCTGTATAGTTAATTGCGTGCTGAAAATTGAGACATATATAACTGCCTACCACGCAGGCTGCAAATTACAGGTTCTATGGGATTACTTTTGCTGGTCAGAAATTATTAATATACCCTGAGGGTTGTGCAAGAGGTTATAATGCTATATTAAAGTTATATAACATAACACTGGTCAGTTATGATCTCCACTGATTAACATGACTGATGTGGCCAGTACCAGATTTATATTTTGTGGTCTTAGGCCAGAAATAAATATAAGGCTGTACTGTATACCCACAGATGCAGAGACCTTTTGATACTTCTGCACACGTCAGGAGAATCCATTCTGATAATAGGGTAATCAACCCATCTTGTGGGAAGAGTTGTTTATTATTACATGTTCAGAAAATTAAATTTCTTTTATGAACATTGTAGTTTGTAAAGCAATAACTATTTTGCTTGTATGAACAGTTTGAAAATTTTGTGCATAATAGCACATGATTTCATGTGACCAATTCATACATTTCTTTCTGCCCCCTTCAGAATGATTGATTATTGGCAATCTGCCAGACTGTTCTATGAAGTGTGGGCATACTATACTTACCAAAAAGAAGGATTATTTATACACACAAATAAAATATCAGTGATATAAAAACTATTGAGTTAGAATGAATTAACAAAAATTCAAAGACATTTTCTAGATTTGATACTTTAGGGAAAAGGGACTGGTACTGTCAAATGATAAGTTTTGAACATGGAATAGGATAGAACAATAACATAGCAATACATGACTAGTTATATACAAGTGTGTTATCAAGTTCATGATACTAAGTGACATGTTTTTCTGTTGATATGGCAGAAAAAGTATAAATTTGTAATAAAATAAAGGAAAAATTTGCATAAGAATGATAGCATAAAAATATTTCAGGTCTCCTCATTTTATTATTATTAGATGCTCAAGATTTATGAAGTCAAAAAAAAAGTTGAGGCTCCAAGCTGTAGCCAAGTCTGGATGTGGCTCATTAGCAGTTGCCATGATATACCATCTTTAAATAAGATCTTCCAGGAAAATATGCTATGATAAGGAATAGTTCTAGACACAGTAAACCTAGATCTTTGAAACTGACCAATTCAATATCACTTATTATATATTGAAATATGCTGCAAGATTCTTTTTCTATTTGGGAATTGTGGGATGCCTTGTAGATAAGTATAGGCACATTAATTCATAAACTTAAGTAGGTGTTTATTTACAGCGAATGTAGATTCACTTACCATGCCAATGAAGAACAGATTTGATTAATTCACAACCATCCAGTTTGTTATTGTCATCATTATCATGCATTTTGAAGTAGTGGAACTGCAACTCTTCTTCAGACATTTTGCTCACATCATGATTAACTACACCTTGCAAGTGCTCTTTTATATGTCTAGACAAAACAAAGTAATTAAACTTTTTCAGAATATAATTCTGTATTACTTAAGTTAAATTCAATGATTTCCTTGAACATAGACATTTCCTTGCACAG
Source organism: Typopeltis vanoorti (assembly GCF_054136105.1). Classification (NCBI taxonomy): domain Eukaryota; kingdom Metazoa; phylum Arthropoda; class Arachnida; order Uropygi; family Thelyphonidae; genus Typopeltis; species Typopeltis vanoorti. Next base: position 34,720,946 of record NC_143558.1, read on the forward strand.
ATAAAAAAAAAAAAATTGTATTTTAATTTTTTTGGAAGTATTATAAAATTAAATTAAAAACTATTATTATAAACAACAGCTATTATAGCCTGTTTTTGTTTAGGAGTGTCCCTTATTTTAAATATATTGGCTATTATTACTCAATAAAGGGGTATATATATATTTTAGGGCATTATGGGCGAGTATAAAAAGGCAATTATAGCAGAATAAAAAAAAGAGGGTGGAAAAATTTTGTACATATCTTGTTTTGATTCCAGGATGTCTTCCAATTTCATGATCCTGCTTAAGGTTGTTTATAAAGAGGGGGAGGAAGGAAGCATGGGAAAATAAATTTTGAAACCTGGGTTATGTATTAATTATATACATATATATATATAAAAAAAATTGTGTTTAGGGGTGCATTTTGTGGGGGAGAAGGGTTTACTTATGCAGAAAGTGGGGCAGGGGAGGGGCTTTAAAAAAAAACTTATAGAAGTAGCTTTTGCAGTACAGTTCAACTAGTTTGCATATATAAATCGATCATTAGTAATGATAATACTGGTGAATTCATTTAGACTATCCTGATAGTCTTTGGGATCATTACTTAAGATGAAAGACTTCATAAGATGTTCCTGGTTTAAAGTGAAAAATCATTTTTCAGCTCATTTTGCTGAAGTATTTGATATTCAAATCAATGTTGAAAACACATTTTGCTATCATTCAAGAAAAGCTGAAAAAAAGTTATGCAATTTTACTTTCTGCATATACAATTGTAATGCATGTTTTATTCTCACAATGCATATATTAGGATGGTTTATTTATAGTTTTTTTTTCACTTGATAAAAGTCAAGTAGGCCAGTTGGAAGATGCTTCATGAACATTGTTCACTTACATAAAGGATTGAACTAAGAATAACTTGGTATGTTTAATTTATATGATGGTTTAATCTAGCTTTTTATCTTCAAATTAGCTTCCATTTTTGGAAATATAGCATTGTTTTATAAATGAAGCCTAATAGTCATCAAAAAGGATAAATTAAATGTTAGTAAATTTTCTTTTGGCAGAGGAGAAAAAGTTTACTTATGGCTTTATTGATTTGTATAACAAATACAAATTTCATTTGCTTAAGTCTTTCAAATGCTGAGCTCACAGAAAGATTAATCTTTGAATGAAAAATAAATAGACATTCAAAGTATGCTAGTGATAGCCTGTGCTAAATCAACAGCACAAGAATAATTTAAGTGATTTAGGACATTCAGATTTTTCCTAGATTGCTCTGATGTTACAAAAAGTAGTTTATTCAGATCAGATGGTTAATATGATAATATTCTAAAGACCCATTTGAGTAATGGAGGGGGGGAGGGACTTCCTTTGCTTATTATACACTTGATAATAAATATTCTGAATTATTTTCTCTGTTCAGAATTAAGCTATGTCATTAAAAAAAAGCTAAAAGCTGAAAACAAATCTTATGTTCATGCAAGCACAGCAATAATTAATAATAGATACTTACTCCTTGTCCTGTACATGAGATTTGTCCCTGATGAGGTTTGGCTGAGTCCCTTGATGCATTCCCATTTGTGGAACATTCTGAGGTTGCATACCCATTTGTGGTACTCCCTGGGATGGAAATCCTTGCTGCTGCATACCCATTTGTGGAACGCCTTGGGTTGCATATCCCTGTTGGATATTTTGTTGATGGCCACCCATGTGGCATAACATGACGGGTATTGTCAATAATGACACACACAACCTCAATATGCATTCCAGATGTTTCATAGTTACAATCATTAAATAGCTACCTATCTAAGAGAAAAATAGGAAACTGTTTAGACACACGTACACAGAATGCATACTGAGAAACATTCCAGTAGTTAGAAGAATTTTAAGGAGAGGGTGAATAAATAATGAAATGGGCAAAAACATGAAATACTCACTGATCTCATGCTTTTCCCTATAGAATATACAATTAAGTAGTAGTTTCAGCAAAATAATTTTGTGTTCCTTAGCTATGGCAAAAAAAAAAAAAAAGGTACAAGCGTGTTCAATTAAAATATCAGTGTTATTCAGCTGTTAGATTGTTAATAACATAATAAAAATAAAAAAAAATAATTCTGGGAGACTTATGGTCATGAGAAAAAAAAAAAACATAATATTCTAATACTGAGACTAGAACAGTATTAGCATATTATGTATTAGGAAAAAGACAACAAAACGAGATGACATTTCTACAAACCAAATCAAAAGCATTTCTAGGAGATAAGAGATTTAGTTATCTGGCATAAGAATACAACCCGATTTATTGGAGAGATTAGAAAGTTTTCACATCTAGAGACAGATTTCTAAATTTAATCCTGAAGGTTCCCCCCTCCTCCACCACCACACACACACGAAGCTTGAACGTAGAACTAGATAGCAGGCACAAAGTTTCCAGTGCCTTCAAATTTTAAGCATTATAACATGATTTGAGTATTTGTCTAATGCATATGTTTCGAACCACAGAATTAATTTCTGTTCATTTCCACGTATTTTCCCATGAAGGAGTCGTTTTGACTTGGGTCAAATCTTGAAATCCTTATGAGGATGAGTACAAGATTTTGCACCAGACAGATGGTACCGCTTGGTTGGAAGTAGAGCAAAATTCCATTTTTAGAAATGCCAGGTGTTTTTTTTTTTTTTACTTGCGAACTTAAACTGCGAAGTTTAAGATCGCAAGTGCACCACTTATCCACCCCCCCCCCAAAAAAAAGAGCACGAAATCCGGAAAACTTGAATTTCTCACAAGAGGCATTGGTAACTATACCCCTCTATGCTCTAGTGGGACGAATAGGCGTCTTTTTTTATAATATAATAGAGCAAAAGTGTAGAATAATAAATCCAAACAGATTTTGCCGGTAAACAAACGCATAGTTCCCATACCTGAATAGTATTCGTCTGAGAACTTATTAGAAGCTGCCAAACCAAAAGGACCGGAACACAGGTTTCCTCCTAATTACAATTTTCCAGTTATAGCCCCTCAAGCAACTTATTCAGGCCATATGCTAACTGCTGCACGCTTGGACAACTAACCTTATCTCCTGTCACCTAGTGCCACGTGAAACTAGTGCGTCCTTCAAGAATTTGTAGGAAGAAGCACTCATGACGTCACCACAGAATAAGATTACTATTCGCAGAAATTGGAGTAATGGGGTGGTTTTCATTTCCCACATATTTGCCATTCTTAAGAAATATCCCTATCTATTTCCTCACCTTGTTACGTTAAAGTGCTACATGCTGCATGTAGCAGATGACAGTATGCTAAACATTGGTAGGAGAGGGAAGTTGGGATAATAACAACCTGCTCGAAATTGCATTGCGTAAAAAATATCCGTTCAATAACATTAAGATACCAAATAGTTTTTGAATTTTCAGCGTATGAATTAAAAAAAAAAAAGTATACAACTTTTATCCTAAAGGCAGAAAATTCGAGACTTCAAATATCGATATGGGGGGTGGGTAGTAGAGAACATTCAGCAGAAGCATAACTTTCGCTTTCTGATTTTAAATACATGTGCAAATTTTGAATCAAATAATTTTTTTTTAAAAAAAGGCGTATTATATTCGTCATGAAAGACAACTGAAAGGTATGAGCTATATAAAAAAACAGCGATTTTATAGCTGTCGCAGTTTGAAAAAGGACGGGATACTGCACTTTTCCATTGGAAAACCCAAGTTTGATTCTTGTGACAAGATGAGCTACTTTTTCAACTGAAAATGAGTTAGCTGATTTCGTGCGGAACATACCAGGATTTTTCCTCCGAAACTTTGAGTTTTTCTTCCCGCATACAGACAAATTTGCCGGAGAACACACAATTTACAGACAAAATATTATTAGCGAGTGGTAGATGGAGTTGTTTGTAGACAGAGGATTAAACACATAGACCATGGAATGTGTGGAGTACAGCTTCCTTCCACAATAGCCCTTGGACCCCCTGGAAGTGTCAAGTGATAATAATATTAAATTACTTAATTTTAATTTTCTAATAATTAGATCTTTAGTTCAGCAACATAATGCTAAACAGCCAGATATATATATTTGATTCTAACTTTTGTCATAATAATGTTATGCATCTAATATGAAGAATTTTCTAGCTGTTGTCATAAAATTGACTTTCTTTCTCCTGCCTCTGGACGTTATGTAGAGAATTCCTCCAGGATGTTATACAATATTTAGGTCTGGCTTCATTAGGTATATAAAGCATTCCATACGCTGTGTGTTTAAATCTCACTCTGGTACACATTTTTTATATAAAAATAGTTACTAACTCCAAAAAATTATCACATTTGAGAATGAAATAAAATCATAACATAAATCCTCCAACTAACCTTTCTATTTCCGAAGGGCGGGACAGCTTTAACTATAACCTTTGGAACTATACCTTTCACAAACGGAATCGATTGTGCAGTTTGTGAAACCGATTGTGCATCTTCTGCAGCGTCCCATAGGAAATTATTATCCTAATCCTAAATGGTACTATTTATATATGTTCATGATTTACGGTCGATTTTGTTTACTTGTGGATTAAAACCCCAAGTATCCTTCAAGAAAAAAGTCCTCTTACCTGTGCTAAAAACTGACTAAATGTGGAATAGGCTGGGGGGAAAAAAAACTAGAAAAATATCCTCTGGAATGATTCCACTAATTTTTTCTTCAACAGAAAATAAGAAAGAATCCTGCAAGTAAAATGGCACAAAAAAGAAAGTCTAGTTGGACTAGGGACCATCCCAGTGCATGGATCATAGAACAGAATCGCCGAAAAAATATACTGTGCAGCAACATTTTGCAGATACGGGTGGGTTTCACAAACTTGAATAAATTATTAATATGGCTTCAATTTAACAGATGCTAGACTGGTAGACGTAATACTAAATGCTGATAAACAAAGGTGTTTTTCCCAAAATGTTGGTCACTCTTTCAACTGATGTGTTAATTTTTACAAGTGTATGTAGTGTAGAAATGGTATACAGTACCAATTAGTCTAACCTTTGAATACTCCCTCTTTTTGCCATGTTTTCGCAGAAAGTAGATGCTACACTTTAAATCAAAAACAGAGAGAGAGAGGGGGGTCGTTATATAAACCTTTATGAACTGCTTGACAAAATTAAGAGAACAGAATGTTTTGCATAAATATTTTATTTTTAACCAAATTTCCGAAGGCCAATATTTGATATAATAGACATTCTGGCCTGGCATGCCAATTCCTAGTATCCAACAGAAATTAATCTATCATTCAAACGGGTTCGCACACAATGCCGACCTATGAAGACATAAACACACAGGTTACGATAATATGACTTGGTTCCTTTTTTTTTTTTTTTTTTTTGGCTAGGTAAGTGGGTTAGTAACATCTCCAGTATACCTTCAGGACAGTAAGTCATCTTCATTTAGATGATTCTTTGATATGGCATGCCGTTGGACGACTTGAAGCTGGACAATCGCAGGTGAATGTGGTTAATGTGTCACAAAGTGTCATCTCGGCACTATGGATGCAGGTTTCAAGTGACTGAAACAATTACAAAAAGAGCTGTCATTTGTGGGTCATGTCAATCCGAACAGACTTTCATCTTGCTGTAACGATGCAATACAGATCTTAACGATATCCTGTCCCAACTGTCTGTTGATTTTCCAATTGTGTTAAGAAGGATCATTTCAAGTGGACTCTATGCAAGGAACCGAGTAGTTTGTAACTTATTAACCACAAAACCACTGCAAAGCTCGTCAAAAAGGATATCACGAGCATGGGAACTTGTAACCTTGACAAATGGGGATACAGTTGTGTTCTTTCATAATTCCCATTTAAGACTACAAATGGATTCTAGATGTTTGATTCTTGAGAGGAGGGATGCACACTGCATCTACAGTAGAGGTAGTGTTCTCTTATGGGAACGAATAATGATTAACAGTGGCCCCTTTCTTCATGTTTTTGATAGGGATGCGAAATCTGCACAGAGTTACCGACGATAGATCCTCGACTTCTATATGCGACTTTCTAGGGGTATAGTTGGCCCAGTTTCTTGACATGCATGACATTGTCACTGCCCATAAACCTCAAGTAGTGGAAGAGTATCTTGAAAATGAAGGTACACAATGACTGCCACAGCCGGCATGATCACTAACGTAAAGCCGATTGAACAGATGTGGGACGTCCTTAGCTGTAGCGTTGCAGACAGACAGATCCTGCCTTTGTCATTTAGTGAGCTAAAGTTTGCTCTGTTGAAATGAGATTATTATTATTATTATTTGACACCTCCAGGGAGTCCAAAGACTTATCGAGGGAGGGCACCCCCTCTACAACCTTGTTTCTACCACTCAATCCTCCAACTGACCGCAATTACACCAACGCCATCTACCGCCGACCACCACCATTTTGCTCCCATAGAATCTTATAGACAACTATTCGTCAATCATTCCCCTTTGCAAGTGAATTTAGCCTTTACAGGAGATCAAATGATATGCTGATGTTATGTGACAATATTTTCAAGCAGGTGAATGTGGTTAACCATTTTGGTAAATCTTATCATTTCTTCAGTAACGTCCCTTATACCTGACCAATGTTTCTGTCACCTCATTATTTTGGTATGGTGGTGTGCAATAGTTACATCACATTTTCTTTTTGTTAATTTAGATGAATTCTTTGTGTGCTTTTTTTCAGCGATTCTGGAGTTAGTTGATGTTGGAACAAGGCAAGAAAAGGTTTTCTGAAAACTCAGGTTTTTTTTTTTTTTTTCACTGGAACTAAAAAAAAAAAAATCCTTGTCTGCAGAACTCAAACTTTCTGAGAATAGTACTAGTTGGGTGTTTGAGAACATGTCATGAGCAGTTACACAGGCCTGCGATGGGAAAAGTTGTCTGAGAAGTAATAATTGATTCTTATAGATTTTTAGGTGCTGAGTTCAGAAAAAAATAATAAAAAAATTCCGTCACCCACCAATTTAACCCAATTTCTAATTTTATAGTTTTTATTAGTAGCATTTGGATTTAAATTCCGCGCATTGGTATTTATTTTCATTCTCCTTTATTTACAGCTAATTAGTTGTATAAGTGCTTTCTTGGAGTGCTTTTTTATGGTAAATAAAGAAATTTCCTCGAAACTTCTCATTCATAAGATAGGAGAGAGAGAAAGAAATGCAGATAAAAGTACAGGTGGCTACTTTGAATCTGATTCGCCGAGATGACGGATGACTTTCCTGTTGTCACAGACACATTTTCTTGGGTGATTCTTTAGTTGAACTTTAGTCGTTGACTACTACGTTATCATATTTCTGAAAGGTTGCATATATTTCTAAGTTAGTGTGAAGATTTAATTTAATGTGTTTGCGGTTTTTTTTAAATGCTTTTAGCCTTTATTCGCAGCAAACTTAAGTACAATGATCATGGATGAACAGTTGGTGGTGATTTTAAAGTCATATCTATGATTTTGGGACAACAAAGAGGATACACCAAATACCCGTACTTTTTTGTGCAAGTAGGCCAGCCGATATAGAGAGCAACATTGGATCAAGAAGGAATGGCCAGAAAGAGTCACATTAAAATCCAGAAGTAAAAATGTGTTACACAAAACTTTGGTTGCTCAGGAAAAAATCCTTTTACCCTCGCTTCACATAAAGCTAAGATTGATGAAGCAATTTTTCAAGGCTTTGTCGAAAGAAGGAGTGTGTTTTAAATACATCTGTGCAAAATTTCCGGGATCAGCAAAATTGAAAGAAGGTATTTCCGGACATCAGGAAGCTTGTGAAAGATAAACTGTTTGAAGAAAAAATGGCAACTGTTGAAAAAGAAGCAGGGAAAGCTTTGAAATAGGTGGTGACCAAATTTTTAGGAAATCACAAGGACTCCAACTATAATATGATTGTGGAAGTGCTACAAAAATTCAGGGATTTGGGTTGCTCCATGAGCTTAAAAGTGCACTTTTTCAACTCTCATTTAGACTACTTTCATGAGAATCTGGTAATTGTCAGCGAAGAGCAAGGAGAGCGATTCCACCAAGACATCAAGGAGATAGAAAGAAGGTATCAGGACATGTGGAATGTCAACACGATTGCGGACTATTGCTGGATGTTGTACAGAGACGACCTAGGAAAAGAATTTCACAGAAAAAGTTCAAAAAGAAGCTTTGAAGGAAAAAGAAAAAACAACGAAATATAAAGTATGTACTAAAGATTAATCTTTAATTAAATTTTTTTTTCCAATACTTTCATTCCAAAAATGTTTACGGAAAATTTTAAATTTTATGAAAAATTCTTACGTGATAGAGAAAAATGGAGGAGATATTTGAAATCAGCGGTCAAAAATAAATCAAAAAGAGTTGATAATTTCTAGGCAACTTTTTATGACTCGAATTTGCAATATATATATATTGCCGGCAAAGGTTGGTCGATTGGTAGAGCCTCTGCTACTAATGGCTCAGTTAAGTAAGTTTGAGCGCGATTAGTAGTTGGAAGGGGACCAATCGTTCGATGCTTTTGGCACACTCTCCCTCGATGAGTCTTTGGACTCCCTGGAGGTGTCAAATAATAATATATATATATATATATATATGTGTGTGTGTATCCACGGCACTTGATCGCCCGAAGGAAGACTTAGGTTCAAATCTAGTCGTTGGCTAGAGAAACATTTTTTTCTAAGCCTTTCTTCGATTGGTTCCCGAGTTAGTCGATCTTTCGCCAAGCGGGTTTTTCCTCCCGAAAACTCGGATTTTGGCCGTTAAACTCAAGAAAATCCACATTATGTGGAACCCACATTATCTCAGACAATAAATATGTAGTGTTAGGATTAGGAATCACGAGATAGCGACACTTGTCAGCAGCCTGTCTTTACCGGATGCCGGATATTGTTGGTGATAGTCTTGGGCCAGCTATCTGTAATTGGCCACCGATAGAGACTGAACCTCCATCTCTCTCTCTCTCTCTCTCTCCAAAAGTTATAGCTCGGGCTAAAACGGCCTCGCCAACTCCTTGTAAAGGAATTAAAGACGTTAACGTTTTTTTTTTTTTTTTTTTTTTTAGGAAATTATAAATAAATACTTTGCGTTGATCCTTTTATAGATTAGTTAATTTCGACGATGCTCTTGAGTTAAACAACCAGTTTAGCATCCAATCTAAGACGTGAAGAACCATTATCACAGTTTTTCATTTGAAGGTCAGTTAGCCAGTCTATATGGAATGATTTTTTTTTCTCCAGGACACTTGAACTTTTCATCCCGCAAAACAGGCAAACCAGCCAGAAGAATGCATGCCATAATGCACTATGTATATAGTAGTTTCTGTCTCTGCCCAATCACAGCATTAACCAAGTTTAAAAGAAGGCTTACTTGGCTGCGACTGGCCACTGACCCTAATGGGGGAAAGGAGGGGAAAAAAGCATTGCTTTATAGCGACCTACTTAAACATTGTTTACCTTTGAAACATAAAAATAAATAAATCCTCTTAACGTCTTTTATCACAAAAGGGAGTAAGCTCGTAGTCCTAAAATGCTCGTATCAATATGAGTCGATAGCCAATTTTTTTAATATGTACAATTAAAGGAATCCAAGTTTTCGAAAGAAAAATACTACTTATTCATGGATGCTGAATCAACTAAATTGGGTAGAAGAAAGGTTTTGAAAAAGTTCCTCTAGTTGACGACCAGAATTGAACTTATAACAGCCTTTCTTTGGACAGCCTAGCATTATGGAAACAAACGCATCCAGAGTTACAAAAGCACCCTTTTAAACATGAAGTTCGAAAATTCACAACTCTTAAAAATGGAATTGAAGCTTCAAATTGAAAACTGTTTTGCTATACGGCTATAAAATATATATATTTATCATCTTCTAAGTTTTAATAATATACATTGACTGATAATATAAATTAAAATAAAGGTAGACTCGAGTTGAAGTCTAATCACCGACTGCGGGAACTTTTTTCTAACCCTATCTTCGATCGGTTCTTCAGTTAGTCGTTCTGGCATGGGCAAGCAGGTTTTTTCTTCCTGAAACTCGGGTTTTTCTTTCCTTAAACTCAAAAAAATTGACCATACAACCCACATTATTTCAGACAATAACACATCCTGTTAGAGTAAGGTACCAAGAGATGGCAGTACTTGTTTGCTGGTCTCTTCATCAGTTGCACTTATAGTGATAGCTGTGGGCCAGCTATCTCTGATTGGTTACCAGTGAAAATTGAACTACCGACTGTCACCAAAAGCTACATAGGGTTTAAAGGCCTCGTCTACCCCATTAAAATTAAAATTAAAAGAATAAAAGGCGTTAGCTGATTTTTTTTAATACATATAAAAATAAAAGACTTTAGCTGATTTTGAAAAGTATATATCTGAAAAGAAGTCAATGAACATCCCCATGGGCAAGTACAATTGTGCCACGTGCTTGTAGCCAATATAAATGGGAAATATATAATGCTCCCAAGTCAGTGCAACTGTGTCCAGGTGAAATGGCTACAAGAAAGGAACTGATGGAGTTTGAAAGAGGCATTGTGATAGGATTCAACGTTGAAGGCCTATCTTTTTAGCAAATTTTTGACAAATTGGGCCATCCCAAGTTAACAATCAGTGATACCTACTGAAATGTAAACACAGAGTCAACTGCAAGTGCTACCCGCAGTGGACAACACACCACTCACTGGACGCGATGTTAGGTGCTATGAATAATATGTAAAAATCGCCATTTCGCTGCGTTAAACAAGAAATGAACTGGAACAAGAATTTCCACTAAAACATTCAAAACCAAGACTCGCAACACGGGCTTTTATGGTATAACCACAGTATGCAATCCCGACATTACCCGAACCAATATGCAGCCGTCTTCAGTGGTGCAGTGTTTGTGTACAGTGGATGCTTAGAACGTTATGGAGCGACGAATTACCCTACAGTCTCTAGACTAGATGGATAGGTATGGATGTCAGGTGAACGTCTCTAACCAGAAGCATAACTCAACTTTGAAATTTGGAGACGTGGTGTGATGGTATGGTCCTATTTCGTCCTCAGACCTGTTTGTGACATGAACACTGAACTCTCCAAGAGATATCTCAGCATTCTGGACAATGCAATGTGTCCTGCTTTGTGGCATTTCTATGGAGCTGACCACTGTCTCCTTCAAAGAAAATGCATGTCATAAGCCTGCTGCTGATTGTCATTAAACGTCCACAGTTTGTTGACGTTTAGTGACGATCAGGCTTGATACTGGATCTCAACCTTATTAGACATTTGTGAATGAACTGGAGTGTTGGGTGAAGTCAAGGGACATCTGTCCCACAAGTCCAGAACCTCACTACATGCCTGCAGGAAGAATGGTCCAAAATTCCCATTGATCGCTATGAAACGCTTGTGGAAAGTATGCCCACAGGAGTGCTGCATGCATCACAGTGAGATCAGGTCCTACATGTTAAGGTGGGCCTGTGGCTTATTTGTTCCTCAAACTATGGTGTCCTTTGACTTCTAAGCAGTGTATATTTGTCAACCAAAGCCAATATGGCCCTGTGGAAATAGCGATTGCTTCCATAGACTGGCAGACTTCGCTAATTTAATTGTAGTCATCGCCTACAGGGACTTTTCTCGGCCTTTCTTTGATTACTTCACCAGTTAACCGATCTTAGACCCAAACAATTCGTGTTTCTCATTCGCGAAACTCAAAAAACACAAGACTATAGCACTCTTAATATTTCACACCATAACATATGGTTGTATAAAGTTTTTTCACTTGGTCGCCTACAGGAACTTTTCTCAGCCTTTCTTTGATTGGTTCACCAGTTAATCGATCTTAGACCCAAGCAATTCATGTTTCTCATTCTTGAAACTCAAAAAACACAAGACTATAGCACTCTTTAATATTTCACACCATAGCATATGGTTGTAGAAAGTTTTTTCACTTAGTTATATATATATATATATATAACCAAGTGAAAAATTTATATATATATATATATATAAATTTTCCAAGCAGTACTGCTTAGGAAGAAGTCGACAGACAGCATAGTGTAAGGAACATCCATGGCACTTCCTTAATAAGAAGTAGGCCCTCAATTCGGATTACTGCGATGACTGCAGTAATCTTACTGGACAAGCTTTCCACATGCATACAATAACGATCAACGGGAAGTTTGAACCATTCTTTCTGTAGGCATGTAATGAAGTGCCGAATTATTGTCCAGACGTCCCTTGACATAATTTGACACTCTAGTTCATCCCATAGAGGCTCAATAGTGTTGAGATCAGGACTCTGTGGAGGGCAGTTAAGTGTAGTGACATTCAAGTCCACAAACCAAGCAGTTACAGTAGCAGATTTATGATATGCAGTCTTTCCGAAAGAGACAATTGTTAGTTTGTAGAAATGCCAAAATGTAGAAAGCATTGCATTGTCCAGATACCTGCTGGAGTTCAATGTTTGTGGCACCAAAAATAAAAGTTCAAGGCCAATGAACGACCATACCATCACTACCACCTCCAAATTTCATAGTTGGTGTTACGCACTCTGTGCGTAACCCCAAATGTGAACATACACTGAATGAATTCAAAGCAATTTCATGAGCTTTGCAAGTGTATGTAAACTTGCAATGAGTTTGACTCCATGGAAGTCTGTTATTAATGATAATATGAATGTTACCCATGATAGAAGAATCACAAATCCAATAGCATACAGAAGATTCTAGAAAGATAATCATCACATTCTCCATGAAAATGTGATTATCTGAACATTAGCTAGCCCATCATACTAAATGTATGATAGATTTCATCCTTTCTTCAGATTCACAAGAAAAATGAAACTAAATTCAAAAAAAAAATATTCACCTATCCCTGACCTCAATCATGTTCAAACATCTTATCTTTATACACATACACATGCATAAAAACCAGATATCATCATAGAATCTCAATTAGCAAGAATTTTCATGATTCTGTGAAAAAGCAGTATATGTACATCCATCAGATCTGATATTCCATACCAGAAAAAGCCAAACTTTACAATCCGTTCCTCAAAAATTCTTTTCCACACTTTCTTGCATTTTTCTATCTTTATTACTCGACAAATTTTGATAACCACTCCAGACCTGTCACCTTCCTTGGCAATGCTCCAAACTCAAACTGGTTTCATTTCTGTAACTCCAATACTGAAGTTGGAGTTACAGAAATCATCCTCTTAATAACTCTGGATCTTTCCTCAATCAACTCTTCTATAACATTGTTGGCATTTCCTTCACTCAGCTTTGTCTTAAGATCCTATTTAGTATTACTGGCACTAACAAATTATTGATACCAAGTGGGATGACTTTTGATATGCACTCTTCCTCCTTTGCTGGAATGAGGACCTTCATTCTCTACCATCCAAAACTCCTAATACTCGCAACATTTTTATATTGGATTCCTTTGATACTCAACTTCAAGTGACTCAAATAAAAAACCCAGCTCTCAACCAAAACGGTGAAGGCTACATCTTTAAAAATCCATCAATAAATTACAATCTGATTTTAATAGAGCCAAAAACACCCAAACAGCAGTCAAGACATTAATCCCTTAGCATCCACGCGGTTAGCCTAGTGGCTATGTGCTTTGCAACCAAATGCCTGAGAAAGGAGTGTCCTGGGTTCGATTCCTGTTGCCGACGTGAGGAACTTAAGGATTATCCGCCATAGCCAAGCTTGGGCGTGGACAGCAGGGTTTTTCCATCCCGCAAGCAGGCCCCACGAACACACGGATCTACAGTCATAAATACTTAACCCCCAGGAGGGGGGCCAACTTGCCCCAATAGGGACGGGGGAGAAAAGGGAGGAAACTCCATACGAATAAATAAAAATAAATCCCTTAGCAAGGGAAAGGTTGGAGGGAGCACAACTATTGCCCTTCCATGTCTCTCCTCTTAATTCAGACTACCACTGTAGCATCACTCAACCCCAAAACCTCTGACAACTTCAATCCTGTCCCTAGTTCTGACAGTACATTCAATTTCGCAAACCTTTATCCATCCAAAACTAATGTGTTAATCTCCTTGCCATTTTCCAGTAGATTTAGAACACTCTACTGATCTTTACTGCTATCAACTTATATTCACTTTCCTTCCTTCCTTTCTGATAATCTTCAAATATCCAGTCATGATCTAATTTCTTTTCAGGCTGTCTTGCATCTTTCCTAGCACAAATACATCACATCCATGGCCTCCAAAAATACTGGTATCTTCTTACATTCAACAATATTCTTACCTATACAACTCCAACACTTCATAAATCTTATATAGGGTGTTCGGGATAAATTTGACATATTTATAATTAATTATATTTTTCCGTAAGTTACATGTATTAACACACACTTCTCTTCATTTAAAAGTTTGGACCCTTCTTCATTCATATACAAGATGTCAGAAAGGATGGATAGCTGGAACCCACCTGAATCATGGAAGAGAATAACTTGTATCATGATGATTCGTGCCCGCCATCAAAATAAGGATATTACGACTGCTGCCCAATGCTCCCTGAATACAGTAAAAACAATCAGGCATGAACTAGAGACTTGCAATGGTGACTACGAGGATGTAGCAAGAAGAAAGATCCCTAGCAGACGATCTGATTGCGTTCGTACAGCAGAATTCCTCGCAAATCTGCAGGAACAGGTGTTGAAGAACCCTGGCATTGGAATTCGGGCTTTGTTCGTGGAGTTGCTAACTGTAGTCAAGCCCTGGATAACAAGGGTAGCCAATGGTAGGCCGTATGTATGGCAGCAGGATTCGGCCCCTTGCCACACCTCTGGGAAAAGTCAAAAATGGTTGTCTGAAAATTTCTACGACTTCACCAGTCCAAATGTTTGGCCTCCAAACTCCCCAGACCTTAACCCCATGGATTATTTTGTATGGGGCGCAGTTGAAAAAGACACCAATCGCACTTCCAGTAATACAAAAGCCCAGTTAATGGATAAAATTAAAACAGTTTTTGCGGCCCTTCCCAGGGAGACTGTAGCATCAGCTTGTTCGAGGTTCCGAAGCAGAATTGAAGCTGTGATCGATGCTAATGGTGGTTATTTTGAGTAAATCTTGTTGATAGTATTGTAATTAACTCTGCCTGTAATGTTTTTTTGTCAATTCATTAAATTTAATAGATACAAAGAAGATTCTTTTTCCTTACGAAACTGTCAAATTTATCCCGAACACCCTGTATTTATCAAGCCTTAGAATACTGTTCTCATATTTGTGATGAATCAAAAACCTTTCTAAAAATGCATAATTAAAAGATGATCCCTCTCAGGCTTAACTATACCTTTTCCATATGTATTTTAATGGGCGATACCCCCACCGAACTGTCCATCACTACTTAGCTCTCCTCTAAATATGTAAAAAATATGAGTAGATATTAGTCAAAATCAATACAGCTTTAAACTCTCCTAAACCAACTTGTCTTCCCTTCCTCTGCCGACTAGAACAATGGCATTCCTCAAGCTGTTTTCCAAATGGATTACAATCTCCTGCAACTCAAGAAACACAAGTTTTTCCCTTTAACCACTTTTTTCACACATTTCTAAATTTATAGGTTTTATGATTTTTTGTGCGAGTGTGGAAGGGATATGGCACTGATAGCCCCAATTAATATTATGTTAAAATAATTAACATTTTATTTACACCTGTTGTCTATGAATTCATGTATTCTGTTTTTAGCTCTGAAAAAACCACCACCTGTCACTTTTACAAGACTGGCTAATTTACATTTAGTTGCAGTTGAAAAGTCCTTAAAATTTTATTTTCTCATGATTTAAATCCAGCAGTGGCTCCCTTTGTAGCCAAAGGAAGCCACTGCTGCTGACTATGCTTTTCTTTTATTATCAACAAGGTAAGTATTAACGCAAAAGCAATTTACAAGTCAAATTTTTTATTGGGCTAATTCATTTTTATAATTTACTTTTTATGTCAATCCAACCCACAAAGAATTGGAAATCTATAGTATATTTATTATGAATGGCCTAAGGCAGGGATCACAATCCTTTTTAAGGGTACATGCCAAAACTGGCTAAATCCTTTAAAAAAATCGCATTGTTCCTCAAAAATTTGCATTACATTATTTTTTGCATACACATGCTTTATTTGATAAAAGCTGTTATATAACAAAACACATTTTAGATGCTTTAATAAAAAGTATTAAAAAATCCTTCATAAAAAAATATAACTTAAAACATAAGAAAACGAGGATTCCTAGAGTAATGCTTTGAAGTTTGAAATTTTTTTGGGATGCTCTGA
This sequence comes from Typopeltis vanoorti, assembly GCF_054136105.1. Taxonomy (NCBI): domain Eukaryota; kingdom Metazoa; phylum Arthropoda; class Arachnida; order Uropygi; family Thelyphonidae; genus Typopeltis; species Typopeltis vanoorti. The sequence continues at coordinate 34,737,169 of NC_143558.1, forward strand.
ATTTTGCATGTCCCAAAAAATTTTTATGCATATCCAATGTCGCATATGTGCCATCAGTTCGTCACCCCTGGCCGTAGTGCTCAAATGTACAGGCTGTCTGAACGGGCAAGTGCATGGATATATCAGTTTAATGTAGCAAAGTGTAAGGTTTTAAAATTTGTGAAGCATATATGGGATGCAGAGTATAGGACTGGAGGGGATATTTTAGAAGAGGTGGAGGAGATGAAAGATCTGGAGGTGATGATGGATAGGGAATTGAATTGAAATATGCTAACATTTGAGGTTAACACAGTGGATTATGGGAATGATGCATAGAACATAGATGGGTAGAAGTAAGGATGTTATGATTTCACTGTACAAGGTTTTGACCAGACCACATATGGATTATTATGCACAGATTTGGTCGCCAAAAAGGAGACTGAGCTGCTGGAGCGAGTTCAGAGATGATTAAGTCAATTTTTTTGTCTCTGGAATGCGAGTACAGATAGTATCTCTCATAATGCAAAGCACATCTCCTTGCAGACATGTATAATACTATGCATTAAAGGAAGGGCCACCACCCAGACTGGTTTCGACCATTATTGAGGTCTCGTCACTGGGAGTCAGACCCAGTGGTGATGATACTAAGGTGGAAGTAATGGAGAAGTCATTTACCTATACGAGTTGCCCAAAAGATGTCTCACCTTATCATTAAATTATTCTGGATTAGAGAAAGATGTTGGAATTTTTTTTCACTTGGTTAGACTATAATAAATTTAGTTTAATCCTTTATCAAGCATAAGCAAACAAAATTTGCACCTGAAGTATTTTCAGGACTGAGGCAACTTGTGGTAAAGGTGGACTTAGCTCTCATCACTTGTCTTAGTATCTCCAATAATGCAAAGCACACCTCCTTGTGCTTTGCATTATGTATAAATACGACTTCTCCATTACTTCCACCTTAGTATCACCACCTCTGGGTCTGGCTCCCACTGACGAGACCTCAATAAAGGTCGAAACTGGTCTGGGTAGTGTCCCTTCCCTTAATGCTTAGCATTATACATTACTGCAAGGAGACATGCTTTGCATTATGGGAGATAATAAGACAAGTGATGAAAGCTTGGTCCACCTTTACCATAAGTTGCCTCAGTCCTGAAGCTACTTCAGGTGCAAACTTTGTTTGCTTACATTGGATAAAGGATTAAACTAAATTTATTGAGATAAAAGTTGTAAGGGGTAATTACCAGATTAACATGGATGAAATTTTTCATAGAATATCTGAAGAACAAGAGGCCATCCTTGGAAGCTGTATAAGGCAGGTGTGAGAAATAAATTTTCCACATGGAGAGTGGTGGGCGATTGAAATGAATTGCCTGAGAGTGGGGTAAGTGTAAGGAGAGTAAATGCATTTAGCCATGGTATGATGAGCTGTGCATTTGAGTGTGGGACCTCATGCAACAAGTCTCTTGACTCCATGAAGGTCTGTTGATAATAATATAAAGATGAAAATTACAGCATAATAGTCTGATGTTGAGAGACTCATTCAAGAAGATCAACAGCAAAAGTCACATTAATTCATACATAATATTTCAAAAATATATATTTTTTTGTTCTCTGCCAGGTTGGCAGGAAAACGACCTAGAGGAAGACCAAGATATAGGTGGATTGATAAGGTACAAAGTGCCTTAGACGATAGAAATAAGATCTGATAATGTTGGAGTCTTGACAAGTAACAGACTGATTTGGAGGAAAATTGTAGATAGGAAGTTAGTAATGATGCAAATTTTTCATGTAGTACTATTATATCCTGTACACCCCTTGAGGGTACATATCAGGAATTTGATGATTTTTTTTTTTTAAATAAAACACCTTCCCGCTCTATTCCATTTCTTAAAACATACCCCCCCCACTTCCAGATTCTATATATATATTAGATCAAAAATGGTTCTTCATTCAAAAAAATGTTGCTAATTCCTGACCTAGATAGCAGTCATGAAATCTTGTATAGTATCTGCATAAACCCTTCATGCATATACACTGGAAAATATTACCCAATATGACTAATATTTGTTCCAAATGGTAAAAGCTTATGATTTGTCTTTTCTATACTATCCTCATTTTCTTCAACAATGTTATATCATCCCTATCAATAACCGCAGTAAATTTGTCCCTCTAATTCACCTTTACTTGAAAAGATATTGTAATTTTCTTGAGTTCTAGAGGAACCGAATCCTGGTCTTTACAACCAAAGGGCAAATGTTAGAATGTCTTCATGACTGCAACAGAAATAAAACTATAAAATCACCTATAATTTTAAGGAAATTGAGGACATTTTGACAGGAACCAATTGCAGCATAAGTGGTAAATGTAAGTATAAACTATGATATCTTCAACATGTCATTCATCAATCATATAGATCACAGTATTAATAATAGGACAACAGCACAGTATGCTAAACTGACTTTATAAAAATATTTAACTTTTAATATAAAAAGCATTTTAATAAATACAGATATACACAATATATACAAAAATAATACAAAAGAATAAAAATATATTAATAAAATAGGATTTCTGAATTATTTTCGTTTAGCTTTTTTATAGCTTTTTTTCCTTCTGTTTTCTTCAGAATTTGTATGTTTTCTCTTTGGACTGCTTTCAGCATGCTCTATTTCATTTTCACTATTATTTTCAAATTTCACATTTTCTGCTTTTATAGATATCATTAATTCATTCTCATTACTATCTTCCTCTCCTGCTGAAATGTTTTCCTGATCAAATTCCTCTTCACATCTTTCTTCAGGTTCAACTTTAACAGTTATGTTTTGCATTTCATTAGCATCGTCTTCATCTGTGTCTTCTTCTTCCTCTGTAAGATAATCAAAATGTAAGTATTTTTGGTTTTCAGGCAAACAGATTTTCTAAATGAATTATCATGCAAGCAACTGAAGTTTTAGCTATAATCAAACATTTTAAATTTGTAATAATGGATACCAAATAACATAATTTTCCATATGGACTATGGGTTCTCAGAACTTGAAATGCGATTTTGGGACTATAAAAATGTTACTTCTAGATTTAACACTGTTAAGGGATAGCTGAAAAGTGATAGATTGAGAAAGAAAATCACCCAGCAGAATCCATATGAAGGAAGATGAATGCCTGAACAACTAAAGAGAAAACTGAAGGATTATCTAGCGGAGATGACTGAAGAATATCAGCATCAGAAAACCTCCAACAGAAAGATGGAACCATAAAGGGGTTATCAGAAGGGCTTAGTAGTAGTAGTAGTAGTATTGAATGCAAAAATTTTGTTCTTTCAAGTAATTTTTTATTATTATTATTAATTTAGAGAATAGATAAAGGTAAATGGATATAAGATAAACAAAAATTAAATTTTTTCTAAAAGGAAGCAATTAAATACTAGGGTATAAACCAGAATTCAGTAAATGCTAAAGAAAATCTATAATGGATCGCTGGATGGCAGGCATCCCGAATTTTAAAAACCTTGATATATGGATTCTGCAATTCATTTGCACTTCATCTTTAAAATATCTCTCATTAGAACTGTAGAGAGAGAGAGAGAGAAAAGTAAGCGATACAAGACAGCAATTGTTTATTGCAGTTTGCTAATGGCCAAGCCAGACATGCTAACTACTTAAAGATTGACAAATAGACTAAAAACCTCAACAAATCAGAATATTTAGTCATCAGAGGAAATGCTAGCATAGATAGATTGATTATTATCAAATTATCCATGGTATCTGTGTTCTCTAGAAATTTAAATGGAAGATCAATAATCAAAAAAGTGCTAAGATGTCAGATGGCTATCTATATTGCAACTGAAATATGAAAATATTTCAAATTACAGACAATATCTCAACTTACGAATATATGTGTTCTTTGAAATGTGTTTGTAGGTTGATTTGTTTTTCCCTTTCATGAGATATATTTTTAAATTTGTTAATGCATTTCTGAAATAAATTAACTTTATACAAAGATAGTAAAACTTCATAAATTTGAAAATAATTAAATTTATTTAATTGGGTTGTTTTTTAAATGCATACACACATTAGGTATTATATTACGAAACAGAACACTGAGCACTACATTATCAGATTCAATAAGGCTAGAGTTCTACTTTCTTGAGGAAAATCTCAGGAGAAACTTTTGCAAACTATAGATTTTTTTTTTGGTATTTAGATAATTATCCTCTCTAGCCTTTAAGTCAAACGGAGATGGATAAAGTCACTTCAAATTTGATCTAAGAATCTGCAAGTTCAGACTTCCAAAATTTTCATGAGGGTTCACACCATTTTCACTGTCTGTCACCTGCCTCTTCTGAGTTCTTTCTGCATTTCCATTAGCTCATCATTTATCAGTTCAACTGAATGAGAATTAGTCTTCTACATCTGAAGTATCCGTCTTCAAGTCAAAAACCAAAATCTCATTTCGATAACTTACAAGGTGATTGCACTTTGGCTTCTTTCAGTCCTGTGAACCATAAACAAAATGTGGGCACAGTTTTTTCCAACAGCAGTTCATCACTGTTAGCTTTATTTCTTTCCAGCAGTGATCAATGTTTCTGATTGCTTCTAAGATACTGTATCCTTTTCAAAAGTCTTTCAAGGTTACAGAATGGCTAATTATATAACAAATATAAGTGTCTGAAAGTTGCAGTTATTCTTTGGTCCACAGGCTGCAGTAAACTGGTGGTATTGGAAGGCAAGAATACCACTTTTGCATTTAAGTTGATTAATATTGTAATGAGACCTGGTGTATTATCAAGAAGCAATAAAACTTTAAACACTAAATTATTTTCCATGCAATATTTGATAGTTGGAGCAAAGTGATTTATGAAGATTATGGAATTAGTGCAGATGTTACTGTTTTTTTTTTGTTTTTTTTTTAGAATTTCAAATAATTAACCCTAAAAGCCGTAGACTAGTAAACTACAAGTGACTTTATTTCAGTCTCTCAAAGCAGCAGGATGGAATCCCAGAATATTTGTTTCCACACTTGCAATTATAGTCCATAATGGCATCTTTTTACAAAAAATACTGGTTTCATCAACACTGAACATTTGATGATAACAGTAGCTTACTTCTTCTGCTCTGATCTGTCCCCTCCCTTACATCTTATAGGAAGTGCAAGAGATAGCCTTGCTGGGCACACACTCCATACCATAATTATTCAATTAGGAAGATTCTGGCAAAATAGGCAAACTGGCCAGAAGAACACAAAACTGACAGACATAATATAATACAGTGTCCTCATAGCCTTGGTTACTTTAGCTGTAATCATAAATTTTGCAAACTGTATTCAACAATAAGGGAGCCAGCAGCTCCTCCAAACATGGGTAACAGCAATAAAGCAATTTCTACAGGCTGGCCACCAAACAGTATACAAGAACGAACCTGTTGGTGATGCTTTGGGGGGGCTTCCTCACCAGGTGGCAAATAATCCTGCTGCTGTTTCTTCTGTCTGTGTGGTTCTGCCTGGAGAGAGTCTGGTTATAGCAGTTTGCAGAGGGACACTGTCAGGGCATTCCAGGTGTGGGAGTTGCATCTGCAAGTCTTGACTTTACTGCATGCATATTCTTTAAATTTTCCCAATGTTCACTACCATGAAAGATAACATAAAAATTATAGTGTCACTGCGGCTAAAAAAAACTCCTACCACCAACAACAACAACAAAAAAAAAAATACCTAAGAGGTCTGACAAAAAATAAAATTCTATGTAAAAGACAAAAAAGACTACTACCATCTGGAGATTTAATGCAACATCAACAACATGCACTACCACCACCATTTACAGACATCTAAAACTTGATCTGTCATCACTGAACATCAACTGGCACCCTCTTTGTTATACATCACCTAAACCTTCCACATTACATCATGCACTTTTGTCAGGTCTGATATCCCATGCCCAAATATCGAACCTGGAATCTCTTGTATATGATCTACATTGCCTCATTTTGTTACCTTGATTTCCTTTCTTTACTACTCTCCCAATTCTGATGACAACACTGCCCTTTTTTATCTCTGAAAGTTGATCACTAATTACTGAAACAGTAAAGTGTTCTTCCTTGGAGACTTCAACATCCATAATTCCAGTTGGTTCTCCTTTTCCAACTCTGCAGACCAAGATGGAAGAGAAGCCAAATTGTTTGCTCTCACTAATGATCTAACACAAATTGTTCACCCACCTAACAGAATACCAAATAATCCTCATCATTCTTCCAACACCACAGACCTTTTCTTAACCAGCTCTCCCTTCAAATACACTGCTGATGCTAATTCTCCTCTTGGCAACTCCGACCATAAACTTGTCCATGTTTCTTTTTCTACAGATCATCCTTCTCCCAACCAATCTCAGTCTCATATCCCATGGCACTACAATGCTGCCAACTGTAGGGCCATGGGATATGATTCACTGAAAGCATCACCAACAGGTTCATTCCAATATAGTGTTTGGAAAACAGTATTATGATCTCAAGATTCATAATGCTGTTTTGCACAATCTGATTACTGCTTTTGCTCTCCTGATCTAAGCATCGATCTAATAACTGAAATTATTCATGCTGGAATGAGAACTATTATTCTCACTCCACTTAAATCTCTTGACTCTTATCCAAACTTTGGTTTTCCAATAAACATGCCAAAGCAGTCCAACTAAAAATGTAGCATACACTCAATGGCTCAAGTTAAAAACTCCAGCTTCTCACTCACATTATAGACTGTAACAACTGTAAAAAATACTAGCAGAGTTTGTAAAGGCTAAGTGCACTAAGCCTGCCTACTGCTCAAATAGTAGTCAACAATTCTAGTCCCTTGCTAAGGCTGTTATGCAAGATTTCTGCCATACTATGCTTCCATCTCTCCCATCCTGATGGAAATAGCATCTCCTAAAGATAGGGCAAACCTCTTGTCATTAGTCTTCTCCTTCAATTCTTGTTTACATGACCAAAGCAAATCACCTCTATTATTCCACAAACATCCACAATACGCCTCGTCTGATCTTTTGCCAGGACATCAGAAAAATACTCAAAGTTCTTGATACTAAGCAAGCTCCTGTCCCAGATAGTATCTCTTCAGCTGTACTAAGATCTAATGCACCAAAAATTACCTATGCTGTATTGCCTTTTCAAGGTATCAGCCAAATTATCATGCCCTTGCCCTCATCACAGAACTCTCAAAAGTAATTGAGGTCATCAGCAATAATCGCTACTTAAAAGATCATTCAGTTAATTAGTAATCGTCAATAAGGATTCCACCATTCTCATTCTACATCAGACCTCTCATTAACTTGCCCCACCATTTGACACAGGCCATGGAAAGATTTGGAGAAACTCATATCATTACTCTGGATATTTGACACTGATAAGATCAAAGTCTTCTTATCAAGTTGCCATCTTATGATCTCCCTCCCACACTTTGTGAGTGGACTGCCATCCTCATCTCTGGTCATTTATTGAATGGATGGGAAATTACAAAAGAATTAACATTTAAGTTAATTAGATGTTACATTAGCTTAAATTAATCACGTGAAACTCTTCATAATGAACTAAATATTATTGGCCTGGTTGGCCAAGTGGGCATATCCATTCTGCAGCCAAAAAGCTCAAATCTCACTGTGGACATGGATGTTTGTGAATGTCTTTAGGTGGGAGATGGATTTCATCGCCCAGTATGAGACCACTATCCCGCTAATTGGAGGCCTGAGGTGGCTTGAAAAAGTTCCATGTTTGGTCTCTAGAACAAAGTTTCCAAGATCTGATAAAAAATAAAGAAAAAAAAATCCTTAATCTGCCTATGGTATGAATGTACTTATAGGTTCACAAATAAACCTTATGTGGGTGGGAGCCACATAAATAAATAAATAAAAATAAAATGTGCAATAAGTATCATAAAAATTCTGCAGTCAGTCAACTTTATAATTGTTCACCTCCAATTACAGAGGGATAGACATAAGTAATGAATAGCTAAATGAGTCAGCTTAAAGAGAGGGGGGAAAGTGACAAAACCGAATGCCCATCATTTACCTTGCTTATTCTCTACATTAAATTTTCCTCCCTCATTTTGCTAATGTCCATCATCAGATCTCTGTCCAATTAGGAAGATGACTTGTTCTCACCAGATGTTCCAGTTCACTCTCCTCTAAGGCAGACATTCAGGCTAGCTGTTCATCACTTGCATCTCCTCTTGGTAAATGAGGGAAATCAACTGTGAAGTATCCTGCCTGCCAAAATTTTTGCTATTTTTTTAATTTAATAGTATAGACCATACATTTAATTCAGTATGAAGAGTTCAGGTAAGTGACATTAATTTAAGCTAATATAGTATTCAACATTTAAACATTAGTTCAGAATTTTCATTTTCTTCTAGTTCTCTTCTTTCTTATATGTCTTCCATTACTGTCTGCCTTGGTACTTTTTCATGTTGCCATTTTTTGGCTTTATGTATGGTTCCTGCCAATCCTTTGCATTCTGTCACAAATGTACAATTTCCAGCAATTTTCTTATCAGTACTGTCAACTACAATAAAACTTCAAATGCATGAAGAAGTAAATTCGATTAACAATGTGTTGGAAGAGAGGGGCGATCCCAAAAGACCTGCAAAAGCTTGTGTGAGATAAGTTCAAGAAGCATAACTTACCCAACTGAATGTCAATACCTGCTTGGATATTCATTTCCTGAGAATGGAATGGAGAGCTGTCTTCTTCTCTTAATCCACTGTAGCAAGCCATCACTATAACACAATTTTTCTGGACCCTAGGGGGGTTCACTATAGCAAGCATTTACTATATTTTTTTAATGACACATTTTATGTGATCAGCTAGGAACTTTTTATGATCTCTTCTTTGTCATTAATTTCCCACATTCAGCATGATACGGTTTTTATTTATTTTTTTTACTATTTTTGAAGACAAACTTCATCACATGCTTCCCTAGCTTAGTATGTTAATGACTTTTTCATATTTTGGCACTAGTGACTAAGTTTTTTTTTTTTTTTTCAAACTTATACTTTGTCCAAATTTTCAAACTATCATGTTTTATATTAAAGTTATCCAACTTCAATTGTTTTCAAAACCTTATTATACATTTATAACAAAAACAAAACTTTATTATACATTAATACATTTTTCTTTTCAGCAGAATACCCCCCCAGTGAACACAAGGTAATGGTCAAACCCTCTTTCAAATCACTTGTATCTGGGATTAATCGGAAAGATACTGCTATCAACAATTAGATAACACACAGTAGGCGTTATGTGAATTTTTGCACACTTTTATGTTTATTTTAACATGTTACTGGTAATGACTAATTAATCCCCATCCTGAGCAGACATCTAATAGGTACTTACCATTATTATTAGACATGTCACTTTTCTTCATTTCCACAAACATTTCTATAATACTATGATTCATTTTTACCCTCTGCTATTTAGATCTCCTACAAGAGCATGGTTTTCTTTCCGATTCAGAGAGTAACTAATTCATGCATCAGTTACTCTCTCTAAGGCTAATGACACTAAACATTTCTCTACTTACTCCCAACTAGAGTGTTCTTGTTATCCAAGTTGTCTCATTCAATTTTCTATTTTGACATGTATTTGTACTACTCTACTTGAAAAAGCCCCCCCCCCCCCATTCATAAAATTTACTTTTCTGTTTAGTGTTTGAATGTATGTTGTGTGTGTGCATAAATTGCACAACGAGAGGTCTCAAGACCTATAACATGACAGTGCCATATGTGGACAAGTGGTTAGGGAGAAAAGGAATATATTAATGGGAGACTCTGTGAAGACTATTCCAAAAAATAGAGGAAGACAGATTGAGATGTCAGTTTGATAAGTTTGGAGCAAACCATGTATGGATGTTGAGAGGAAGCTGCCTATGTTTGTACATGATTAGAGAAAAGCAGAGGAATGATGGTAGCCAATTCAGTGGAAAAGCACCCATAAAGATAACAATGCAGAAAACAAGCATCTATTGGAAAAGCAACTAGAGGGAGTTAGTGAGGGAGAAGAGGAATTAATCCATTAAGCAAATACCATTTTTTCTAGATACCATAAAACATTCTTAAGGTATTTGTGGGTGCAATACCCTCAATGAGAGAAGAATATCCTAAGGTCAGGCAGATTTAGTATTTATGAAACATTAGATTGTAGCATAAGAAAAGTAATGTTCAGAAAGAAAAAAAGAGCACAGTTTTTTGGAGGTTGAAAAGGCTATGGACATGATGTGCTTATGCTAAAACAGGCTAGATGTTACAGTCAACTCAAGAAGGCAAAGACAATCTTCTTAGCAATCACAATATTACCAAAGTGGGAAAAAGTGAAACACAGTCTTTCCTCTGTGAATTATGTTCACAGCATTTAAATTCCCTAGCTTATCTTCACCCCACCTGGAAAATTTTGAGGGTTGGGTCATTTGAACACTACAAGGTTTTGTAATGTCACTGATCAACAAGATGAAGAGTAAGTGAAAGCAGAGCCCTGGGGTACTCTAACATTGATGGAAAAAAAATCTGATGAGAGGCAACCCTCCACGCAATCAATTCACAAAAGGCAGGATGATACCATAAGAAAATGCAATGCCATACATATTTTTCCCCAATGCCTTGAAAAAATCACTACTTGTCGTAAAATGTCTTAGTCTCAAAAACAACGATGTCAACACTGTTTTTTTTAATTCTTCCAAAAGCTCTACCTGTTTTCTATTGATGTTTATCTTCAATAGTGTTGGGGTCAAGGACAACTAAACATTGTCCTTAAACATGAGGTCTCGAGATGCATGGGGTCTGATTTTGTTGTACTATCATAGAGCATCTCTAACAAAATATTTATTTTCACATTCATTTTTCTAAACTAATGAGATCTTAGTTCTATTTTAAGTTGCATTAATTAAAATCACGAATGGCTGTAAATATTGGACTGTTTTTGAGAGATAACTACAGACAGCTGGAAAAAGAGACAACCAATATACTTATTTTTCATACTTAAAGTAAGAAACATCTAGCATAAAGGTGATTAGAAACATGAAATTATACTGCTATCTTTCAATATACCAATTCAGTATTATAAATCTATTCTGAGTAAAAATGTTCTAATTTTTTACCAAACTCCTTCGGACGCCAAAGAGAACTACGAACAAATCTTTGAGCAGCTTCTTTGTTTATTCGAGGTGCTTTTGCCTTATCTGCAATCTCATTACATCTCTTTAAATAACCTTTGATTCTCTCCTAAAAATAAAAAGCAAAACTATAAATTATAACAACAGGTGCAATGAAAAGTGCAGACTGCTGAGAAAATATTTAAATAACATAAGTAATAACACAAACTTGACATACTAACCCTTATTAAAAAACATGAACTGTTTCTTATTATTCTCTAACTCTGAGTAAAGGGCAAATGGCTTATTTTATGAGAGCAAAAACTTCTCCCACCACTGTTTGAGACCAGATAGCCCTCAACTTAGCAAAACTCTAAGAAAAAAAAGTTAAGCTCTTCATGTCAGACAATAGATGAATTGCTACAAGTACAAACACACATAACCAAAATTTATCCTTAACTAATAAATTATATCAAATAAAAATTACTAAAACTTAATCTCCCACTTGAATACTGCCCTCTAAACGTTTCCTTCACTTTTTTTAATACTCTCTATGTGATGATTTGCATTTTTTTGGCATATGTAAATTTTGTATTATCAATATGTTAAATCACTACCCACTTAACTGTGATTAATGTTGAGAATAAGTATCAGTTACATAAATTGTAATTGGATGCCAGAATGAAAGAATAATGGCATTGAAGAAATATCAGAATAACGGACTTTAAAATTTCTGGATTGTAAATCTGGTGTTTAGGCTTATGCATTAATTCTCATGTATCGTGTTGTTTCAGAAATTGACAACATGGAGTAGATAACTAAATTTCCTGTATTTAAACTGGCATCTTCAGAGATTAAGACACTGGTATCAAACAAGTGCACGCAGGCACGCTTCAGTAAAAAAAAAGGATAGATATAGGATGACCTGAAGTCCTATAATTACACCACCTCAGCCAAGAACACACCCAACCAAAGAGGCTTTGGTTGGGTGTTCTAGGCTGTTGGACTGAATGTCTGCTGATGAGGGTTTCCCATATGAGAGACAGTTTAATACAACCATATTGTTTAGGATTAGGGTAGTTAGTAAGAGCTGGAGCTGATTAAAGTAAAAGCCTTTTGCTTTGTGGAGTAAAGCAGTATTTTACCAATGGATTCTGTGCCAGATATCCAGGGCATGGTCTACTAATTCTGAGCATAGTCTTGGTGCTCTGATATATGAATGTTGGCTGTCCTGCCTGTTTGGCAATAGCATGAATGCTTGCAGCTGCAGGGTATCTTGTATACTCCAGATAAATCCAGTGTACATGATCTTTGGGAGAACAGATAAGGGTTGCTAGCTTTCTGTGCGGTTCATAAGTGGTCATCAGATTGTGCTTTTTTTTTTTTTTTAAAGATCTTGACTACCTTTTCTGAGATTAAACATTAAACAAATATAAGGGATGGCGATGGGTTTTCTGTAATCTATATTTGAAAAGGGGAGGGGATATATGGTGACAGAATTCTTTTCATCTGGTGGTAGGGTGTAGCCATTGGCCAAAAAAGTGTATGTGAGCAAGTTCTGTAATGAGCACAGTATTAATCAGAGTAAATTAATTTTACCTGGTGAACTAAGGTTTTATAGTTCCATATAGTTGGGATGGTGGAGTGATGACTACTGATAGATGTATTTACATCCATCAATAGTCATCATCCCAGATGTGTGGGTTTTCTACCCCAACCTAAATAAATGTGGTTCAAACTGCCTCTCATAAGGGGGGAACCATTATCAACACAACCAAAGCTAACAGATGGCAGAATTATAGGACTTTAGGTCATCCTGTATCTCTTTTGTTCCATTTTTATTACTGAAATATGCCTGCATGCATGTGTTTGGTAGTAATAATTAAAATAGTTTAGTTATTACTACTCTATACTGTCAATTCTCTGGACTGTAAAGGCCAAACATGCCAGGATATCTCATATGTTTTCAAATGCTTATTTTGTTCTTTTAGTGTATCCACTTTGAATATGGAAAGTATAAGGCACATTCACAGATGTTCTAACTCTAAAAGTTGAATCAATAAACTATGTATCTTTCTCTCTCATAGGATTGTAGAACATGTTCTTGCTATCATCAAGCATACCTTTATGGAAAACATGTACTAAATTCATTCCATATATTCTGATCATACTTCATATATATAAATATACATCTACACTAATACCTCATGTATTCGATTCTACTTCTTGCAATTTCACATTAGTATTGTTTTTGTGATTTTTTTGTTGGCATGTGCCAATTCTGTGTACACAAAAATTCATTTTATTCATTTGTCAATGCTTTACAGTGACAGTTTAAGTTCAATCTTGGTCGCAGGTGTTTCTGCATGGTTTATTTTTAGATTTTAATTTACCAATTTTGTAGTTGGACAGGTTCTTTCTTTCCAGTTTGTGAACACTACAATATGAATTCTAACAAATCCCCAAAGAAAAGCAATTACCTTAGAAGAATGCTTGCTATTACAAAAAAGAAAAAGCGCAAGGGGGAAAAAACTATGGATATAAATTTAGCAGCTGGAATCAAAGTGATTTATTGAAATGAAAATAACTAAAATGAAAATAACTTAAATTAACACATTCACTGCCAACTACGAGTATACTTGTATGATGCTTACCACTGGCAACGAGATTACTGTACTGACCTTGAAGAAGTGAAAAATGCTTGGCTTGTGGAGCTAGCATCAAAACTGTGTATTCTCATAGATGGTATATGCTCTGCACAAGCCAACTACGAGTATACTCATATGATACTGACCGCTGGCAATGAGAGTACCATACTGACCTTGAAGAAGTGAAACTGCTCAGCATATGGGAACAGACTATGCCGAAGTAGTGTGGCAGCGAACGTGTTAAAGAAGTGCATAAAAGTAGCACACACATGAAAGCACAGAGTTTGCTATCTGACCAGTGGTCATCATGTAAAAAATGGAAAGGAATCTAGCTTCGTAGATTGAATGTAAAAATAAAGAAACCATTCCAGTTTCTACTCATATGATTCAAGAGAAGACCAAAACATTTATGAGTCTTTAAAAGGGTCAAAGCTGTATAACTGAGAGGAGACCTCCACATAGCCTTTACAGGAATGCGGAGAACCGACCAGGGCTTCTGACCTAATGTCCAATCCTCACCTTCTCGTGGTGCACCCTGTTGGGTATCTACTTTGATACTGAACGAACAAGGATGGGCTGGCAATTTGGGATTTAGCCGACCAAATTGTATTCTTATTGGTTAAACCAAAATAAAAAATGATGGTACGACATGACAAAATTTCATGCCGGCTGGGGCGTCGCCCGGTTAAACAAGGCCCCCGTTGTTTTCGCCAGGGAACCAGGGCGAACAGCGAAAAGTCAGCTACTGGAACAAATCTGAAAACAAACCCCAACTCAACATCACCAGAGTTAAAGATCGGTACTATCAACATAAGAAGCCTGAATGGCAAAGAAATGGAGCTAGCTGAGGAATTAGATAAGTACCAGATCGACATAATAGGGGTGACTGAAACAAAAAAGATCAAAACTGGTGAGATCTTTCTGAGCAATAAATACAAAATGTTATATTCAGGCAATGACAACCAAGGAAAAGAAGGAGTAGCCATAGTATTCAACACAAAATACGAGGCTAATCTTCTTGAATGGCAGTCAGTCTCAAGTAGAGTAATGTGGGCAAATATGAGAATGGGGAACTGGACAATGAGACTTATTTGTGCCTATGGTCCCACAGAGGGTTCTGCTAAGGTAGAAGTGGAGGAATTTTTTGAGGCTTTAGAGAAAGCAACTGACACAATGAAAAAGGAAAAGTTGGTCCTTGTTGGGGATCTAAATAGTAGAGTAGGAAATGATTGTGAGACATACAAAAATGTTTTGGGAAAATTTGGAGAAAAGAGCAAAGCTAATAATAATGGCAAATATCTGTTGGATTTCTGCTCAGGACATGGACTGGTTATTACTAACACCATGTTCCAACATAAAAATGTGCACAAATTCACATGGAGAGAAGAGTCTAGGAATAAGAAAAGTCTCATTGACTATGTTATTGTTGATAGTGATGTTTTCTCCCTGGTGCAGGACACCAGAGTGTACAGAGGATTTGAAATTGGAAGTGATCACTATTTAGTCTTGAGCAGGATTAAATTGAATTTCATATTGAAAAGAATAACATGTAAGAAAGTTTTAAAGCGAATAAAAGTTGAGCAGCTCTCAGATGTGAACTGTAGACTAAAATACAGAAATATTATTGAAAAGAAAATGAAAGAGTTTGAGAACAGGAATCAAACCTTGGAGATTCAGTGGCAAACTCTGAAGGAAACATTGATTGATTCTGCCAGAGAGGCATGTGGTGAGGTTGTGTGCAAGGATAAAAAAATTAGAACTCCCTGGTGGACACAGGAAGTTAAAGAGGTAGTGAAGGAAAAGAAGAAAGCATATCAAAAGTTCCTGTCAAATAAGTCAGCTTTTACTCTTACAGAATACAGAGACAAATGTAAGAAAGCTAAACAGTGTGTAAAACTAGCTAAACAAAAGTCATGGGAGGACTTTGGCAAGAATATAGAAAATAAATATCAAGAAGGTGGCAAAATATTCTGGAGGTTGTTGAAGAAGCTTAGGAATGGAGGAAAGAGTGCTGTAAAAGGAATTAGAGATGATAAAGGTGAAATGAAAACAGGAGAAAAAGATATCCTTGAAGTATGGAGTAATTACTTTGAAAAACTGCTAAATGAAACAAGCAGTGATGACAGCACAGTGATAAAAAACACTGACCAGGCATGCAGTCAGGAATACATATCCATACTTGAAGTAGAAAAAGCCATCAAAGGCTTGAAATGTGGAAAGGCAGCAGGAGTAGATGATATTCGACCAGAAATGCTGAAGTATGGTGGTATAAGAGTCTTACAGTGGCTGCACTGCATAGTTCAGAAAGCCTGGACAGAGGGACGAATTCCCGATGATTGGAGTAGAGCTCTCATAGTACCTATATATAAAAAGGGAAATAAAACTGAATGTGAGAATTACAGAGGTATTTCCCTACTGAGTGTTCCTGGCAAGATCTATGCAAGTATACTTGAGAAACGGTTGAGAAGAATTGTGGAAGAAAAGCTTGGTGAAGAACAAGCTGGATTCAGGCCAAATAGAGGCTGTCAGGATCAGATCTTCACTTTACGACAAATAGTCGAGAAAGCATGGGAATATAACAAAGATCTGTATTTAAGTTTTGTTGATTTGGAAAAGGCATATGACAAGGTGCCAAGAGAGAAGCTATTCAATACGCTGCAGTTATATGGTGTCAATGGGGCATTATATCAAGCAATACTTAGTCTTTATTTGAGTTGTGAGTCAGCAGTTAGAATTGAAGGAAGTACAGGAAGATGGTTTAATGTTAAATCTGGTGTGAGACAAGGATGCACATTATCCCCTCTGTTATTCATTATCTATATGGATCACATTATGAAGGAATGTGGTATTAAACCTGATATCAAAATTGGAGATGTTAATGTCAGCTCTTTGCTTTATGCGGATGATGTTATACTTCTAAATAAATCCGCTACAAGTCTGCAAGATTCTCTGACTAAATTGAATAGCTGTTGTAATAGATATGGTATGAAGGTCAGCAATAAAAAGACAAAGACAATGAAAATAGGCAGAATCATTGAAAATGTCAACTGTGTTGTGAATGGAGAACCTGTGGAACAAGTAAAACATTTCAGCTATTTAGGCACAATTTTTACTGAAGATGGTAAACTAAATATAGAAATAGACAACAGAATCAGCAAAGCTGGTATGGTGGGAAGTCAATTGAATAAATTCATATGGAATAAGAAAGAAATTAGTCGGAACACTAAATTAGCTGTATACAAGACTGTGTTCAAACCAATTTTAACTTATGGATCTGAGAGCTGGGTCAGAAGTAAAACACTTGACCAAAGACTAGAGACCGCAGATATGAGAGTCCTGAGAAAGATTAGAGGCGTGAACAGATGGCATCAATGGCAATATCATATTAAAAATGAGGATATTAGGAAAGAACTTGACATTGTCAGCATCCAGGAATGTGTTAGCAGAGCTAATCTCAGATGGTATGGTCACTTAAATAGAATGGGAGAGGAAAGATTAGCAAAACAAGTGTTCTCTGCCAGGTTGGCAGCAAAACGACCTAGAGGAAGACCAAGATATAGGTGGATTGATACGGTACAAAGTGCCTTAGACGATAGAAATATAAGATCTGATAATGTTGGAGTCTTGACAAGTAACAGACTGATTTGGAGGAAAATTGTAGATAGGAAGTTAGTAATGATGTAATTTTTTCATGTAGTACTGTCATATCCTGTACACCCCCTTGAGGGTACATGGCAGGAATTTGATGATGATGATGATGATGATAAAAAATGATGATTCCATAGTTAAAACATATAATGCTAGTACTACAGGATTTCAGCAATTCACAGACCATCATGGCTTCCACAATGTAAAACTGACAGAAGTTGCCAAATTTTCATAAGCATATTAAGGGCAATAACTGATTACCAAAATTATAGCAAGTGCCAACTTAAAGGAAAACGTGCCCAGCCAAACAATTTTTTTTTATTAAAGAAAAAAGTGCAAAATTTTCAAGATTGATAAAAGAGGAACATGCATGTTTTGAAGTTCACTGGGAGAAACAACACTGCACAAAACAAGTCAAATGTCTTCATTACGAAGAATACTATTAAATTTTCCTAATTTATATTCACATTTTATTTTTATTGTTTATGAGCAATGTTTGCTCTAAGTTGCACAAGTGCATAGTTATGAGCAAAATTAGTCATTTGTTTTTTATATGAGGGTGATGTAAAGATGAGAATGTATGTAAAAGTGTCATGCAGCTATAAAAAAAAGTGCTGTCTTCCCTTTATGTTGAAAAAATAAATCTATTGAGTCATACAAATAATTTCAAGTTGGGTAATATCTGCAATAGAACTCATTCATGTAACTTGAGCTATTAATGTACATACACATACAAAGAATCTGTACTCACAAGTTCTTGTTTTATGGCATGCTCTTTGGGGTTTTCACCAATTGTATTCAAATACACTATAAAGGAAAAATAATAGCATGTAGACCGTTTTATATATAGAACATTAATGTATAATATTTCATATAAATGCTAAACAATTTAATCAAATACAGTGGATGTCCATGTACTGTAATTAAATGGTTTGGAAAAAATGTCAGTATGGAATTTCATGATCAACAATCAATAGGGTCAGTTTTTTTGTTTTTTTTTTAAATAATCTAAATAGTGCTATTATAATAAATACACTATGCAGATGGTGATCCAATAAAGAAATAAGGGAGATGCAGTCATAACATTTTCCTTTTTCAAACAAAAAAATGTTTAAAAGCAAACAACTGTAAATTACACTACAATTTTAAAAAATACTTGAAAAATTTATTAAAAATTATTGTATTTTTTTGGAAACCTATTGATCATTTCCATGATTGCAATCATGGAAATGACCAACAAGGACACTTCTTACTGTGAAAAGAAAGTTGGAAAACTTTCTCACTCCTGAATTTAGTAGTTTTGCCAAACAGTAAAAGAAAAAAAAAAAAGGATTTGGATGCCTGATGTAGAGGTGGAGGGATTCTTGACATTCTTCTGAAGGTTGGGAGGGCAGCGAGTCATGTTCTTAAAAAGAATTTTTGCCCATTTCAGTTTTGACATTTCAATTACTAAACAAGCCTAGCCTTGAATGCTTTGTCATGGCCAGATCATATGAAGACAAGAACTTCAGTTTGTGTGTCATCAGTAATTTACTTTTGATTTTGCATCAGAAATTTTCGTCAATGTTTATGAACACTTCCTTAAAGAGGTCTTTAGAAGAGTGGAAAAGCTCCTCCACTTTTTTTTTATATCACTTCAAGACCAAGATTTGCCATACACTGGCACTTCAGTTTGTACTGCTCAGTGGACTTGAATCCTTCAAAACCATCACAATTTGAAGCCATAACAGTGACAATGATTGTTGGTTCATGTTTTACCATACACTATCAATTTCATAACTCTTCCAGAATTCTTTTAACAGTGACTTGCATTTCCATCAGTTGCCACAAAGCATTTTTCAAATGTGAGTTTATGTTCATTTGTCTTAAAGTTGCAACAGTATTCCAAACCATTGGTTGAATCAATAAGATGGAATTCTCAGGGGCAAAACTTTCAGTTTTACAAACCTACGAATGTCCATTGCTGTACTGAAAGTAATAATAGTCTCCCCTTTTTAGATATGCTAGGAACATGACTTCCTAATGGCTCATTATCTTTCTCTATCCACAGAAAACCCATGCATACCAGTAGGTATTTACATAAACAATCATATTACCACCCTTCGAAAGAATATAGCATCCTCATAACTTGTCCAAATGACACAGCCCTTGAAACTGAGCTCAGGGACCTTTGCAACATCTTTTTAGCCAATGGCTGTAGCCTTTGGCTAAAAAGGTGTTTCTATAAAATGGATAAAATATTACATGCACCCCATCCCTTCTAGACCCAACACACACATCGTATCACAACAAAGCCATTCTCATCCCATATGTTAATGGTAAAGTTCTCTGCAAATATGCTCTCCATACTACTTTCAATTTCAGCTAACTACTTTCATATGTTCTCCGTAAGATCAACTACATCCTCTTGAACATCCAGGAGTGCATAATGTTCTTTGTGTCTGCTTAGCCTACTTTGGACAGATTGGTAGATCATTTAACATTCATCTTGAAGAACATAAAAATTACATCCGAGTTCATCTGTATGGCAAGTTGGGATTGGCAGACCATGGTCTAGATACTCCTTCACATATTACACAGAAGTGTCATCATAGATCTGAGAGGTTATCCTTTTAAGATCTAATAGCCAAACATCTCTAAATTAACTCCTTAGTTATCCAACCCATGGAGGACACCACATAAGGACACTAGGTATCAGTTACAGTTTAAATTTTCTCTACAATTACTTAGTTTAGTGCTGTGTGCATACCACAGTTATGCACTGATGATGCTGGGTAGAAAACCAGAGAAATTTTAATGAATGTATTTTTTTCCTCTTGGTGTTGGTTATACCATTAAGAATTATTAGTTTGATCATTTTTGAATAAAAAAAGAAAACATCAAAATCTGTTGATTCTAGAATCTGGTAATTTCTATTAAACAAGATGTTTATTTCATAAGTAATATTACATTCATATGCAATATAAATATGTTAAACATAAATTTTGGGAACCAAGAAAAGTCTATTGCATTATACTACCAAATGTTCCAATGAAATAATACAAAAAATATGTAATCTTTATCTCACATAACTGTTACTTTGTAATAATTCAATTTAGACAATAAAAAAAGCATGATAATTAATAAGTAACTGCTTATTCAAACATAAAAAATTCATATTCCTTAACAAGGTAAGCAAAGTGAGATTCATACTAAGCACACTAAGTACAATGGTAATAGCATCGAGACATACTATCTCTGTCAACTGCCTGAGATGATTTCATTGCTTTCAAGATTCATATAGGGCACTCCCTTTCATTAGAGATGTAAGTAATGCATTTATTTTTTGTATTATATTATGGTTTAAGTAGTAAGAAAGACAAAATATGCATGACCTTTATCAAGTTGCAGAGTAGTGAGGCAATTCAATAACAGCAGCTTAATAGCAACACTATCAGAAAGTAGGGATTTTTTTTTTTAATGTAAATATTAGTCTATCTTAATTAAACAAGAATTATACATATTCTTTCCTGATTAAATATTAATAAAATATATCATCATCATCATCATCAAATTCCTGCCATGTACCCTTAAGGGGTGTACAGGATATGATAGTACTACATGAAAAAAATTACATTATTACTAACTTCCTATCTACAATTTTCCTCCAAATCAGTCTGTTACTTGTCAAGACTCCAACATTATCAGATCTTATAATTCTATCATCTAAGGCACTTTGTACCGTATCAATCCACCTATATCTTGGTCTTCCTCTGGGTCTTTTTACTGCCAACCTGGAAGAGAGCGCTTGTTTTGATAATCTTTCCTCTCCCATTCTTTTAGGTGATCATACCACCTGAGATTAGCTCTGCTAAAGCATTCCTGGATGCTGACAATGTCAAGTTCTTTCCTAATATCCTCGTTTTTAATGTGATATTGCCATGATGCCATCTGTTCACGCCTCTAATCTTTCTCAGGACTCTCATATCTGCAGTCTCTAGTCTTAGGTCAAGTATTTTACTTCTGATCCAGCTCTCAGATCCATAAGTTAAAACTGGCTTGAACACTGTCTTGTATACAGCTAATTTAGTGTTCTGACTAATTTCTATAAGAAACCAAAGTCTCTGATAGCAGAAATGTTAGCAAAGATTGTGCAAGCTTATAAGTCAACACTACCACTATCAGAAACTTGGAAGTTTTAGCACAAATGCTAGTTTGCATTTAGCTGATTAAGAAGTTATGGATTTTTTAAAACTCCTTCTTGACTAAATATTTTACTAAATACAAAGAATAGAGAAAGTACATGCCATACCTGTACATGTCAAGAGTTTTATGATAGGGTCAATGCCCTCTGTTGTTCATTATTTGATAGAAAAATTCATGTTTCTAAGTTTATTGTAATTTTAATATAAATTATATGACCTGAGTGATCAGCATCTTGACTCTTGACATGTACCCTCAAGGGGTGTACAGGATATTGAAGATTATCCAGATTGACAAAAGTAAGGCAATCCAGGTGCAAAGGATTTCATAAATGCCAATGAAGAAAGTTTATTTTACATGAAACATGAAAATGAAGTGATCATTCAGACAAGATGGAATACAATTGAATGTAAGAGTTCAAGTATTTTGGTGGTGAACTTGGAGATTCTTCAAACATAAGGGATAGCCAGAGAATTAACTTCTTCCTAAGCAACTGAAGTAGCCTGACATTTGTTTATGATCTTGATAAAAAACAAAACGTATCACCTTTGCATCCATTTTGAAGCAACATACAATCAGCAGTCAAAATAAAAGAAGCAAGGTATACATGGATTAAAAAATGCAACTTAAAATTTAGAAAAGAACATTCAAATTTAGATGTCAGTCTAGAACTTTGCACAACAGAATGTATGTACACTCAGTCAAATCCCTGATTGTGCAAGGTTCAAGTGCAAAGATTATTATATATCTTTACCAGTAGCTGTCCCTTATTTAAGTGCATAGTGTGTGTGGCTGAAATAATAATCACTCTTACCACTTGCACATTCACATGTTTAGCCATCACAGAATCTATCTGTCCAGTCTCCCTCTTTAAAAAAACACTGTTTTTTTTATGATAATCCCATACAAAGAGCATGAGCAAGAAGAAACTTGTTCATTAGCTTGAAGAGCTGCAGATTACATTCCTTGGGAAACACATAAAATTGGAGATGTTCCAGAGGACAGTAGCAAAAAGGATGGAGAGTAGTTGCTGCATGTTTCAATGGATTTAACAGAAGGTAAAGGAATTATAGATGCCAGTTTAGTTGAACATAGGAGTAGTAGTATTTATAAAAAAAATGTATGCAGCAGAAACTGAATACTGTATGAGGAGATGGCGTGAATTGGTGAGAGATGGGTGTCTAGCAAACTAACTGTTCTCTTATTGAATCAAGTATTTTTAGGGAGCTCTTATGAGCACCACCCCAGATATGAGAACAGTATGCAATGGTTGGGCATAGGCAGAGTTGTGATTTGAAGATTAATAGCTGTTCAGAGGTAAAGTAACACCATGAACAAAAGAGAAATAGTAATTTTTGAATTGATGCCAAGGAAGTGATAGTTGTAATGTGCTTATGCCAATGGAGGTCTGGTTACAGAATAATCCCAAGTCAAATTACTATCCAATCTCATCTGCAATTTGGGTGTTGTTGAGCCAGACTGGAAGAATTGTGGGCAGGGGAGAAATAAGGAAGAACAGTGTTTTTCTAGCAATATAGGATAGTAGGAGTGGTTGTTCTGGAATTTTGGGATAGTGGAAGTGGTTGTTCTGGAGCTGTGAATTGTGCAGTACATGGTGTTTTGAATGAAAAGGCAGTGTGCTATCATCAGCAAAAACTTTGCATTAGGTTAGTAATCAACCAGAGTAGGTCACTGATAGAAGAAAAGAGAGGGCAAAAGAACAGAGACCTATAGTACTCCAGCATTACTTGCACAGTTGGAAAATAAAGAATCCTCCACCATCACACACAGTGCGAGTCCAACTGGAAAACTGGCAATCCAGTTGCAAAGTCACAGGACAAACTGGACTAAATGATGGGAGCTTATATTTCATTAGTCATCCAAGCATTTGCCCTAGAACAGTAATCAACAGGCAAACTTTTGACATCTTTAATACATTGAGGATTTTTACTTTTTCCAATCACTAGGAGCTCTCATTTCTCACCTTTCATATTAGCACACTGTCACTCGCTCTTTTGAAGATTTAAATCCTTTACTTTCATTTTTAAACAAATAAGTATGCTTAGGCATTGCACGAAAATAGTCCTGTTGAGTCTGCATTATAATATCCCCAGGAGAATATTCAGCAAAAATGTTTGGCCACTCAGTCTTAATCCATGATTCAGCACTATTTTCTTCACCATGAATATGCTTATACACAATATTCTCTCGCTTTTTCAACCTGTTAAACCACCCATCAGTTGCAGTGAAATTTTCTTTGTCCATTATTTTTGCAAATTCTTCTGCTTTTTGACACATCAAAGGCACATTAATCGAAGCATTCTTTTCACAAACATTACTAAACCAAATTTTTAATGCTGATTCAACTTGAGCATCCTTACCAGATCGGGCTCTCTTCTGATCTATGTTCTCATTAGTAAGAGCTCAAGTTTCAATGCTTGATCTGTTTTTTTTTAAGATCTTACACAAGAGTGGTTATGAAAATTTTAAATGTACAGCTGCACTATGCTGACTCATTTTGGGCAACTTATCATAGCACTCCAAAATTCTTTGCTTTTCTTGAAAAGATAAATCTTTACATTTTTTACTTGCTTCTGCCATAATGTTAAGGGCTGTTTTAACAAGCACGTCAAATTCACTTACTGAAAGAGAGCATGAAAATAAACTTGAAAAATCACAATTCGATATTTATACCCACCTGCATTTGCCTGAAAGATTTAAGATTGATGGAAGAATAAGATTTAAAGAAGATTAACACAAAAGTCAGATTTTGACAAATGTTCTTTGTCAAATTTTCTCCTGATTAACCCTTAAAGTTCTAATTCTGAGATGCAAAAGGCTAAACATTCGAGGATTTTGAAAACAATAAACGGAACTTTGATTATAATAGCTGGATTATTTTTTAATTCATTTTAAATTTAATTTTTTAGTGCTTATGTGTTTGGGACTGACTGATTTTGATAACAATAGCTGATTGATATTATCCATGATCGCAATCAGCTGATTCTATGGTACAGAGATTGATAACTTAGGCAAGCAGAATCCTTGCTGATCGACAGTAGCAGAATCCATATTGGCAATCGTTTATTAGATATTTATGAACAGACATTGAACACAAGATGAAAAGGTATATATTTTTTTTTTCTTCTTTTTTTTTCACCTTGCTTCCAATGTCTATTCATATATGTGCTCTTTTTCCATTTCCCTTAATCTTCCTCACCAATAATCTAAATTATACCAGTTATATCTAAAGCTGGATATAGGTTTCAGTTTTCAAGCTTCAATGATTAACATCTTACATAAGATAAATGAAACTCATGGATGTTGTATGACAAAACAATATTTCAAGACAATTGTTCATTCTTATACAATGAGAAAAATCCAATACCAAAGTAGTAGTTCATTAATGTTTGGAGAGTAAAAATTCACATTACCCCCCCCCCACTCTAAACAATTTTATTTCAGAATTTTTGAAGTAACTTATAGTAATATAACACAGATAATTCATGACACACTTACTCCAAAATAGTGCATTAAAGGCATAAAGTCCTGTTAGATGCAATTTTGCCTTCTCCAAAGGACTTAACTGAAAATAAAGAAAATATACATTTGTTTTTATAATCACATATAATATACAAAAAAAATTTTTTACTTTTTTTTTTTTTTTTTAAATTTCTGTATAGAATAAAGATAGTAATCATAAAGTTCTTCAATTTCTTACTGATACTTTTATCTCACGTGATTAACTGAGCTGTTAACCTGAATGGCTAGTGGATAGTGACCACTTTCCAACCTATAACCAGTTAGTTTAAATCTTTTTATCCACTCTTACATTATTCATAGCAGTACTAAAAATGTGCGATATAGTAGGTGGTAACGAAAAGTCATAAATAGATGCTATGCTACATATGCAGTGTGCGGCTACATACCTATATGTGATATGTAGAATAAAGAATTTTCCCCATTAAATTGCTACTTGTTAACTTCCCCATCCTGTTATTCAAAGAGGTCAAAAAGTAGCGATTGTTGTATTTCCACTTTAATTTTTTTTTTTTTTTTGCATCTTATTATAACTTATTTTTTTGTTTAATTAATTAATTTAAATTTTACTCTTCCCTTCCATCACCAGAGGCCTGGCTAGTGTAAATAATGGTTAACAAAACAGTCATACTTAGCTTACTTACGTGTACAGTGATGCAATTTGTGTTTTAGTTCATATATACATATTTCCTGATGATGATCTTGATATAGAGGTTGAAACATCAAGGGTTATTTTTCTAAATTGTAAGTAATTGCTCTAATACAATGTTTTTGTCTCCATAATTTCTATACAACAAATGTTCACATGTTTACTCCAATATCTCGCTGTCAGTGAATATCAAACAAACTCTTCTGTTTTTGATCTTCTTGGACTGGCTAAGAATCTCTTTGCTTCATTCAAATATTTTTGCTGTTTTACTATTACTTACATAAACGCTTTGGATTTTAAAAATAAAATTTCTGATCTTCATCTGGATGCTTCTGATAATATAATTAATTTAGATATATCCTTGTTTACTAATATTCCTTTATCTCACACTACTGAATTACTTCAAGAAGAACTTCATGTTGGAGGCTTATTAGAATATATACAGCACTCAGAAAGGATTAAAACTGATTTTAATTCTTCCAATATTTCATCCAGTCTGAGACGTCTTCAGGGATTACAAAAAAAACAAACAAATGTAACACACACTCAAATACAACACAATACTGAGTGAAATATGTGGGTGACTCTTAAAGTCCTATCTAGGTGGTGTGCCCTCTATGGGTGTTTGTAGGGTGGCCTAGGATGTAAGGTGGGATCTCTGATAATTAATGTTTCCCAAATTTTGGGAAGTTTTATGCAACCATATTTACTTAAATTTGGTTGATTTCTGAGTGCTGCCACAGATTCTAAAAATAGTCTTTCTTTTTTGAATTTACTATGGTGGAGGATGGCGGTTTTTTCCCAGGAGATCCTGCGGATTGTATCCAAAACATGGTCTGCTAGGCCAGACTGACCATAGCCATGATTGCAGATGTATGATTTGTGTTCTTTTAACACGTTCATTGCCAAACTGAAAATTGGAATTTCGTGTGGTGGCCAAATTTTTTTTATTTTTTTTTATTTAGTTTAGAAACTTGATAGTGACGTCCATGCGATATCGCGTGATTGGCAATGAACGAGTTGAGCAGATGGTTGCTGATCTACCTGTCTGCCCAAAGTAAGCCAGCTTGCAGGAACAGGGTCCAGACACTGAGAGAGAAGCGAGCTGATCTTTGGTCGAACGGATAAGGGTAGCAAGTTTATGGTGGGGCTTAAAAGCTGTGTGGAGGTTGTACTTTAAGGATCTGGCTATTTTTTTCTGATGTACCATGGATGTAGGGTATGGTGATGGCATTTCTGAACTCCTTCTGAAGAAATGGCCAGGGAATGGGGGAGGAGCTGATTATTTTTTTAATTCTGTAATCGCTGTAGCCATTGGAAAGGAAGGTGTTGTGTATGAGTTCGGTTGAAAGGGTGGTTCCACTGGAACAAAGATTTTAGGCTCTCTTGGTAGTTTTAATAATGCCATACTGTTGAGAGGGGTGGTGGTGGTGGGAGAGTTCATGAATCTGCCTGTGTGAGTAGGTTTTCTATATACAGTGAAGGAACGGTTACCATTAGGTAACCGTTCCTTCACTGTATATAGAAAACTGTATATAGTATATATAGGAAGGGTAAACTATTGTTATTTTCCTTTTCCATCATAAACTGGATTCTTGGATGTAGGCTGTTGAGGTGACTGAGAAAAGAGTAATGTATCTGGCCCACGATGCCAAATAGAGAACACATCATCTACATATCTTAGCAGATAAAAGGTTTGAGAGAGGCTGAGTCTATGGCTCATTTTTCAAAATTATCCATCTAAAAATTGGCAAGAGAGATGAGAGGGTGGAACCTACAGTCCCCCCTATCTGTTTGTACATTTTGTTCTTTTTTTGTTTGTACATTTTGTTCAAGAAAAATAACCAGAATAGATGGTCAAGAACTTCTTTCAAATATTGTTGAACTATTTGATTTTGTAACACATTATAGTTATTTCTCCTTTAAAAACAATTTATATCAACAAATCGAAGGAACAGTCATGGACAATCTTATTTCTTCTACTATTGCTAACTTCTTCATGGAACACTTTGAACAACGTATTTTTCAAAACATTTCACCTAAACCTACACAACAGATTTGTGGATGATATTTTTGCAAGTTGGTATGGCTCTTCCTCTGAGTTACAGCAATTTCTTTCCAAATTAAATGCACTTCATCTAAGGATTCAATTCACCTTAGAAGAAGTACATAACCAATTAGCCTTTTTAGATCATCTAATTCTTCATAAACAATATGGTAGCCTACATTTTTCATTTTGGAAGAAGACTCATACAGGCAGTTATTTCCATGCTGAATCTCATCACCATCCTAGTCAAAAGGCTGGAACAATTAAGACTTGAGTACATCATGCTCATTCTTTATGTTCTTCAGACAAAGTTTTACAGAAATTATTACAACATATTAATTCAACTTTTTTATCTAATGGATTTTTAAGGATTCTTCATTGAAAAAGCGAATCAGATCCTGGGATGAAGTCAATTTAATTTGGAAAGAAACTGTTGTAACTCGGAGGAAAAGAAAGTAGAGAAATAACTTCCATTCCTATCTCTTAAATGCACAGCATTAGTGAATGCCCATCAAAAAAAATCCCCCCTTTCTCGCTTCTAAAGACAAGCTTCCACCTCTCAGTTTTCTAGGTATCCAACCAATATCTCTCTTTATTTGACTAGAAGAATACAAGTCTTATTAATAAATACCATGAGCCTGAACAATCTGGACTTGTAGAGCATATTATCGACACTAAACAGTTTATTGGAACAAGACAAAAGTCCTTCAGAAAAGTTGTTTCCACATAGAACATCTTCATAAAGAAACGTGAAACTTTACTTCATTTTCCTATCATAAAGAGATCTGATGGTCTATGTCTATCCCCTTTGTGGGAGATAGAAAAAATT
This sequence comes from Typopeltis vanoorti, assembly GCF_054136105.1. NCBI lineage: Eukaryota > Metazoa > Arthropoda > Arachnida > Uropygi > Thelyphonidae > Typopeltis > Typopeltis vanoorti. The sequence goes on from NC_143558.1 coordinate 34,765,811, forward strand.
AGCAGATTTAAAAAGTACTAACTTTATTTTGTTTCTGTATATATATTTATACAAGTTTTTATTTAATAAGTTTGGAAATTATTGATCTCATTTAGTTATCTTACATTAACTACTCAGGTGGCACTTTTTAGAATTGTCTCCTATTGTTTAATTAGTGATCTGATATTGACGATGCCTGTGATACTTAGACAACAATTCATCATCATCAAATTCCTGCCATGTACCCTCAAGGGGTGTACAGGATATGATAGTACTACATGAAAAAAATTACATCATTATTAATTTCCTATCTACAATTTTCCATCAAATCAGTCTGTTACTTGTCAACACTCCAACATATCAGATCTTATATTTCTATCGTCTAAAGCACTTTGTACCATATCAATCCACCTATATCTTGGTCTTCCTCTGGGTCGTTTTGCTGCCAACCTGGCAGAGAACACTTGTTTTGCTAATCTTTCCTCGCCCATTCTGTTTAAGTGACCATACCACCTGAGATTAGCTCTGCTAACACATTCCTGGATGCTGACAATGTGAAGTTCTTACCTAACATCCTCGTTTTTAATATGATATTGCCATTGATGCCATCTGTTCACGCCTATAATCTTTCTCAGGACTCTCATATCTGCTGTCTCTAGTCTTCAGTCAAGTGTTTTACTTCTGACCCAGCTCTCAGATCCATAAGATCCGTGTTGCGACTAATTTCTCTCTTATTCCATATGAATTTATTCAATTGACTTCCCACCATACCAGCTTTGCTGATTCTGTTGTCTATTTCTATATTTAATTTACCATTTCAGTAAAAATCGTGCCTAAATAGCTGAAATGTTTTACTTGTTCCACAGGTTCTCCATTCACAACACAGTTGACATTTTCAATGATTCTGCCTATTTTCATTGTCTTTGTCTTTTTATTGCTGACCTTCATACCATATCTATTACAACAGCTATTCAATTTAGTCAGAGAATCTTGCAGACTTGTAGCAGATTTATTTAGAAGTATAACATCATCCGCATAAAGCAAAGAGCTGACATTAACATCTCCAATTTTGATATCAGGTTTAATATCACATTCCTTCATAATGTGATCCATATAGATAATGAATAACTAAGGGGATAATGTACATCCTTGTCTCACACCAGATTTAACATTAAACCATCTTCCTGTACTTCCTTCAATTCTAACTGCTAACTTACAACTCAAATAAAGACTAAGTATTGCTTGATATAATGCCCCATTGACACCATATAACTGCAGCGTATTGAATAGCTTCTCTCTTGGCACCTTGTCATATGCCTTTTCCAGATCGACAAAACTTAAATACAGATCTTTGTTATATTCCCATGCTTTCTCAACTATTTGTCGTAAAGTGAAGATCTGATCCTGACAGCCTCTATTTGACCTGAATCCAGCTTGTTCTTCACCAAGCTTTTCTTCCACAATTCTTCTCAACCGTTTCTCAAGTATACTTGCATAGATCTTGCCAGGAACACTCAGTAGGGAAATACCTCTGTAATTCTCACAAGCAGTTTTATTTCCCTTTTTTATATATGGGTACTATAAGAGCTCTACTCCAATCATCGGGAATTCGTCCCTCTGTCCAGGCTTTCTGAACTATGCAGTGCAGCCACTGTAAGACTCTCATACCACCATACTTCAGCATTTCTGGTCGAATATCATCTACTCCTGCTGCCTTTCCACATTTTAAGCTTTTGATGGCTTTTTCTACTTCAAGTATGGATAAGCATTCCTGACTGCATGCCTGGTCAGTGTTTTTTACCACTGTGCTATCATCACTGCTTGTTTCATTTAGCAGTTTTTCAAAGTAATTACTCCATACTTCAAGGATATCTTTTTCTCCCATTTTCATGTCACCTTTATCATCTCTAATTCCTTTTATAGCACTCTTTCCTCCATTCTTAAGCTTCTTCAACAACCTCCAGAATATTTTGCCACCTTCTTGATATTTATTTTCTATATTCTTGCGAAAGTCCTCCCATGACTTTTGTTTAGCTAGTTTTACACAGTTTTTAGCATTCTTGCATTTGTCTCTATATTCTCTAAGAGCACAAGCTGACTTATTTGACAGGAACTTTTGGTATGCTTTCTTCTTTTCCTTCACTGCCTCTTTAACTTCCTGTGTCCACCAGGGAGTTCTAATTTTTTTTATCCTTAGACAACTTCACCACATGCCTCTTTGGCCGAATCAATCAATGTTTTCTTCAGAGTTTGCCACTGAATCTCCAAGGTTTGATTCATGTTCTCAAACTATCATTTTTTCTTCAATAATCTTTGTGTATTTTAGTCTACAGCTCACATCTGAGAGCTGCTCAACTTTTATTCGCTTTAAAACTTTTTTACATGTTATTCTTTTCAATATGAAATTCAATTTTATCCTGCTCAAGACTAAATAGTGATCACTTCCAATTTCAAATTCTCTGTACACTCTGGTGTTCTGCACCAGGGAGAAAACATCACTATCAACAATAACATAGTCAATGAGACTTTTCTTATTCCTAGTGTTGGATCCTACTTCGTCTTAATCTGTTCCTTGCATCCGACATGTTATTTACTATGATGTTCTTAACCTAAAAATAGTTGCTAGTTGGTTTCTAATTCAAATATAGAGAAAATTTATATTTAAAGACTGCGCCACTCTATATCTGAATTAGTTCAAGAATTGAAGAAAAATCAACCCTCAACTATTTCTCCTTAATATATATACTGGCCGAGTATATTTGACTTACTTAATTTACCCGCTTTGGTTCGAATATTTTATGAATGGTGCAGTAAAAGATATTCAGGCAAAATACAACTTTTGATTAACAAAAACAAACATTTAATATAAGCTATATAACACATACATAAATTCTACTTCTAATTTAAACAATAAAAACAAGTCAAACATTAAGCCAAGTCAATCACATTAGTTCAACCTTCCAAGCCTTCGCATACACTTTCTCAGCTTCTGAGTTACAAAGTTCCTACACATATATAAATATAATAGAACTTCCTATCTAATCAGTTTTCACACACTTCTCAGTCATGCTATAAGTTCAAAATATCGCAGGCACTAATAGCTGAAAATATCTCTCTAAGAATTCTTAACTTCAACTCTCAATCACGAAGAGTTTCCACAGTTGAGGTTAGGTTAAGCGTAGCATAATTAACACTCAATTCTTCAAGCATTGAAATGATACACTAAGATAGTCCTTACCGGAAATAGTTCCTAGTACATCAAATACGTTGTGAGCAAACTTTTAAATTATTTTTATTTCACTTAAGAACACATCTACAAGACTTATCCACAGTTATAATTAAAACACTATCAATCACGCTTCAGAAATCCAGACATCGACTGCAGGGTACTTCAACTATCCTTGTTACCACTCAAACTAATTAAAACACTGTGTGGGTCTCCTTAGGGCAAATCGGAAATAAGCCGCAATTCTAGACCAACTGGGTTTATTCAGAATTCTTCCTTGAACGTCCAGCTTTTTATATTATCCGATTACAGCATCAATTTCCCTTTTATTATTACTGCTGGCTTCACTTTCAGCTAACTATAAAATTCACTTCATCCTAGCTCACTCATAAAAATTATCCTCTTAACTCCTGCCCTTAAGAACCTTTCATTTACTTCTACTTCTCTAGTTTATGCCCTTGCTTCCTTTCACTTCCAAGTTTCCGTCCCAACTCTCTCTTGTTACCTCTTATATTTTTTTATTATTCTTTGTCCAGCCCTCGCTTTGTTCCACTCGCGCTCGTTTATTTCACGCGTTTCCATGACAACAAATAAACGTAAACATTTTCGCTAACGTTACATAAGGTTATACCACTACATTCAGTTATTACATAACGTTAAACTTTCACAAACAAGAATAAATAGAATATTTGCATTTCAATAAATGCGTAGTTAAATTACAAATACAAGTTCTTATAATATTGACATAACAATAAATAAAATAGCTTAATAATATTTAATACAGATTCTTATTACTATTAACACATATCTTTGATTAACCAATTAAATATTAGATATAATTAAGGTAATTACATGATATCAAATTACAATTTAAGTTATTTACATTAAATAATATTTACAAATGTAGCCTTTGTGATAGAAGATCATGTTGGATTCTGAAGCAAATAATAATTACTCTAATATCTACATAATCAGAATCCAACACTAGCCTCTTCTCTCCATGTGAATTTGTGCACATTTTTATGTTGGAACATGGTATTAGTAATAACCAGTCCATGTCCTGAGCAGAAATCCAACAGATATTTGCCATTATTATTAGCTTTGCTCTTTTCTCCAAATTTTCCCAAAATATTTTTGTAAGACTGTCAATCACTTCCTACTCTGCTATTTAGATCCCCAACAAAGACCAACTTTTCCCTTTTCATTGTGTCAGTTGCTTTTTCTAAAGCCTCAAAAAATTCCTCCACTTTTACCTTAGTAGAACCTTCTGTGGGACCATAGGCATAAATAAGTCTCATTTTCCAGTTCCCCATTCTCATATTTGCCCACATTACTCTACTTGAGACCGACTGCCATTCAAGAAGATTAGCCTCGTATTTTGTGTTGAGTACTATGGCTACTACTTCTTTTCCTTGATTGTCATTGCCTGAATATAACATTTTGTATTTATTGCTCAGAAAGATCTCACCAGTTTTGGTCTTTTTTGTTTCAGTCACCCCTATTATGTCGATCTGGTACTTATCTAATTCCTCAGCTAGCTCCATTTCTTTGCCATTCAGGCTTCTTACGTTGATAGTACCGATCTTTAACTCTGGTGATGTTGAGTTGGGGTTTATTTTCAGATTTGTTCCAGTAGCTGACTTTTCGCTGTTCGCCCTGGTTCTCTGGCGAAAACAACGGGAGCTTTGTTTAACAGGGCGATGCCCCAGCCGGCATGAAATTTTGTCATGTTGTACAATCATTCAATATTTTGGTTTAACCAATAAGAATACAATTTGGTAGGCTAAATCCCAAATTGCCAGCCCATCCTCGTCCGTTCAGTATCCAAGTAGATATCCAACAGGGTGCACCACGAGAAGGTGAGGACTGGACATTAGGTCAGAAGCCCTGGTCGGTTCTCCGCATTCCTTTAAAGGCTATGTGGAGGTCTCCTCTCAGTTATACAGCTTGGACCCTTAAGCACCCCTTAGACAACAATTCTATAATAATAAAGTTCTTACATGAGTTTTCTTCTGTTTTTAGAATTCTTTTCATTATGCCAACTCATGGTATTGCATTATTGAAACAAAACTCTTTATAATAGCTACACAACGATACTGCTGGATTTTGCAAATGTGTTTGACAGAATACCATGTGGAACTCTGTTACCCAAACTGCAACAAATGGGAATGGATATGAAACTGGTGATATGGATAAAAGGATAGCCTGATGCACAAATATCAAAAAGTAGTATATGGAGAAGCAGAATTCAAGAGAAGGCAGGTGATCAGTGGTGTCAGAAGGCTCTGTACTTGCACCATTACTGTTTAATTTGTACATAAATGATACAGGAAATAATTTGAAGGGATATATTCACCTGTTTGCTGATGATGCAAAGTTAGGTAGGGTAATAGTTAATTAAGGTGATACAGAGAGCTTGCAAGATATTTAAATATGCTGACACTATTGGACAAAACATAATGGATGCCAATTTAATGTGGAAAAGTGCAAGACATTTTGTGTATGCATTTTGGGATACAAAGATTACAAGCTGTGTACCACATTAATGGAACTGTACTCCAGGAAGTTGATGAAGTCAGGTATTTGGAAGTCGTAGATAGAGAGTTGAAGTTTAGAGGGCATGCTGCTAAAGTAGCCACAATAACTCACGGGATTACTTAGTTGTTGAAGAATATACTAACAAGCAGAGATAAAGGAGTTATCATTCCTTTTTATAATGCCTTGATATGACCACATCTGGATTACTGTGCCTGGTCACCTGAGTTTCTTGGGGTGAGGAAGTGGTGAAGAGGATCAGAGGCAAGTAACCAAGATAGTGAGAAGTCTGTAGAATGCTTCCTATAAGGATAGATTGAATATTTGTGGATTGCAAAAATTTGTTCATAGGCAAAAAAGGAGGGGATTAAAGAAACATTTAAGTTACTTAAAGAATTTTATAGATGTCTAAAGTGAATAACTTTTGTAATAGATATGGTATGAAAGTCAGCATTAAAAAGTCAAAGACAATGAAAATAGGCAGAAATATAACTGCCTTGTCAATGGAGAACCTAGAGAACAAGTAAAACATTTCAGCTACTTAGGCACGATTTTTAGTGAAGACGGTAAATTAAACATGGAAATAGACAAATGAATCAACAAAGCTTTTAATCAACAAATGTAAATATTTAATATATATATATATATATATATATATCAAGGCTTTGTGCGCTAGAGGGGAGGGGGGAATTCAAACGCAAATAATTTCGACTACTGGGTATAGCCAATAACTCCTGCCCAGGGAAAGAAATCGTTATCAGCAAAGCAGCCAGCACTAAGAGATGGAAATCAGTATGCAAAAAAGAGGGAGAGAAAAATAAATGTGCAAATTATCTAAATACGCGAACTACCATGGGTGTAATATAAAACCACGTGGTATTAAGTTGAGATTCTTAGCATAACGTTCGTTTAATTTAAACTACCTCACCTTCGCATGCAGATCTATAAGACTGACATCAAAAAAAGGCTGCAACGCATCTTCAACAGATGTTAAAGAGCTGTGAAAAGTTTCAAGGCATTCCTGAATTTCTAACGGAAAATCGCTCTTACTACTTGAGGAAGTCATTACTATACGATAACAATGGATTGCTACAGCGGTGCCATCTGGAAACAGAAACCTAAACTCTTTAAAATTATGACATTATTATTAACATCAGATCTCTATAGAATCAAAAGACTCCTCAGGCTTGAATTCTGAGGATAATAAATTAAATAAATAAAGAATAAATAAAGCGTAGTTTAAAAATTAATGAAATTACGTTTACTTTGAAATAAAAAAGTAAATTTGTAGACTGGCAAAAGGCAAACAATATTTCATGAAGCAGAAGAAGTATATTTCCATTCTTCTTCTTCTTCTTCATGTAGCTTTCTCAATGAGAGGGTGCAGCACCATATCCTTCCAGTCCTCTCTGTTAGCAACTCTTCTTTTTGTTTCAGAATAGTCAGATGAACCTGTCCATGATCTTATATCATCAAATAATGTCATTTTTTATCTCTTGATACTCTTTTCATAATCTTTCCCTTCTAAAGCTATTAGTGTCCTCTGTCCTACTGATCCCCTCAATACATGTCAGCCTCCTCTGTCCTGCTGATCTCCTCAATACATGTCCTGCCCTTCTCATCTTTCTCTGGATCATTTCCTGCAATAAAAATTTCTGTGTTTTCATTCTCTGTAGTACTTCTATACTTGTCACATGCTCTGTCCATAAGTTTTTCAGGACTCTTCTGTAGCACCACATTTAAAAGACCTCTATCTGTTGTCTTACTCTCTGCTTGAATACCCAGGTCTCACTTCCAGATGTGAAAAGTGGCTAAACTAATGTTCTTATTATTCTTTTCTTTGTCTCTATACCAACAGAACTTCTGAGCAGATCTTTATTTTTCCAAAAGGCATCTTTAGCTATGGCGATTCTTATTTTTATTTCTTGATCTTGTTTTCCATATGCAGCAAAGTAGGTAGCTAAATATTTGTATTCTGTTGTATGCTCGATTTTTATATGGTTTATGAATATTATATTTCTGGTTCGGATCTATTTTCTTTTGATAATCTCCTAAATTTGGTCTTTTTGTATTTAAATGGAGGCCAAAATCTTTACCTTCTCCAATTAGCAGGTGCTGTAATTTAATTCTGTTTTCTGCAATTAGAATGGTATCATCAGCATATCTAAGATTGTTGTATTTTATACCATTTATACTGATTCCTTTATTTTGTTTTTCAATCTTTTTCATCACTGTCTCACTGTAAATATTTTGTTTTTCAATCTTTTTCATCACTGTCTCACTGTAAATATCAAACAGATTTCGTGAAAGTATGCAGCCCTGTCTAACTCCTCTTTTTATTTTCAGTTCAAAAGTCTAGGAGTTAAATAGATGCATTTTCTGCTTGGAGTGAACTACTTTTATAAGTTTATGTACGTGATCGTCTAAATCTAATTTTTCTAGAATATTAAACAGTTTATTGTGTTTTACTTGATCAAAGGCTTTCTGAAAGTCTATGAAGCATATGTATATGTTCATATTCCTTTCAAGTATTCTTTCCAATAATATTTTTAGTTCCAGCATTAATAGTTCCCATTCCTCTTCAGAAGCCTTTCTGTTGATCACTTAGATCACCGGTGAAGGTTCTTTCAATTTCCATTAAAAATAAATAAATATTAAACCGTGCAGAAAAACTGTTTTGGCCACTGATCAACTTTTTCAAACTACTTCGGAACAGACTTACTGCAACATTTTCAACACCGATTTGTAGTTTTATCACTAAAGTGGTTTCACACTGTTAATAAGGGTAGTATATCTAAAAATAGTTTTAGACAAATAAAATAACCAATCACCCTACGCAAAATATTCCTTCCGATTTTATGTGCTTTCAGAGTGAATAGGACTTATTTACTAATTTTTAAGTGAGTTGGTCACAAAAAAATGTAGACTGGCAGCTATGGTGTACAGGGTAAGACTGCAAGATTTAAGGTGATCAATGGGGCACCCGCATCCGGAAGGATGAGTCCATAGTTATTTAGTCTTTACATTAATGACATCGGATTTTACAGGAGACATGCAACTGTTTACTAATGATAAAAAATAGACAGGTTAATTAGGAATGCATCTCAAATGAGCACATGTGGAATTATCTGAATAGGCTGCAACTGTTGGCATGGAATAGAACAATCAGTTCAATGGAGCAAGTGTAAAATTATCAGAACCTGATCAGGCAAAGGAGCTTAGAGTTTTAGCAGGAATTAAATTTGGACTTCAAATACAACTCAGAGGGCAGTTCTAAGGAAGCGCATTAACATGTATGGATAAATTGTGTGAAGATCTGGTCTTCGGTTTCTGAGGTAATAAAAATAATGCACAGTGGAGAGGGTGCAAAGGAGAGTAATAAAGATGATATCAGAAATGTGGACCATAGAATAAGAGAACGGATTTAGAATTTGTTGACTGCAGGCATTAGCAAACAAGGAGAAAGGTAAATGATATGATAACAGAGACCTGCAAACTTCTGAAAGGGTATATAATAATAAATGTAATCTTTTATTTAATGGAGGTGGAGAGACAATGATAGGGCATCCATTGAAATTGTGAATGAATACAATCAAGAAAGTGATGAGGGCTGTCAACACTATACAGACACTCTTCAATATAGTAAATATGGTCACAAACATTGCTCATAAAGGTATTAAAAGAAGCACACGGTTTTGGAGTCTTCATAGGCAAATATTAACAGTAAAATGGCTTTATTGAAGGGCTCAGTGACTTTCTACGAAGCACTACCATAGGATACTCCTTTGCAACAACTCAGTTCGTCAAATTTCCACACTGCTGCAGCATCCCTAATCGGCCATTGGTGATGTTATTCTGTTGTAGAAACACCTACAATACAAAAACAGCATAATCGCGATCTGCTAGCCTACATAAAATACGGAGCTGGAGCGGGCAGTGCTGATCCCATGGCATGAAAAAATCAGTTGAAATACTTCCTACCGAAATGCCTCAGCAAAGAACACTATCATTCATTTCGATCTGCAGAACATGGGTTTCTATGGCAATGTAGCTGCACACAAGGGCACCATCAAGAGTCAGGTAAAATAATGTATAGTTCTCTGCTATTTAACTTTGCAGAAGTGGAAACGCTTTTTCTAGAGTGATGAATTACTCTTCACCATTCTGGTAGTACGACAGCCTAGTCTGGGTTTAGCAGATGCCAGGAAAATGCTTCCTCCCCAAATGTGTTGTGCCAGTTGTCAAGTTTAGGGGAGGAGGTATAATGGTTGTTTTGTTTTTGTTTTTTTAGGTGGAGCGCCTTAGTTCCAGTGCTGGAGCAATTTACCTCTGCGGCCTATAATAACAGTCTAAACAATTCTGTGTGTCTAACTTAATGCCAACTGTTCAGTGAATGTGAATGCAATTTTCTCTATCAACCCGACAATGCCCTGGTCCACAAAGCAAGATCTGTAAATGAGTGATTTGATGAGATGGGAATTCAGGGGCTTGACTGATCTACACTGAGCACTGATCCCAACCCCAATGAATTCCTCCAGGATGAACTGGAACGTCCACTGTGGATAAGCCGAATCTCTCGACATTAGAGACTTTTCTAATGCTCTTCTGAAAAATGAAAGACATTATTGCAGCAATGTACCAAAATCTAGTAGAAAGCCTTCCCAGAGGATTTAATGCAACAAAGGATTGACCAACTCCTTATTAATGCCTTTCATATTAGTTTGAGAATTGGGATGAACCGACGTCCAGGTAATTTTTGATCAGAAAGTGTATTTTATTTTATATCACATGCAATGCCCGTGTAGCTCAGTGGAAGTGGCGCTTGTATCCTCAGTACTAGGCCGCACGAAGATAGACTTAAGTTCAAGTCTAGTCGCCAACACAATGATTAGACCTTTCTTCGACTGGTTGCTGATTTAGTCGATCTCTCTCTCTCTCTCTCTCTCTCTCTCTCTCTCTCTCTCTCTCTCTCTCTGGCACAGGCAAACGGGTTTGTTCTCTCAGTGGAAACTTGTGTTTTTCAGCGCGTAAATTGAAAAAAAAAACGACCAAACGACCGAAAACCCACATTATTTCATACAAAAACGTTAGATACCAAGAGATGTCAGCACTTGTTTGTCCATCTCTTCATCGGTTTCTGCATGTAATTAGCGACAGCCTTGTGCCAGCTATCTCCGATTGGATACCGCTGAAAATTAAACTGCTCACTCTGTCTCCAAAAGCTAAATAGAGTTAAACGGCCCACCTACTCCCTATAAGGGAATAAAAGGAGTTAGATGATTTATTTATTAATCACATCCAATGAACTTAGAACTCTCTTTCTTCGTGTGCCCTAGGGATGCAAATGTCATTTCCAAAGGGCTACATAAACTTAATATAATTAAATTTTATTCATGAAATATAAGGCCTGTGCAGAAAATTGAAAGGGTTGTGCAAGTCTTCAGTCCTCTTACGTCCTGGGTATTCTGCTTTCTTTATGTAGATAACATAAATGCACTAATAATATATTTATATATCTATATCTATCTATATGTGTGTGTGTGTGTGTGTGTGTGTGTGTGTGTGTGTGTGTGTGTGTGTGTGTGTGTGTGTGTGTGTGTGTGTGTGTGTGTGTGTGTGTGTGTGTGTGTGTGTGTGTGTGTGTGTGTGTGTGTGTGTGTGTGTGTGTGTGTGTGTGTGTGTGTGTGTGTGTGTGTGTGTGTGTGTGTGTGTGTGTGTGTAGAAAGTTTTTTAACTTGGGTAAACTATGTTAAAGATACCAAGCAATTTTATAAGCTAGGTTTTAATAATTTTTTTCCCAAGTAAGTAAACAGACGAGTAAGTCAAGTTTGCACCTGAACGTAGTTCAACTCTGAGGCAACTCGTGGTAAAGGTGCAATAAGCTCTGCATTACTTCAGCCTTGGCATTTTTTTTTTTTTTTTGGTCTGGCTCCCACTGATGAGACCTCAACAAAAGTCAAAACCGGTCTGGGTAGTGGCTCTTGCCTTTAATGCATAGCATCATACATCTCCGTAAGGGGATGTGCTTTACATTACGGAGAAATACTAAGGAAAGTGATCAGGGCGTACTCCACCTTTATTACGAGTTGCCTCAGAATTGAACTACGTTCAGGCGCAAACTTGACTTACTTGGGAAAAAAGGATTAAAACCTAGCTTATAAAATTGCTTGGTATCTTTAACACACACACACATATATATATATATATATATATATATATATCTCCTAGAATGCCTGTACAGAGGTGTATAAATCCATATACACCTCTCTCTCTCTCTCTCTCTCTCTTGAAAAGTATTGATTCATTGATATACTGTATTAGGTTCATAGCAGACAACTGCCGCCATCTCTTAAACACTGATGCATTCGTATTATTTCTAGTTCTACAGTCGATTGTTGAGATGCGAGGTAAAAAACAGGGTTTAGATGATAAACAGAGACTTACTTGTCCATGCCAAAAGTCGACTAGCTGGGGATCAGGACTGCTGAAGAAAGGTTTAGAGAAACTTCCTCTAGTGGACACATAAAATCGAACTTAGAACTGTCTTTCTTTGGATGGCTTAGGGATGCAAACGCCATTTCCACAGGGCTACATAAGCATAATATAATTTAAATTTTATTCATGAAATATAAGATGAACTCATGAATAAAATGTAAGGGAATAAAATTCATAGCAATCTGAAAATTATGTTTGCATCCATAGCATTAGCGCACCCGAAGAACGAGCGTTCTAAATTCGATTCTAGCATATTCGATTCAATAATATAAATAGTATTGGAGACATGGACAGGAGATGGCAGCTATTGTCTGCCATATTCTTCTTCCTAGGTGTCAATTAAAATCACTAATAATCTTGGACCAGGTATTCTGTGATTGGTTGGATGCTTACTGCCCACTATTCTTCTAAAGTCAGTTAGGACTAAATGTACTCTGGGGAATAAAAGACATTTGCGGAGATCATGAAATATGTTTTTGTATTATCTAGAAAGAATAATTTTAGTGCTAGAAAAATTAAACAGTAATATTTTAATGTTATTTTATTTATTTTAAACGTCATTTTCTTGTGTACTTCTGAGAATCAGTCATTTATTTAAACTAGCAGTACATGTAATTTGGTATTTTGTAATCTGTTAATATTTTGGGGTTGTTAGAGTTGTATGCAAATAAAATCTTTTGTTGTTTTTTTTAAATTATACAAACACATTTCAATAACTTAAGTAAGAAAAATGCAGTAAGAATCTCCTGTTGTGTATAATTAGCATTGACAGCCAAATATTCTATTTGGCGGTCAACTACTTCTTCTGTCCAATATTTAATATTACGACTAATATCATATTCTAAAAAAAAATCCAATGCTTTAAAGGTATGTTTATTTCATATATGATAAAAAGATACCCAGTTTTTTACTGTTGTTGAGAACATCGAAGATAGATTTTTCATAAAATCTACGAATGGAAGCAGTAAAGGCTAAAAGACAAGCATTATGTTCTTAAATTGCATAGGTTTGGTTTGTCTCTGTTATGAGAGAAGATGGTAAACCTTTCTGAGGAAGAAAATCATACTACACATGCATAAATTGTTGGAACTCGTATTTAATTTTATGGCATTTAATTCTATTTAGGGATTTCCTTACGATCGGAGATTTTTTTTTCCGAGGGAACCTACTTTAAAGTTTTCGTTATTTTTGACTTGTTCAATAAATAAATACAGTTACCTCATATTGGATATCACAATCACATGAAAAGAATTCGTTAAGAAAATTATCTAAAATAAACTTCATGTTGATTCAACTAACGAATTATTATTTTATTCTCGAAATATAAAATAATATATCTCTTTTCCTTCCCAGGAGCTCCTGTCTTGGGAGTACGTGGTTAGCGGCCACGGGGTCCCGAGCTGAGCCTGACATTGCTTCCACTTACATGTGTCAGGTTCCTTCTATATCCTTTCGTATATGACCTTACATTGCTGACTCTGGCTTACTTCGATCCCGAGGGTATTAGAGTACTCGAGGCTCGAGGGTGTCTCTCCTTTTCTCAACTTCTACTCTAGCTGGTAGAGGGCAGCAGCTCTACTAGTACTTGCTGGAGCACTGCGGTGGAAAAGGCAACAACAGGAAACCACTCCACTAATATCCCTAGAAAAATTTAGTAGCAATGAATAGAACTTATAAGGGGGCAGCTACCAGCCCGGAAAACCAAAGTGGCATCGCCTTGGCACAGAGAGGAAAAGAAGCTGCACATTGGAATGGATACAATATCGGGAAATAAGGACGCTTCCAGGGCTGCTGTTCCTCCCGATAAAATCTCTAAAAGTGACACTTAAAACAAGCTATAAACAAACTGAAAATGAAAGATCGTCAGAGAAACAAAATTGCAACAGGGAATGTGAGAACAATGAACACATGTGAAAAATTAGAAAATCTCAAACAAGAAATGGACAAAGGAAAAATTGATAATAGAGGCTCTGTGAAGGAATAGGTGATATTTATAGTGACGAAGAAAGAGTAATTTACTCAGGTAGAGATAAAAAGGAAAAAGAAGTTGCACTTGTTTTTAATAAAAGAACAGCAAAGAGCATCATTAGCATAAAATGTCTGGATGACAGTATTATGGTAATAAAATTGAAGGCTGAACCTATGGACATAACAATAATGTAAGTATATATGCCAACAAGTGACCATTCAGATGAGGAAATAGAGGAAATGTACGAACGATTACAAGAACTAATTAAGGAAGAAAAAAGAAAAGACTATATCATTATAATAAAAGAAGACGAGGATGGGAGTGTAGTAGGAAAATACGGAATAGGTAATAGAAATGAGAGAGAGGAAAGGTTAGTGGAATTCTGTAAAGAAAATAAGCTAATAATTACCAATACTTGGTTCAAAAAATCTAAGGGAAGACTATACATATGAAAAAAACTGGATATACAGAGAGGTATCAAATTGATTACATTATAGTAAAGCAAAGATACAGGAATAGTGTCAAAAATGCATGCACGTATCCTGGAGCTGATATTAACTCTGACCACAACCTACTATTCATAAAAATAAATGTGAAACTAAAGAAAATAAAAGAAGCTATGAAAAGAAAAAAATGGAACTTAGAGAAATTAAAAAAAACAGGAATTTGGAAATAGATTGGAGAAAGAAATAGAGGAAACAAGTTTTGTCAAAACTGATGATCCAGAAAAGAAATGGGAACAAGTTAAAGAGAAAATAAAGAAGATTGCAGATGAAGAAATTGGATATGTAAGCGCTAAAACATTTAAAAAAAAACTTGGATAACAAATGAGATGATTTCTCTAATGGAAGAAAGAATAAAATGGAAAAATAAAGGCACCCCAGAAGGGAAAATACAATACAGGACCCTGAATGACAAATTGAGAAGGGAAGCAGAAAGAAGTAAAGAAGATTGGCTTAAAAACAACGTGAAGAAATAGAAAATTATGAGAGAATGGGAAGGTATGATCTTTTGTATGAAAAAGCAAGAAGCATAAATCACAAGAGAAATGGAATTCGAGCTACAGGCTTAGAAAATAAGAATGGGGAAATCATAACTGAAGAAGATAAAATCCTAATGAGATGGAAGGAATACATTGAAGATCTATATGACAAGGAAAATAGAACAAATCAATTTCCATTAGAAGATATAAAGAAGGTAAATGAAGATGATCTAGGCCTAGAGATTTTGAAGACAGGAGTAGAAATGGCCATTAAAGAACTAAATGTGGGAAGGCAGAAGGAATAGATGAAATACCTGCAGAATTCCTGAAACAACTCCAGAAGAAAGTAACTGAAGAAATAACCAAAATAATAAATTTAATTTATAACAAAGGAGAATTACCAAAAGATTTTATCATCTTAATATTTATATCTATAGCAAAGAAAAGTAATGCAGTGAACTGCAAGGATTTTAGAACAATAAGTTTCATTTCCCATACATCAAAAATACTTATGAGAATCTTAACATGAAGAATTGCATCTAAAGTGGAAGAATTTCTTAGAGATGATCAGTTTGGTTTCAGGAAGGGTAGGGAAACAAGAGATGCAATTGGACTGTTAAGAATAGTAAGTGAAAGAAGTCTGGAAGTGAATAAAGAAGTTAATATCTGTTAAGTAGATTTTGAAAAAGCTTTTGACTTTGTAAAATGGGATAAGATGATGGAATTAATGGAAAATATTGGTATAGATTAGAAAGACAGGAGGCTAATTATTTCACTATATACGGGACAAACTGCCATGGTGAGAGAGATATATATGGTACAACAGACCAGGTGTCATTGGACGAGGAGTAAGACAAGGCTGTTTTCTGTCACCAATTTTGTTTAACGTGTATTCCGAAGCAATGTTAAAAGAAGAGAATTCTGAAAAAGAAATAAAGATTGGAAGTAGAAAAATATTTGCAATAAGATACGAGATGACAAGGCATTAGTATCAAATACTGAAACATGACTGCAACATCTGTTGAACAAATTACTGGAATCAACAAAGGTAATGAAAATAGCAGGGAAAGAGACAAATATGGATATCAGAATAAATGGGGAAAAATTGAATCAAGTAAAGACATTTAAATATCTAGGAAGTGTAATTAGCAGTAATGGAAGATATAAAAGTGACATAAAAGCAAGAATAGCGATGCCTTTAATAGAATTAAAGGCATCTCTTCCCATCAATTAAAAGTAAAATTCTATCCATTTTACTTCTGACTTTATTCAGAAGTAAAATGGATAGAAATCTCGTGAAAAGACTAATGAAATGTTATGTGTGCAGTGTTGCCCTCTATGCAGCTGAAACGTAAATTGAAGAAATTAAGATTTTGGAAAGCTTTGAGATGTGGATTTGGAGATGGATGGAAAAAATCAAATGGACACATAAAATAACTAATGAAGAGGTCTTAAAAAGAGTACCAGAAGAAATAAATCTGTTAAGGAGGATAAAACGAAGAAAGGGAAACTGTATCGGACATATTCTGACAAGGAATGGAATCATCAGAGATGCCATCGAAGGAAAAATAGAGGGGAAAAAGACCCAGAGGAAAAGTAAGGAAAACAATACTAGATGACATGCTGAGTGGAGACAGGTACACAACCTTGAAAGAGAAGGCTCAGAACAGAAGAGAGTGGAAGAACAAGTATACCTCATTATGCCCCTACTTGAAGTATTTCATAACTAATCCGCTGCATTCAGTCGCTCTACTCTTGGATACATACTAGTTTATACTGATGTCAACTGAAAACACAGATTGCATTTCGTTTCTCCAGAAATCATAAAATTTCGCGATCTACAAAATAACTTATTTATACAATTAATTATTGTTCAAAGTGTACTATAAGTGTTGGGATCACTGAGCATACGAATATGATATACAAAATGTTTTACGAATGTTCGGAATAAAGCTCCATATTAGCATATCCACTCTTTAGCCAAGAGGCTGCGGGTTCGAATCCCGCTATGGATGGATGCTGTACTGTCGACAGGGTGTAGCATAGAGGTAGCCTACCTCACGCAGCCGCTTAAATAAGGGCGCTCGTTCAGCCATATTGCAGGTAGATGCAGTAGAATGGTAGGCAATAGTGACAAGATCAAGATAAGATAAGGAATCGTGACGTGATTGGTTGTTTATTTGATCACGTCATGAGTTTGTAATGTTAGGAATTTCCCTAGGAGCATATGTGTGTGACGTCACGTTGTTTGTTTTGTTCGCGTATGGAATTATGGGTAATGATTAGAGATAAGGATTCGTGTCGTGATTGGTGGTGCACTTCTGACAAGATCAAGATCAAGATAAGATAAGGAATCGTGTCGTGATTAGTGGGACACTTCTGACAAGATCAAGATAAGATAAGGAATCGTGACGTGGATGCTTGTTATTATAGATTTTGGAATTTCGCTGGGGCCCTCGTCTGTCAGGGGCATCACGTGGTGTGTTTAGTTCGCTTTTATATTTCAGTAACCTATAATGAAAAAGTCAACTGTATTATCAGACTTGTGTTTGTGTTCTGTGCTGTGAATATATGTTAAAAATCAACAATTTGGAATATTCAGAAAACCAAGATGTTCCCATTCTGGAAAGAAATGTAAGTTAATTTTTTTAACTTAAAATAACAACTGATAATTGTAATTTCAATAATCACTGTTTGTATGTTTTGGTAAGTGTAATTCTAATACTGAATAGTTTTTTTTCTCATAAGAATAATCATAGGGTACATATTAGAGTATCAACATGGATACATTAGCGACTTTTCATGTCTAATGTGTGTGTGTGTGTGTGTGTGTGTGTGTGTGTGTGTGTGTGTGTGTGTGTGTGTGTGTGTGTGTGTGTGTGTGTGTGTGTGTGTGTGTGTGTGTGTGTGTGTGTGTGTGTGTGTGTGTGTGTGTGTGTGTGTGTGTGAGAGAGAGAGAGAGAGAGAGAAAGAGAGAGAGAGAGAGGGACACCAGCATATAATTAAATTATTCAGAAAGCCCTAAACATGTTGCCATCATGACTTACTCTAAAAATTCCCACCCTTTAACAGGAAAGAAATACCCCAAACTATATTGGAAAACTAGCAAAGCCATCTAAAGACAATCAAACACAAAACATGATGACAATGATGGAAGTGTGTCACCCTGGGAAAATTCTAAGATATCTAATGTCAAAAACATCGCCCACAATTCCATAGGCAAACCAAAATACCATATGATATCACAGAGAGACATATGTTTCCCAGAAATTTCCAAACATAATGTCACGATTCTTATCTCTAAATAACACCCATAATGCATTAAGCGAACCAAACACACCATGTGATGTCCCTGACAGACGAGGGCCCCAGCGAAATTCCAAACATTCCAAAATCTATAATAACAAGCATCCACGTCACGATTCCTTATCTTATCTTTATCTTGATCTTGTCAGAAGTGTCCCACCAACCACGACACGATTCCTTATCCACTAATATATCTTCCTTTCCATTCAAAACAATAAACAATAACAAAACAAATAAAAAATTTGTTTCCAACTAACAAATGACATCACTTATCTTCATCTGATAACAACAAACATTCACGTCACGATTCCTTATCTTATCTTGATCTTGTCAGAAGTGCACCACCAATCACGACACGAATCCTTATCTCTAATCATCACCCATAATTCCATACGCGAACAAAACAAACAACGTGAAGTCACACACACATATGCCCCCAGGGAAATTCCTAACATTACAAACTCATGGCGTCATATACAATGACATCATCAAATAAACAACCAACACGTCACAATTCCTTATCTTATCTTGATCTTGTCACTACTGTCTGCCATTCTACTAGCTTATAAACAGTTTTATTGTGCGATATCCCTGTAGAGCAAACATTTAATCAATATTATTAGTAATTGTTTTGCATTAATGTTTCTCTTGTAATAAAAACAAAATAGCAATTGATGATTTTCTTATATTTTTGTCTTATAATCCATCAGAGGCGATATTTAATTGCTTGCCTCAGGGCGCGATCCAATCTGGCGACGACCCTGGATGGATGGCTGTGATTGTTCTATTAACTCTGTGTGGAAAGGGCATCTGAGATCCTATCACTTCTAGCAGAAGATTTCATTCCCAATTAGTAGAAGAGTGTCCGTAAAGCGTCAAAATGAAGTCACATGTATATAACTAACAAAAAACGTGAAGCAGATTCTCCAGGAGTTGATTATTATCGTAATCACCTTCTCTGAGCCGTTGCTATCACTCCCAACAGCTGGCAATGAATCATCCCATTATTGTTTTGTTACCAGCATCCTAACAAACATCTCTAGCAACTTAAATCATTCATCGTAGTCACTCTTTCCTTTGCCGGCTACATAATTAAAGAATTCCACATACTTTGTTCCGCTAGCTTCTTTTCTTATGATTTTGCTGCTGCTCTAGCTTAACCTTCTTTATACTTCTTGATCTACTATCTGTCCATTTCCTTACCATCTTCCTATAGAAAATATGAAAATGCCTTCAATTAGAATTATCTTTTTTTTTCTGATTTATTAGTTTTTAAATTTTAATTTTTTTTAAATTTTTTTTTTTAAAGATTTATTCAACACTATTTTAAAACTTCATAGCTGGTTAAAACCGAAACATAACAGCTATGCCTTTACATAATCAATGAATGCCGTACGGAAAAGGAGGAAATTGCTGTGTAGAGAGTCGATAATACGTGACGTATTTCCGGAATTTTTTTGGCTTCCTTTCCGCGTGCTTCGAAGTGTAAGTTGTTGATACTAAATCGACTAGAACTACAGCAGGTAAGCGAGCATCTGTATTCGTATTTCAAGCGGATTTCTCATTATACTTTCATATAAACATATCGATGACAAGGTATTATTTTTTATCTATAATGACAATACATAGTTTAGCATGAAATAACAGAAATATTTGTTAAGATTATATATGATAAAATTTTAGTGGTACCACGGCAATAGAATGCAATTGTGGCTGAATAAATGAAATGACTCTTTTATATTATTGTTGATTTTATATAGTTATTGCTGTTGTTATGGAGATTAATTATTACCGGGGTATCCACAGGATTCAAATCGCAGAATAGTACCGCTCATTTCATTTATCAATGAAATACGAACCTTTGAATGGATGTGTGTGTGTGTGTGTGTGTGTGTGTGTGTGTGTGTGAGAGAGAGAGAGAGAGAGAGAGAGAAAGAGAATATTTAGTTAATTAAAGACTTTAAAATATTTGTTAATGAAATTGTGAAACTAAAGAAAAGATTATGCGTGATAAGAATTTTACAATGTTTGTACTAACTAGAATGCACTAATACCATTTCTCTGTCATTATGCTGTTGAATAAAATCTCGTATTTATAATGGACTTCTTGGAGGTGTCACGTAATAATAATAATAATAATACTTTGAAAAATATACTTAATTAATATGGCAGTTCTTGTGCGCGGTTTCGTTCTTATAGTTGCTGTTACAGTAACTGCTGTTTGAAACGGTGGAATTCATTTTATGTTTAATTATTTTTCAAGAAGTCCGGAAGTAGTTTAAGTGGTTTGGAATTTTCTACCAGTGGATCAATAAAAATAATAACAGAGGAATATGTATAATGTGCACAGTTTTCTGTATAATACTACTTAATCATGTGATTTGGTGAACCAATGAAAATGAAAGTTTAAGTTTCTGCTTTGATTTCATTGTATTTGAAAGGCAAACAAACAAACCAATGAAAAGCGGGTTTCTAAAATAATTTCGTCACCGTAGCAACGCGTTGTCACAAGCAAGAGCGCCACAACAATATATTTAAAAACATTCGACAGTTTTACGCTTACGCTGCTCTTAACTTGAGTGGCGTGCATTGGTTTTATAAAAGCAGCGACGATCTCTCAAAGAGCGTATCGATTATGGTGTTTAACATTAGTGCTGGTTAACAGATGAATTCTTATGGATTTTAACTTATTTTCTTTAACCTGTGTATTCGATCTGTCTTTGGTATGTGTGTAAAACAAAACGATGTTTCATGAGCAAAGTAAAATAGCTGAAATGCGCAGATTGGATTCTGCTTTTATTCTAAATACTATTAACAAAATTCAGGTGAACTTAATATGCAAAATTAATTTCATTTTCTTTTGCATTTTGAAAAAAAAAAGTATTTAATCTGTGCATTATTATCGATGTAAAAATATTGATAGGAAATCAGATGATTTATAATAAGAAGTTATTCACCTTAATGCTATTAATATTTTATAATATTAATATTTTATATTTTATACATATAAAATTGATAAAAGCGGAAACAAAATCCTTAGCCCATCCATGGTACAAATGTACTATAGGTTTACTAATAAACTTTCCTGGGTGGGAACCATATAAAAATAAAAATAAATAAATAAATAAAAGTCACGACTCATTGTCCACCGACTAAATTTAGTAAGATTTTGTTTTGCTTACTTTGTATTATTTTGCTTATAGTTGCAATATTTGAACGAATACTGCTTAAGCATAACTTTGATTTACCTTAAACCCTTGCGAAAACGTTCTCCAAAAACATGGCATATTTAGTACTTTGGAGGATCATCAAGTCTTTAACAAATATAGTGATTACTATTGACAAAGAAATATGTTCGTTATGAAGTACAATAAATTGGAAAGAAATTTTTGTATGAGTAATGCGATCAATATGAAAATATCGTGGGAACTTCTCGCTCTATAAGTGGCAAGATAAGAAAGTCTCGTGATCGATGGGTTTATGACCTTATTAACTTGTGAACGAGTCAACGAATTGCGACGTCTAAAGATGAAACAACTGACTGGAACCAGTGACGACGTAGCAGGGAATGGAGAAGCTGTACATAATGCAAAATTACATTTGCTTTATCAGAAAATAGACAATAAGGGAGAAGAATTACTCGTTTTCCAGGGCGCTGTAAATCCATACTTCGCTGAATAGCTTAGAGATTCTGTACTGCTATATATATATATATATATATATATATATATATATATATATATATGACCTTCAACCATATCGTGTGTATACATTCTAAACGTTTCCAAGTTGAACAGCTTCAAGACTTGATCTTGTACACCGAGAGTAGTTGACTTTCATTACGAATTTCTCTTTAATCTAAATACTTCCCGTGAAACCTTGTTGTTTGGAGAAAACAAGAATATGATTTGTTGTAAAGTATAATATACTTTCCAACTATTTCATAAATCCAAGTTTAACAGCGAAAAATTACTTGATAAAAAATTTACGAAATATTTATTAAAAATGTTTCATGTAAGATTCCTAGCATTTTATGTGTTTTTAGTCAAAAGATTATTTTCATCTCCCGATTGAATCAACAAAATAAGCAGGATTTACACATCAGTGCCACCTGTGCTACTGATGTGTAAACGAGTCAGCTTATTTTCCGGAGCGCAATGAACCTAGGAAAGGCATTTCCGCCCCTAATAAAATGTTCTGCATACTTCCATCATCTCACATTAACATTTCTACTCGTAAATAAAATTGCCATCGTTTAAACATTGCAGTGTTTCAGAATTATCACGCGGCTTCAAGTAATTATTGATCACAATAACTTCACCAGTTTCATTTGTCCTCGTTTGTGTTAAATACATTTAGGAATATATTAATTTCCTAAATCATCGCATGGTGATTTGCTGATAACGATGATGATTATATGAATATAAATACATGCACATGCATATTAAACTGGCGTTGTATAGATGACAGTAAGCGTTAACCCAAGTAATATCAAGCAGTGAGCTTTTCATTTTTGTCTTTCGCCGTAGCCAGTTTACTTTCGTTGTGTGATACTTTTGCTTCCGTATAATGAGGATGGTGTCATTTCAAACGCTTCAGTTTTAAATCAATCAAAAAGGTCAATTTTTTGGAAAGATTTTAATATCATTCGATAAAATGTATAAAATGGCTTCTAAAATTGCTTCAGGATTTCGCCTGCACTGAAGAAAATGTGAGTGTCGAAGTGGAAACAGTTTCAGGGTGATTTTACTGATATGGATGAGAACTAGTTTGTATCAAATCACTTTGCGAACTTTTTTGGGCATACAGTATATACAATTGGTTAATCATTATAAATAAAATTTTTCGTTGTTAATAATAAGCGTCAAGACGTTTTTTTTTTTTTTTTTAATGTAAGCTAAACAACCTTAGGCGCAATAGTTGAGATTTTTTTAATGTGAATCCCATCCACAAAAAGTGGTAAACGCATCATGCATTAATACAGTGAGCGGACCAATGGTTAGCTACTCCAGAAGCTCTGCTTCAATACCAAACTTGGAACTTTTTTCAAGTCTCTTAGTAAGGCAATACCGTGAGTAGTAGAAATCTTACGTAGAAAGATTTTTTTTTAATAGTATAATTTTCGCCATGTGTGTCACAGGCAGCATCTTCAGTACATGTTAAGCTCAAATTAAACAATAACTGACAATTCCAAAAAGCGCCACATAAGTAGCTAGTGTAAGATAACTAAAAAGGCCAATAAAATTTCCTAACAAAAAAAAAACTATGTATACAATAAAAAGGTAGGAAAGATTAGCTGATTTGTAAAGTACTATCTCCCATAAAGGGGATAGACGTAAACCATCGGATCTGTTTAAGTAAAGAGAGTGGAGTAAAGTTTCACATGTTTCTTTATAAAGCCGTTCTATGAGGAACCGACTTTTGTGAAGGACTCTGGTCTTTTTCCAGTGAACTCTATGTCTGGTTAAGATGACATGTTCTGCAAATCCAGACTGTTCAGGTTTAAGGTACTGAATATAAGACTGGTGTTCTTCTAGTCGAATAGAGGCAGAAATTCCTGTTTGTGCGAAATAAGATAATCCCAACAGCAAGGAATCTGGTAGACACCTGAATAATTAAGATGTGGAAGCTTGTCTTTAGGAGAAGTAAGAAAGGTGGAGATTTTTCTGACTGTTCGAAAGGCAACAAAAATATTCAGTGGTTTTAAAACTTTAAAATGATCGTCTTCAGACGATCTCTTACAGAAAGAACTGCAATATATTACTTCTTCCTTTCTATCTAATGGATACAAGAATTCCTTCATCAAAAGAGCTTTGAGTAGTTTTAATATGTCTTCCTCTTCAAATACAGAAGAAATAACGCGCATTCCCATCCCTTATGTACACGGCATTAGTGAACGTATAGTAGCAAACGTTTTCAAACCACTGAATATTTTTGTTGCCTTTCGACCAGTCAGAAAAGTCTCCACCTTTCTTACTTTTCCTAAGGACAAGCTTCCACATCTTAATTATTCAGGTGTCTACCAGATTCCTTGCTCTTGTGGATTATCTTATTTCGGACAAACAGGAAGATCTGCCTCTATTCGACTAGAAGAACACAGTCTTATATTCATTACCTTAAACCTGAACAGTCTGAACTTGCCATCTTAACCAGACATAGAGTTCATTGGAAAAAGACAAGAGTCCTTCACAAAAGTCGGTTCCTCATAGAACGGCTTTATAAAGAAACACGTGAAACTTTACTCCACTCTCCTAACTTAAACAGATCCGATGGTTTACGTCTATCCCCTTTATGGGAGATAGTACTTTACAAATCAGCTAATCTTTCCTAACTTTTTATTATATATATATATATAGGTTTTTTTTGTTAGGAAATTTTATTGACCTTTTTAGTTATCTTACACTAGCTACTTATGTGGCGCTTTTTGGAATTGTCAGTTATTGTTTAATTTGAGCTTAACATGTACTGAAGATGCCTGTGACACCAGGCGAAAATTATACTATTAAAAAAAAAAAAATCTTTCTACGTGAGATTTTCCGTCATTAATTTTGTATTTTTTCAAGTCATTGTAGACCTCCAATAAGCAGGATGGTGGTGTTCCACGAGAAGATGAAATTAATATCCCCTACCTAAAGCCATTCACAAACATCCACTAAAATTCGAATCCTTATCGTACTGGTTCGAATTCCATTTGATGTTTGGAGACGATATTCACTCTGCTAACTAGGCCGGAAAAGTTTGAGAGCTCATTGTCATAATATTATTGTAACATGGTTGGAAAGTTTAGAGTATATGCTATGGTTTAGAATTTTCACAACATTTTAAACAGTTTAAACTTCAAAGAAATTTTTTTCTATTATTATTATTATTATTATTATTATTATTATTATTATTATTATTATTATTATTATTATTATTATTATTATTACATGGCACCATCATTGAGTGTCAGGACTCGTCGAGCGAGGTTACTTCATACAGTACTACATTACACAGTTCACCATTCCACGTCAAACCCCACATGTATTTTCGTCTGTTAACTGATTTATTTATTTTTGTTTGTTTGTTTTTATTTTATTTATTTATTTATTGCAGTTTGGTTGCATTGTAACAAAGGAAAAAAAACTGTTTTATGGCGAAGACTCTTAAATGCTATATAGAAGCAACGTTTCTACTCCCTTTAAATGAGAGCGATCTTTGATGTCCTCCTCGTTTAGATATAATATAGATTATATTATATACAACAACTTCATGTGTTATTTAACGTTCAACGTGTTTATGCACCATTTACCATAGAAACATCTGGTACCGGACGTGAAGCCAGACAATTGCGTGATATCTGAGAATAAGAAATAAAACTCACACTGCTGTATTAACGATGACTTAGATTCAGAGAAAAATGTACTGGCGGTCCTATTGACTTATTCTGAATCACTCAAGTCAAACTAACTGTAGTACGCAAACGCGGAAGGATTCCACATAGAGGCTGTCAATAAACAGCTTATAGAAGCTGTTTATTGACAACCTCTTGAATATAACCAAGCATGTTGTTTTTTGTATTCTTTCGAGTGAATTTTTAGTGATAAATCAGTACTAGATGGAAAAAGGGAAAAAACTTATTTAACGTTTTTTCTCGTTAAATAGAAACCAGTTGAAAAAACAAACATCATATTAGGCTCCACTTTGATACTAAATGTGCTTAGCAGGTTTATGATACTAACAGTCCTATAGTTGCGTTGTTTTTCTTAAATTGATTTTTCATTATCTTAAATTAGGATGAATCCATAATTGGACTTGTCCCGATATACGAATTGGATGACTGAATATTTAGTGTATTAAGCGTTTCACTGGATGGTTGGAGCTTACATCCCACCATTCCTCGTTCCAATCCGAAATTCCAAAATCCAGTTCGACTGGATTTAATTCTTTTGAAATAATTCTTTAGAAATGATTTATATCTCTCACGAAAGCAACATGGTTGTGATCCCTTGTTTGTTCCTGATATCGATCTCCTGGCGATTTTAAGTAAAGTAAAAACCCAAAACGAACACTGAATGAAATCATAAAACAGGCAGCATTCAAAAATGTTTTCATCATTGAAAGATTTGGTAGACTTGTAACAAGTTCCAAGGGGAAATACTCCGAGTGGGACAGCATGGAAAGTGTTTGGTCAAAACCTTTTTTTTTTTTATGTTTTTGTATAGTAGCGGTTTTTCCACTCTTGATATTCTTAAATTATTTCCTTTCATGTTTTTACTAAAACTTTGTTACTGAACAAAGTGTCCATTAATCTTAGAGTATCATAAAAATCTTACAAAAGAGATCACAAGACAAATTGTCGTTATACTTGAGTGCTTATACTAAAAATCGTTGAGGCATGTCAGCGAAGGACTTGAAAAGTTTTACTTTTGATAGGTTTGTGGAGGTGAAATCGATTTTTGAAATTTTAAGCGCGGTTAGAAATAGCCAAGAGTTTAAATGTGTTACGGGAGAACTTAACATTCTCATATCATTAATCTCACCTAAGAGATTGTACGTAAAGGTATGTGATTTTAGATTGTACTCTACATTCTTAGTAAAAATCGAGCTCCTTGATGGATTTAGAATATTACATTTCTGTTCAAAGATTGTTTGTTGACAGTGATGCGACAGAAAAGATTAAAATGATCAGTGTCTTTTATAAACGGGTTAAAATCGGGTTAAGCAGAAGGAGGTGTTTTCTTAAAGTATTTAATTTCGTATCATTCTGGACAGAATTTTGCTGATAAAAAGGTTTAAGTTATTTAAATATACTTTATAAATTTATACTAAATGGATATCTAAAATTATTTCACATAGAGTACGTGTTTTACATTAAACCCAGTTTGAAAACCCAGTTCCCGTCAGTTTCAAGCAGAACCTTGTTGAAAGATTTGAATTTAGTCTGGTGAAGGTTTGTTACGGAACATATATCGATCTATAATTTAAAATCAAAATACAAAATAATTTATATTTGTATCGATACAAAATAAATAACGGAAAAAACTCACGTAGAAAGATTATTTAATAGTATAATTTTAGCCTGTGTATCACAGGCATCTTCAGTACATTAAGCTCAAAATTAAACACTAACTGACAATTCCAAAAAGCGCCACCTAAGTAGCTGGTGTAAGATAACTAAAAAGGTCAATAACTTTCCTTAAAAAAAAAAAAAAAAAAAAAAAAATTAATACAATAAAAAGTTAGGAAAGATTAGCTGATTTGTAAAGTACTATCTCCCATAAAGGGGATAGACGTAAGCCGTCGGATCTGTTTAAGTTAGGAGAATGAAGTAAAGTTTCACATGTTTCTTTATAAAGGCGTTCCATGAGAAACTGACTTTTGTGAAGATGCCTGTGATACACAGGCGAAAATTATACTATTAAATCTTTTTACGTGAGTTTTTTCCGTTATTTATTTTGCATCGATATGTCTACTCACGGTTTACCTCTTTTAAAACTTAATTTACATTTGTCTTCCGAGGAATATACCAAAATACAGACAGGAAGAAGTCTTAACTCTGAGCAGATATATTTGCAGCAATAACTGTAAATGATAAGTGACAATAGTATAAAACTATGATCTCTTCTTTCTTTTACTGCTCTTAACAGCACTTAAGCCCATAACCGTCCAAGATTATCCTTGCATTTCGTAAACATGATTCTATGATAAGATGATTAGCGCTATGCCTGTGAATATATGCATGGGTAAACTGCATGTGCTCTTCTGACCGGTTGGCCTGTATGCGGGAAAAAATTCAAGTTTCAGGGAGAAAACCTCTACCACCTTCGTATGGTCAAGCTAACTCACCTTCACTTGAAAAGCTCTGATAAAAAAAAAGTTAATATCTTTACGTTAATACCTTTTACTTGAGCTGTATTCGTTTCAAGACTACATGATACTGTGAGAAACAGTAGTTCTTAAATTTTTAATTCTATTGGAGTAAATCTATAAAAAAGAGGGGGGGGGAGGAACAAGTAGGTAAGCTGGAAATAATAATACTGCTTATAGTTATATTTCATTCATGTGCGAATGTCTCCATGCTTATATATGTATCTGGCTGAATTTCTACAAGCACCAAGTAGTGTCTTAACCCTACTGGACAACATTATAAAAAAAAAAAAAATCCTTTGTAACAATATCTGTTGTTAGGGTCATTGATCTGTCAATAACGCTTTGATCGTAGGTGCATTATCATTGCTAATCTAGTTAAAGCAACCTGTATTCAGAAAATAAACTTTGAAGTCTTTGAACACGTTTTATACCACTATGAAGCCATTCTAATTCTTTTTGATTGTAATTATTTGGTAAGAGGTGTATGATACCAATAAAAGGTATGGGCATAGATCATATTGGATACGATTCGATACAAAATTTCTCGTAGTTACCTGGTCATTGACTTGAATATTACTGATGATTTTATTTATCGTTTTCGGTTCAACTTCTCCATCCCTTACTAATTTTACAGAAATTACTCGATTTCTGCTCTCGAACAAGTCCCGATATTTCTCTGCAACTCTTACATAATAAATGAGTTTAAAACGGAAATTTCTATATTCCATAAACTTTATTTACAAAGGTAAATAAAGTTTATAAATTAAAATAAATTAAATTAATTAATTAAAGGTAAATAAAGGATACCGGGTGGATATTACACATCGTTTCAGGACTTTTATTCCAAGATTTGTGAATGCACAAGAATGTAGGAAACAACCTTCTTATGCAAGCAATATTTTATGTATTACCACATTTTGAATAACTGTTATTACATCTTGTTTAATACAATTTCTAAATGTTCTTTTATAGGATGTTTGAGATGTGAAGAAAAGGCAAGAACACATATGGCAGCATTCTTAGCTGCCATCTGGAAAATCCACATATTGAAACACGGACTTCCATGGTGGAAAATCAAGCAACCCCTTAAAGGACACAACAAAAGGAAGTCTGACTACGATCTTTAGTTGAATAACCATAATCGGATTCACAGTTATGGGATGTGGAGCGAGTAAATCAGCTTCCACTGCTCCGGAAGCTGAAGTTGGTGAAACTGTTGCCACTTCTCTTACTAACCTGAAAGATACAGAAGATAAGAACGGTAGGTGTCATTCTCTGATTCGAATCTAACAAGTAGAAGTGATTTGTTTAAAGTTTACTAATGTCACATACAGACTGAACTGTAATCACATATTTCTTAGGATTGTATTTCTTAAGCCATTATTTCCTAATTCCCTTGGAATTAAGACATACTAAGGTACAAAGAATTCTTCTTATCTAGTGAGGTGGCCCTCCTCCTGTTAGAGGGTTGATACATCAATTGAACGAATATACAAAAGTTACTAAGCCATGTGTGAAGCTGATCCTGAAGTCAAAGGTCAATGACCTTCAGCACTGGCACACACAGGGGTACAAATGACCACTTAAGAGGTCGTGAGGAGTTCCCCTTATCGTGTGCTAAAAAATGAAAGTAAACTAAACTTACTTTATGTCTCTGTAGCTCACTATGTCGCAACAATATCCTTTGGTTGGAAAGATGTTTTCATGCAATGAAAAATATAATCTAAGTTTCATAACTTATATAAAAAAAGACTAGAAAAAATAATTACACATATCAGATGTTATCAAGTACTTCACAATTAGTACATACAAAGAAGTAACCAGAAAACAGTTGTATTGCTTGATATATATACTGGTTGGAACAATGCTCTGGTTGTTGCTGTCACGTACTAGGTCCGCGGTTATTAGATATTTGATGAAAGCAGACCAAACATGGCGTAGGATTACGCCTTGGTTTGTTACACTATGTGAGTATCCGAAGCATTTCAGAGGCTTCTTTGAACCTGTTGTAACACAATTATGATCAATACATGGCATTTCTGTTTCTTGCCAAATTACTTTGTAGCCTGTGTTTGTTGTATGGAAGGCTAATTCTGATTTGTGCTGTCTTCTTTTTTCAACGTCTTTCACCTATTCAGACATGCGAATCCCCCCAGATCTTCCCGTCTGATCTACATAGCAAATGCCACAAGAGCAGTGAATTTCGTAAACTGCTGGTTTTTTCATTGGAGGATGTAGAGGTATTGGAGGATCTTATACATTGGCAAAAAAACTACTTTAACTTTGTAATCACGAAGGAACGTTGCAGCTTTGTCTGTAACATTCTGGATGTAAGGTAACGTGATTGTATTCTTGAAATCTTGTTGATATAAAGGAGCAATCGGAGACATATTGAAACTTAAACATACGTTCCATTCAGCCAAAGATCTACAACACAAAGAAAGAATAGATAATCTTG
This sequence comes from Typopeltis vanoorti, assembly GCF_054136105.1. Taxonomy (NCBI): domain Eukaryota; kingdom Metazoa; phylum Arthropoda; class Arachnida; order Uropygi; family Thelyphonidae; genus Typopeltis; species Typopeltis vanoorti. The sequence goes on from NC_143558.1 coordinate 34,796,613, forward strand.
AGAGAAAGGATCTAAGCCACTAGATTACAACATTCAAATATTGATCACAATACGTTGGCTATTCACACTGTAGTAAAAAAAAAAAAAAAAAAAAAAAAAAAAGCAGCGTTATTATATAGACAGAACTTACATCCAACAAAGTTTTTCTTTTCAAATAGAAAGCCATATAATTTAATTAAACTTTTTAACTAGCTTCAGCAAGAAAAAAAAACACGAAATACATCTAGACCAGTGCTTCCCAAACTTCTGGATGCCAGGGCCCCCTTTGCAAAAATTAAAATATTTCACGGCCCCCCTCGAAAAAAAATCGTAACAGAGATATATTATTAGAATATTTATTGTATTTATATTCAATACAAAACATACACAGCGAATATTGCAAAAATCAAATGCATGTATTACATTTTTTGCCACTTACCGTTTGGTTCTGAAGACGATGCGGGCTATTCTGGTAAAATATGAAATACCGTCCTTTTTTTTTGAGTCTGTTTCTGCTTCTGATTGTTCGCGGGAATTTTTTTTATTTTTTATCAGCCACTTCTCCATCTCAGGGTTAAATTTTTTTAACGTAGAATAGATCAAATAATATCACCACTTACCGATACTGGCACACCACAGACTGATAACATGAAATTAGTGAATATTACCTGAATAAGGGAATTCCCGGACCAGGAACATTTTTCTCTTTTGTGACTTTTCTCCCTTTAAGACAATTAATCCTAACGCGAAACAGACAGCAAAGGCAGGTTATTAAAACGTGAATATGATTGGTGCGGTATTAACAAAAGATCGAATTTTAACATGTTCAGTTGAATTTTATTGCTGCCTTGCGGAAATCGAACTCACACACATCTAATTAATAACAATAGTTTTTAATTAGATACTGTGTTTGCCCATGCAACATATGGTTTTGTTTCAGTCTATACAGCATAGTTTCTGTATGAGGGGACATGTGATTCATTAATTACTGTGTTTTTATCCCAGTTGTCTCTAATTGCACTATTTGTTAAGAAATATATTACACAGACTCCTCACACCTTATTCACTGGCATAATAAAAGTACTTGTTTTTATTGCCTCTGCAGTATAGTGGCTGTTAGGGAGGGGTGTTGTTTACCACTGCAAGAGAGTTACATGAACTTGTTTAAGCTTTTTTTTTCATGTGTGAAGTATATGCGAAACTTTTATTGGTAACAGAAAACTAGCTCGGATGACAGTGATAATATAAAACGAGTTTTGATATGTATATAAAGTCAATATCAACAGTCCCTGATTACGAACGCGTGATGAAAGGGGCGGGAAGATTTGGAGCTTCCCTGGAGAGCATTCGAAGTAAATACAATTAACCGCTGCTTTGAAATGAAACATATTAATAAACAATATTTACTAATATTCATTAAGCGCCGAAATACGCAGGAAGCAAAGTTTGTGAACCAACACCAATGTGTGAATTTTTGCATTAAAATATAAAAAATAACAAAAAAGAAATAATAAATAATAAAAGTTAAATACGTTTCTTTTAAAATAAAAAAAATCTACTTAGTCTTAAAACATTTTAAATTTGTTTTCATTATTTCACTGCCCCCCCTCAACAAAACCTACGCCCCCCCATGGGGGCCGCGGCCCACAGATTGGGAAGCTCTGATCTAGACCACCCAAAAATCGTAATTAATCTTTCATCCAAAATGTTATCTCACACCGGAAAGAACCTTTTAGCGAGAGGTTTTAATTTTGCCTTATCTCCAGAGAATATCCCAAAGTGGACATTATAGTGCATATTGAGAAGGGGATACAGCATCTCCTAAGAGATTCTGCAGACCTTATCTGCATTCAAACTTCGGCTTTAGTACTCAAAACTAAATTACCACCTAGAAATATTCCTAAATTAGAATTGATTGCGCTTAAAGAATTACAACAAAATAAAAACATCTTAATAGTTAAAGCAAACAAAGGAAATGCAACAATGGTGATGAACACATAAGACAAATACATAAGAAAAATGAACATCCTACTAGAAGATTCCGACACTTACCCAGCCTTAGACTGGGGTCCCTGACTGGGGTTGTATTCCCTGAATACAAAGATGGAAGGTAAAAGATCCAAAGGACTGCCCAGAATTAGATGGATAGACAAAATAAAAGAGGACTCGAAAACCAAATCACAACAAGCGACACCAAACTGGACAGAATTGTTCGGACTCTCCCGGGACAGACGGAAGCGGAAAGAGTTCATTCGGCCTCATCATCATCCACATAGACGATGGAAGAGAGAAGACTGGAGTCCCACATGGCACGTATAATAAGACTAATGACAATCAAAAAAGTTACTTAATTGGCCGGAAGAATTTTAAAAAATTTCTAACATCGAAACATCCTTTAATTCCCATAATTTATATGGATCACCAAAAATCCACAAACAGGATACTCCGTTACATCTTCCTGTAGACGGGAGAGATTCCCCGACCTCAAATTTTGCGAAGTATCTGTTTAACCTGGTAACTCCACACATAGGAAAGACAGATCATATGCGAAGAATAACTTATATTTTATTGAAAGCGTAATGGATTTTTAAATGTATAAACTTCAGACATCCTAGCCTGTTAAATGTTAAATATGTTGTCAGTCTGTTCACTAATGTCCCCAGAAATAGCACAATGAATCTTCAAAAACTTTTTCCACCGAACACACTCCGTCCGACTATTTAAACACTGCATCCAAAGCAGTGGGTTCATTCCTATCACCAGCCCTAACTAATCTTTTTATGGAAAATTTCGAAAACAAGGATATTGAAAATTATCACCAAAAACCAAAAAAAACTTGGTTGCATCATATTGATAGCATTTTCGTTGTTTGGTGGGGAACAAAAGATGACAAATCAGTTGAAAGATTATCTGAACAGCTTGTATCCAAAAAAATAATAATAATTAAAAAAAAGGCCTATGTAGCCCAGTGGAAGTGGCGCTTGCATCCTCAGCCCTTGGTCGGTCGAAATTAGACTTAGGTTCAAGTCCAGTTGTCAACTAGCCGACTGGAGGAACTCTTCTAAGCCTATTTTCAACCGATTCCCGAGTTAGTTGATCTCTGGCACGAGCAAACGGATTTTTCCTCCCGGAAACTCGGGTTTTTCGTCTCAAGAAAATCGACCGTAGTACCCACATTATTTCAGACTGTAACCTATCCTGTCAGGGTTAGGTACAGAGAGATGGCAGCACTTGTTTTCCAGCCTCTTCATCGGTGGCCGCCTATAATTAGTGATAGACATGGGCTAGCTATCTCTGATTGGCCACTGGTGGAGATTGAACTGCCCACTCAGTCTCCGAACGCTAGATATGGTATAAAGGCCTCGCCTACTCCCTATAAGGGAATAAAAGGCGTTTATTAGCTGATTTATTTATTTTTTACTTGTATCCAAACATGAAATTCGTTCTTGAACGAGATCACAAGAAATTACCGTTGCTTGACATTCTTCCTGAAGTAAACAAAGAAGAAAAAAGAGACTGATCTTTTCAGTATACATAAAACCTACTGAACTGGAAGTTTTTTGCATACCTCTTTACACTGCTATCCATTAAAAAAAAATAGGTATGATTAACAGTGGCGAATTATCTCCATGCTTGCTGCGCAAGCTCATTAATTGAGAAAGAAGTAATATTTATTTGTTAATAAATCCATGCATTTATTAGCATTCCATTTAGGCTTTTATTTTTATAGACAGAAGACGTCTTAAGCTTGCGCGGCAATAATCGAGCCTTGCGTTGTGTATCGAAGGCCGATGCTTGCTTGCCTAGTCAAAGTTACCTTGGCTTGCTCGGTTGTCGGAGCTTCTAGGTCTTCTTTGCAACACTGTGATTTCATTTCGCGCATAGCCATTTCACGTCGTCTCACTCTGTTGCTTAAACCACAAGCCATATGCAGTCAACGTAGCTCTAGCCAGTGAGCTTCAGCAATTATGTAACTTAAGTTACAACCAACTTTTTATGACGATGTTATTGACCAGTTCATAAAGAAGAACCATAGGGTAGATTTTTTTTTTAACTAGTAAAATTTATTTCTAAGCTTCCTATAATAGTATAAAATGTTGAACAATCATACGTGTAACCTAAGAGCAACAGCTCATCCAGGTTACGATATGCATAAAGTTACAAAAATTTATGTAATTCATTTTCATTATTACATATATGTACATTCATATAATATACATATTACATATTATTATAATATAATTACATAATAAAATCGCAGGAAACATGCTAATACAGAGAAAGAAGTTGCATAACAATTAATTAGGAACAAAATAGCATTTAAATTAATAGTATTTAAACAGTTAAATAGCATTTAAATTAATAGTATTTAAACAGTTAAATAGCATTAAAATTTTTATGATCTTTGAATACAAATATGCTAAAAAGCAATAATTTATACAATTATTTTGAACAGAGCTTCCTCATTTCTGTGGGAAAATAAATACTCTTTGATTAGAGTTTTGTATTTGTTTGGGTTAGCTTCATTTCTTATTATTAAAGGTAGTGTGTTGAATACTTTTGGCGCTAAATAAGTATAATGTTTGTCAGTGGCAGATTACCCATTAAGACAATGAGGCACGTGTCTGGGAGGCCTCAAGCTTTGGGGGCCCCCAAGCCAAGACATTTTCCTATAGTGTTTTAAAATAGATTAAGGTTTTCAGTAAACATAATAAAAATCTTGATTATTTTAAGCGAAATTTTTTTCAAAACAATTATTACGTTTTAATACGTATTTTGAACAGCGCGCACTATCTACGCTTTAAATAATGCCGCAATACCACTGTCGGCGTTAGTTGACAAGCTTCGTATTTTGTATTTTGAACAGTGCGCGCTATCTACGCTTTAAATTAAGATAAAGATACACACAAACAAAACCTCCCCATACTTAAAGATATCGATAGGAATAGAGAAAATGGAGACAGAGGATTAGCTGAAGAATTCAATAACCATTTTGCCACAGTCAGTGAAAGCATTCTGAAAAATGCTAAACCCACCCCTCAGAACTGTACTCTCAAGAGACTTGACAACTCCATATATCTTTTCCCCACTTGTGAAAACGAAATCAAAAATATTATATCTATCCTAGAAACAACCAAAACTTCAGGATACGATGTTATTAACACAAACATTGTGAAAGAATGCCAAATGTACATCATAGTACCCCTAATGTACATTTTTAACTTATCACTGATGACAGGCACGTTTCCATCAGATTTTAAGAAAGCCGTAGTTGTACCTATTTACAAAAAGGGAAACAAAAATAACTTGAAAAATTACAGACCGATCTCCCATCTACAGGTCTTTTCGAAAATATTAGAGAAATTGGTAAAAATTAGACTCGTGAAATTTTTGGACAAAAACAACTTCTTTTCAAAGAATCAATTTGAGTTCAGGCAAAAGTTTAGCACAGAACATGCTTTACTGAACTTCACAAACACAGTTTATACCTCCCTTGACGAACATACACTAACATTAGCAGTATTTCTAGATATACACAAAGCTTTTGACTCTGTATCACATGAAAGTTTAATAAAAAAAAAAAAATTAGAAGTCATGGGAATACGAGGTATTGCCCTAAACTGGTTCAAAAATTACTTGAATGCCAGATCACAAATTGTAAAAATAAACAACAGCTATAGCAGCACCAAAAAACAGTAGACTGCGGTGTACCACAAGGATCTGTCTTGGGACCACTTTTATTTAATATTTATATCAATGATTTCTGCAATCTTAAATTAAACAGTAAAATAAATACTTTTGCAGATGATACAGTATTAATTTTCTCTACAGACACAGCAGAACTTTATTGCTTCTTTATTTGCCTTTTGGAACTAAATATTTTAGGCCCTTATGTCTACTAAGGAAAGCATCTTGTTTGATATTTACGTATCCGTTGTCTTTTTTATGAATAATAGTACCCTATAGACGTACAAATATCTAAGGGGTAGTATGTTCAGTATGGTGTATTATTACACATTGCAGTATCCTTATATTTGTTTCTAGTTAAGATTTTAATTACTTTATGCTGAGTCGAGACTAAAGGTTTCAGCGTAGTGCGATAGATTCCTCCCCCTCTTAACATACCATATTGTAGTGCGCTTTGAATCCAGGCAGAATATAATATTTTTAGCATATTTAAATTTATGAATCTGTTTAGGTAGTAAAATCTGTTTAACATAATCCTTACTTTATTTACGACATCGGTAATATGCGGTTTCCAGCATAAATTACTATCAATTTTTAATCACAAGTAAGTTTTTACACTGACTTTTTCTATTTTCTCGCAATTGCAATTTGAATTTGTCCTGCAATTCCAATCATGTAAAATTAATTGTGCAGCGAAGTTCATTTTGCCAGTTGTATTTGGCAAGTTAAAATTTACGTATTTAGTTTTTGATACATTCAGACTGAGTTTGTTTGACTGGAACCAATTTGTTATTTTCAAAAGATCAGCATTCACGATGGTTTTCATTTGTTCGGCTGTGTCTGTAGAGAAAAATAGAGAAAATATGTAAATAATCACTTATCAGTTCTTGTAAACACATCGCGAGAAGCGATTGAATCATCCATAGCATTCATTATATGTGTTTTTATTAATACCAACACATGATTAAGAAGGTAAAAATGTGAAGCTAATCAGCAAGAAAATCACTGACAGTTTTCATAAATGCATACTCTAAGACAGCTGCTAAAGCTTAATGACTACAAAATCTTTTGTTGATAGCAAACATATTTTCATCTCAGCTCCTTACTCACTCAACTTCGCATTTTGTACACGTACGTTTTTATTGGTGTCCTTGCCAACTAGGTGTACGATATACTGTACTTCTCTTTACGTGTATGTGCCGTTAAACTACCGTTGGTCACGCGCGCACAGCATTGTCTCCCTTCATTCCTATCTATTATAAACCCCTAACCCAGCAACAGCTCCAATGTATAGCAAAAGACTAAATCAACATGTATTAGTGGAGGAAGAAAACACTCAAAATGCTACCAAAAAACAATAGTTCATTTTTAATGTTCATTTACTACGCAATCAATAGAGGTCGCGTGCTAGAATATAAAAAGAAATATCTGGTAACAGACTTTATTTTTTATCATAAGACAACCGGTGAATATCTGATAATTCTGTTTACTGTTGAGTAAATAAACAGCGAAATCTTCTTTTGTAGTCAGTCGTTGCATACAAAAACAGAATAAAACCAGAAATGCCATATTTTTTTTATTTTCCGATAAATATCATTTTTTCGCCATCAGGGGACGAATTTTGCCAATACTTTGATTGAAGAAAGTAATATCTAAATGGTTTTCTCACCTTTACTTATATGATTGCTAGTGGACATATTATATCTCCGATACCTTCTGCAGGTGATTTGAATTTTGTTTTATTTGTTTGTTTAATATAAGATTTATTTTATTTTTTTTAATTTATAATCTGAATTTTGTCAGATTCACCATATTTTGGCGGAGCACTTTATGTTTAATTCGTGTGCAGGTAAAATTCGTCTGCATGTTGTATATGTAGTACAACTGCTTATAAACAAAAAGCATTTTTGAACTACTGCGCCATAAGTAAGGTTATTAAAAGTTATTAAATAAAATCTCTCATCTTGTGAAGAGTTTGATTCTTAAGATCGGAAACTTGACTTAATTATATAATTTCTTCAAAATGGGAATGATAAAGCTTGTGATTACAATTACATGAAGTATAGATACGTTTTTCTAGGACAAAATGGCTCATGCTGGTTGGCGTGCAAAATTGAAAAGTCGTGACTAAAATATAACATTGAAAAGGGTGTGGTGAAAACAGACCAATTCTGTGGGTTGAATGTTAATATTATATTTATAAACAGTAGTGGCAATGAAACTCGACGTAAAAGACCGTTCCACAGCCATGATGAATTAAGTAATTGCAGTTAAGTGTTCTGGAAAAGGGTATAAATGTTTATTTACACTTGTTTTATTTATTATTTATTAATACTAAATAAAATTAACTTTACATGTCTATTTTCATAGAAAATAATGAGTATCTTTCTTACTAATTAGCATACGGTCATGCTTTCATGTTATTTATGCATCTCTAAAGAAATTTTTTGTGTAATTTAACATACATTTTAGTGCGTGTTTATTATTGGAATAAAAATGCAAATAAATAATATTTATTTGAGTTTATTCAAATGAGAATGAAGATTTATTCCAAAGTTTCTTAGTCTCAAATGTATCTCAAGAGTCTACTCCAATAAATGCCAAGCGACATAAAAAGAAGGTCATGAATTTTTAATTAAACTTTTTTTTAATTTAAAAGTTATTACATCTGTTATTGTTCTATAATTGTAAATGGTCTATGATTGTTATTACAGCGATACATCAATTAGTTCTGTTGGTGTTATAGATAAGCTAATGGATATATTAATATCTAGGATATCCTTGATAAGGATCGCTTTGAACAATATGCCTCGTGGTTTCGTTAAGGGAAATCAATTATAACCAACCTACTTACTTTTTTTCATGAAAGGTCACAAAGAAAATAGATCAAGGTAATGGCTATAATGTGATTTATTTGGATTTTAGCAAAGCTTTTGAGAGCGTTTCATATAAGAACCTACTTATTGAAAATGCACTAAACAGATACTGAATTACCGAGTGAGATGGCTAAGAAATTAATTTACAAATAGAAGACAGAAAGCAGTATTTAGAGCGGAATCTTCTAAGGGCCAAGTCGTTTAATATGTTCATATTTAGATTCAAATAAGGATCTTATAAGATTACACTGGGAAGTGGCACTTAAATTTTAATTCAATGTGAAGAATTTGAATTTAAGAAGCTAGCATTTGATAGATAATGTTGAATTGACAGGCTTTAAAAAGAGTTCATGAATTCAAGGATTTGGGTAGTTTGGTTGACAGGGAGTTTAAGTCAGAATTAAAATTGGAAAGACGCCTAGCAAAGCTCAGCAGACCACAGGTTTAATTAAAAGAAGGTTCACTTGTAGAAGAACGAAAATTATGATACCGTTATAGTGTCTGGTCAGGCTAATATTAGATTATAGCACATGATTCAACTTTACTCGCTAAGGTTTTTATTGATATCAAAAGAATCGAAGGCATTCAGAGAAGGTTCACTAAATGCACCGTGTCACCGTGCAACTGTGTCACGGTGAAAACTGGTTGGCTATTTATAATTTCTGCGATTTCTTATGGCTAGAGGATAGGTGAATCAAAGTTAATGTATTTTAGCGCTCTTGAATATGTCGTAATTTTGCTATATGCATGCTTGTGTGCAATATGTGTGTCAAAACATTGAAATACAATTTGAAAATAATAATAATAATAATAATAATAATAAAGGTTGAAGGAGAGAGAGAGAGAGAGAGAGAGAGAGAGAGAGAGAGAGAGAGAGAGAGAGAGAATGAGTTGATGGAGCGAATAAACACAATTCAGCCTATCAGTGCAGTGATGAATCTCGTGGCATTCGCATAGGTTTAAAGATGATGATCATTATCCAGGATATGGTTCACTTTTTTTCTCTGCACCGAGGTTAGCCGTTCTCAGATATTAGTGAAATAATAATAATAATAATAATAATAAATTTCTTGAGTTATTAAGCATATAACTGAGAGGATATTGAACTACAGATGAATTTTTTATTAATAAATTTTGGAAAACAAATCACTCTACGAACAGTTAAATATGCTTTTTAACCCTGCGGAGTCCGTGGTCAAAAAAATTGCAGCGTAGGTCGCGTGTATCTGAGAGATACATTCATTACTGGTATGTGCTAAAATGCGATAAAACGTAAAAAAAAACCACTGCAAATATAATACATGATGGTTTATTTATTTTCAGTTATAATCTAGAAATTATTAACAAAAAAACAACAAAAAAAAACTAAACCAATACTATACTGACATCGGAGGTCGCGGTATCTGTCAGATACAATTTACTATCAAATATCACTTTCACTTTCGCATTCGACTCTATCATTCTCATCATCGGACTCGAGTAACAAAATCGCTGAATCTCTTCAACATCTAGTGGATTATCCAATCGATATATTTTTCCAGCCATTTTCAACAGTAAATAAAAAAAATAAAAATAAACTAAACCAATACTATACTGACATCGGAAGTCGCGGTATCTGTCAGATACAATTTACTATGAACTATCATACACCTTTACATAACACGTGTTAAATCAAAACTGACCGCATAAACAGTGTGGAATATCACTCGTAATATATGCATGCGCAGCTACTCATGATCTCCAAGCTATACACTGGATATGTGGAAGAATATTATTATTAAACTATTTGTTTGTATCTGTCAGGTCACCTCAGCAGGATTAAGTTCTCTGAATCTCCAAGTTAACTGTAATTTTGAATATCATGCTATATCAGAGGTTTTTTAATTTCGCGCCAGAATCACTTTCGCTCTGGAAATTTCCTATTGGGATACTGGCAATTCTTAAACATCTCTAAAACGTTATGTACAAGCCATGGATTGTGCATAAAAAAAATATATTTTTTGTTGGGTCGATATAGGAGAGGTTGGTGATCAACCTACAGTGCGTTAGTGCCGTATATGGGTAAAATTAAACGACATTGGAGGTGCCGGGGATCGAACCCGGGACCTTTCGCATGCAAAGCAAACGCTCTACCACTGAGCTACACCCCCTGCTATAAATAAAAGGTAGTCTGGTTTTTTGGGACAATCTTTTGCAGCGAATAACGTAATGGAGCCTGATAATAGAAACTTTATTCTTTCATTTACGTATTTATCTTTGTACGATCAAACAAGTTTTTCACTTCTGAGATAGCAGGACTTGTGAGAGAATTAGCTGACAATTTTTTAATGTGTTTTCTAGCAAAAACCACTCAGATCTTCCGACAGCATGTTTCAGATATTTATAGGATTCCTCATCGACGTGGAAAAGCCCGTCTCTAATAGAATAAACTTCCAAAGGAAGCTACAATATGATTTATGGCTTGTAACATAATGTCTATCCTTTTATTTTTCCCTTAAATCTCGAGATCTATTTGCCACTGTAGCCACTAATCGTGCACTATAAAGAACCAAGTATTTGAACGAGGGAAGTTATTTGTCATTTATTTATTTTAAAATATAACAAATCTTTTTATAATGTTGTTTCGGTTAAGTCTTGTAGTTATCTCTTCCTTGATTCATTAATTTAGAATTTGTTGTGATTTCATTTATACATATGCGTCATCTATTAATCGATTTTATACGAAATTTCTGAAGGTTTTTTTTTTCTTTTGTAATGAGACCAATGATGGACCATTGGTCCAATGATTATGATATCAAAAAATAATGCAATGATATATCAATAGTCTATTGGTCTATTTTTGCAATATTTTTCTTTATGATTTTTCCAGTTCTGATAATTGTTCTTTTTATTCTTTCTGGTAAAAGCCCGATCCCAATGTAGCGCATCGTCTTCCTCTTCACCGCGTCCGTGGACTGATTTGGAAGCAGCCCCTCCAGGGGTTGTGCCAGAAAATGGTCCAGAAACTGCACCCGAAGTTAAATCTGCCGGTACGTTTTTGTGCCTTATTTTTTCCATCTTTTCCCTCCTCCCCCTTTGCTTTTGCTTTTATGAACTTTTTAATCTGATATGTTTAAAACCGATACCATATAAAGGACTTAGCTGGAGTGCTTCGCTTTCACTTTCCCCTCCCCCCGTTTTTCTTTCAACTTGCTTATTTTATTCCATTGCTTTTGAGAATTCTCTCCAATATTTTTATGCATGATTATGGTTTTTAATTTTTTGTTAATATATTTCTGCATTTCAAATGGATAGCTTTACTAATACATTTTGGTATTTAGGATTGATGAAATGATAATAGTTCTGTAAGTTACATACATAAATAAGTTGTATCCCACGGGATATCTAGACAGTATCCATTTGCACGAGGTGATATACATTTGCAGTTGTGCGGTTTGAGAACTGGGAAAACTTGAACCATCATTCTCTTCCAGAAGTTTGTGATGCTAAATTGGCTTCCTAAATAACATCACGTTGATAAGTTCCAAAAAGAAAATAAAAGAGTATGAATTTTTTCTGATGTTCCGCGTTTTTCAGGATATTTGTGCAATTATGAAGATGAATAGATTTATTGAATCGAATTATGCCCTTTATCTAGCGGAACTTAACTTTTTTTCTAATGTGTAAGTAGTCTCTCTCTCTCTCTCTCTCTCTCTCTCTCTCTCTCTCTCTCTCTCTCTCTCTCTCTCTCTCTCTCTCTGTTATTGTATAAGAAAGTTAGGTGACCTGTAATGTCTCTTAGTTCTCACGCATATCTACTTGTAGAAGACAACAGCAAAAAAAAAAATTACTTTTACAGAAAAATTCTGAAAAATGAAAAACAATCGGTAAGTTTGTGCATCATCTCTCTGTTTGGCTTTTGTAGAAGCATAAATCCTCCTCAAGGAAGGAGTAGAACAGATATTAAGATTAATACAAGATAGATTCTCACTTCCAGATGCTGTTGCAAAGTGCATCTAGAAACCACAACAAAATTACATTTCCGAAATATTTTAACATATGCGATCTCCTTCAAAAAGTATTTCATTGATGTGATAAGAGATTGTTGAATTCCGAATTCAGTTTCCCCTCTGCGCCAACAAGCCTTTTAACTGAGTTAAGGGGATAATAAATCCCGTATTATTTTACAGCCGGGTACGAAACTCGGAGATCGAAAGCCATCGAAATCTAAGAGTTTCATGCCGAAGAACTATCGGCGGTCACCAGCGATCACAACAGTGGTAGTCTATCTTACGCCTGTGGTTGGATTCGAACCCGGTTGGTTAGTTGGATAGATACGCTAACCAACCTGGCCAGAAAAATTTTCAGGATGTTAAAAACTGTCTTCGTCAGGTGTTTTTTTTTTTTTTTAAATCACCACAATAAAATATGATTATCATATTAAACTTACATTCGTGTTCCGCAGTATAGCGAGCTCTCGATTGACATCAAAATTATAAATTCGGTCCAGATACTTTGAACAAACCTCATATTGGTTACCACTGTTCTCTACACTTGTGTCTACCACATTTTTCCCAAAAAACTAAGGAAGACCTACTTATTTTCGAAAATGTGTCTTCCCTGTTCCTGTGGTGTCACACACGGGAGGAAGGCAAATTTGGGTCACCTTCTTCTTAGGTACTGTAATATAAAGGTCTCTGACTCCTTCAGTTTTCGTAAATCAAAAAAAAAAAATTTTTTTTAATCAAAATAAAATCATATTTTGATTAAATCTAGTGACAATTTCTTCAAACTATCAATGTATAGTTTCATTATTTTGGAATTAAACATTTTTGAAGGATCAAGTCTGTTTGTTATCTTAGTTTATTTACATACTGCCTCGTGTTTACTGATGCAACTGTGTCATTAAAAAAATTGTTGCAACAAACTCTGTGTCTGTGTGTTCACAGACTTACTCTATTTGATTCTAAATCGCATGCTGTTTATTATTATTATTATTATTATTATTATTATTATTATTATTATTATTATTATTATTATTATTATTATATATAAGGTGCCTCCAATGTTCGTGATGTGCCTTTATTTTTGTTATCGTGATTTTATTACGAATTTTATTAATTTCATTTTCGTTGTTATGATTTATTATGATGAATCGATTTTATTATTTTCTTTTAATATAAAGTTTGACGGTGAATGTTCTCTGTTTGCATTTTAAATCCGAGCATTTTACAAAGTAAATAAATAAATATATTTCCGAACAGTCAAAAAAAGGCCGAATGGTATACTTCGATTTTTTTTTTTTTTTAATCTGAAATAAGCTATAAAATACTGCTACATTTTAGCTAGAATTTATCAACTACACTTATTAGGTCATCCTACAAGAACCTGCTATGATGTACTTGTTGAAACATTACTGTAGCTTAGCAACGATTGACCGATGTCTATTTACTTATAAATAACATAAAAAAAAATATATTACGTTCGTCTCTTTCATGACTTTTATTGCTATTATTTCTACGTTTTGTCATTGAAGTGGCGGTTGTATAAGAGAGGACAGTCGTTAGTATCTGCAATGCACAACCTTTCTGATGTCGTATTACATCTGTTGTATAACAGATCCACACACGCACGCACACACACACACACACACACACACACACACACACACACACACACACACACACACACACACACACACACACACACACACACACACACACACACACACACACACACACAGTTATAATAATTATTATTAATATTACGTGACACCTCCTAGGAGTCCAAGGACTCTTCGCAGGAGAGTACTCTTACTTCGCTACAATATCGCATCGTCTCTCCCTACTACTTAATTCTCCCACTACCCACAACTATCATCAACGCCATCTACCATCCATCACCACCACCAACAATATTCTTTTCTCTGTAAATTGCGTGTATTTTCATGGCCGATTTGACTGTACGCGGAGTAAAAAACCCGAGTTTCGGGAGAAAACATACACACACACACACACACACATATATATATACATATATAATAAAAAGAAATATAATAAAAAAAATCCCTCTCTCTCTCTCTTCTCTCTCTCTCTCTCTCTCTCTCTCTCTCTATATATATATATATATATATATATATATAAAGATTCCTCTTGTCACAAAAGAGAATCGAATTCAAGCCCTTTTCAATCGAAGGAAATAATGTTTCGCTATTCTTCCAATTACTCTACGGAGGCCACTGTTGACTAGGACTCATCGCTATAGGCCACTCGGTACTATATAATCACTACACAAATAATGCGGTGATTATGTAGTGATTTACTGCCTCCGTAGCTCAACTGGAAGAACAGCGGAATATTGCACCCTTCGATTGGTAAAGACCTGGGTGCGATTCTCATCGTGACGAGGGGAATCCTTATATGGACTTTTTCAGTTGAAGGTGAGTTATCCGATTTCATACGGAGGTAGCAGGGTTTTTTTCTCCTGGAAACTTGGGTTTTTCATTCCTCGTACAGGTAGGAGCGCCATAATTATGAGTACTTCCTAACTGTATAAAATATTTTGAAGGAAAAATACCGCTGGAGAAAAACTTTTTCACAGAACCATTCGCATCGGAGAGAAATATCGGAATTTCCCAGAACATAGTTCGGAAAAACACTGGTGTAATCAGTTTATGAACCACACGATTCTTTTCACTATAAGCAATGAAGTTGCGCATTAATTTTATGAGCAGCACCTCTTTTGAAAGACCGACTTTATCCCATTTTCTAAAATAGCCTTAACTTTATCCTATTTTCTGAAATAGGATAAAACGAATGTTAGTATCAAGAATCTTGAAATATTTATTACTGTGAAATATCTTTCTTTGTCCGGGAGTTCTTTCTTGTTTTAGCATCGAAAAGTAAATAAAAAACATACATCGACTTGTTTAAATTAATATTGTTATGTCAACATTATCATCTCTGTCTCCACGAAAAGCATTACATCGTGATATAATTGACCTTCTAGCGTTGTTATAACAACCCCGACAATAAAATATTCAGAGTATAAAAGGAAGTTATCTACCTAACCTCTTTTTTTTATTGGAATTTCTCAGAACGATCACAGAGTGTCAAGAACATTTTTATGGAGCGCAAATCTATAATTACCATGTCCTTGTCAATCCCGCCGGATATACTCTGTTGCATTGGATAAGATATATCGAACATTTTAATGGCAAAATGCTTCACAAAGATGCGTTACATGCAGTTGACAAAAAACATTGGTAGTGTACAAAGAACTTTTGCAGTTTACAAAGAACTGAATATAATATGCAATTCTTTGTAAATTGCACATTAAAATGCAATGCATATTCACATAGAAATATGCATTGCATTTTTCTATCACACAATACCATGCTTGTGTTTTCAAGTATTCGTTTAAATAACAATAATACAATTAGCTGTATTGTTCCCTCTTGTGAATTTTATCAAATTCATTTCTGGAGAACTAGTCCATGTATTGCTTTGGTTGATTGGTTTTGACACGAAATATTAACATAAGAAGGAATATCAGTGACTTTAATTTAGTTATTAATGTTGCTACTTCGCTATAGGGGAGCTTTTTATGTCACTAAATGAAAACATATCAAGAATTTGGTGATTTCAACACGAGAGTTCCTTAATTTCTCTACAAAGATGGAGTGATTTCTTACGTTCCGTTTTAATTATAAACGTCTTTGATTCGTCATGTTATCTAGTTGTGGATATGGAAAGATAAAGTGCAGGATTTCGTGCTTTACATAGATTGAATAGGGTAACGCGTACTGAATTATGTCTAGAAAACTTTCGAAGTACTTGCCTACATAAGGTTCACACGCAAAAAGACTGTCACGATATCTACGCTGGTGAATAGGAAAAACAAAGATACGTTCAAGTAGAGGGAATTTGATGAAGCGCCTTGGCTAGTGTCATTTTTTTTTTTTTTTTTTTTTGAAAATAGTGTCCTGATTTTTTAGAAATTACACACACGCAGAGACAGGCTGAAAAGACTGCAGAATGGGCAATGCGTAATTTAGTTTTAAGTGAATTATTATTTTTTTTTTAATTTGGAGTTTTTTAAAAGAATGTTAATTTACAGATATACTTAGAATGTCCTGTTTTAAGTTTTTATTTTAATGAAAAATCATAAATATAATATTTTTAGAATATTTTCCCTTTGAATATGTTTTATGTCTTGTTGAATATGTTGACCATATCTCCGTAAAAGTAGCTGTTTAATAAAAGCAGATGTAACAGGTTTCTGGGATATTGTACTTGCTGATATTGATTTTTTCTTCTTTTCCGCAACAGCTTAAGAAATAGTCACTTTCATAAAGATTTTTTTTCCCTTTTTGGTGCTTCCACGATGAAATTAATGGGTGGAGTCGACACGCCACATCTAGTCCTAGTTGAAGTATTCTACTAGTCTAGAAAAGCTAACACCACGAATGTGTTAGGGTTTTGTGTTGGACAGAGGCATAAATCTTACAAAGGAATTGATCTTCTTTTTAGCACTAAGAGGTTCTATGAAATGCTCTAAAATTGTCGATATATATAAGTTCTATTTGTAGAAAAGATTTCCTCGAAATGAAATGCACACATCTCTGAAAGATGTTTTTTTTTTTTTTTTTTTTTTTTTTAATGACGCATTTCACTACAAAACTAAATTGTTGCTATATATATCACAAAGGTGGATGAAAGATTATGATTAACGCCATTTATGCAGAAATTCGAGAACAGCAACGCTCTCAACTGAATTGCCATGATCAGTCACGGAAATAGCAGCACTTCAAAACAGAATGAAGTCGGATGTCATTTGAGAAAACCGTCTGTAATTGTCTGTCGTGCAGTAAAAACATTTCTGTCCACGTTTTGACAACGTGTTAAAAAAAAAAAAAATGGAAGTGTCCACAAGTGACATGGGTGGGGGAGGGACTAACATACTGATTGAGTTAAGCGGGAGCAAACGTTTGTTGATAAGATTAACTAGCACCTCGTATCACCGTCAGATCCTATAAAATATCGTGTTTTGTGCCGAGATGTAATCTCACGTGAATAAACGTGAGATGATCTCCCCTTATCAGTGGAATTTACTAATGCTTTAAAGGAGAAGTGGTTCCTTCAGTTCCTTCATTCAAAGAAAGATTTTTAATGCTTTTAATTCTGTCACACCGCATTAAATCAGTTATTGGCCAAAGGAGGGAGGGACATATTATGAATTTCTATCAATAAACTTCAGAATTCAGTAACCGGTTTTCGCCTCTAAACCATTGGGAGTTCGATTGCATTCCCTCGATTTCATATAGCTGCTCCCTACTTCTAATTAGGCATGCCATGAAAAGGTTATGGCTGCACACCATAGACAGCTACTGTCTACGTCTATACTTCAGAATACACATAATGTATCAGAATATAGAATCTAAAATGATCCTAAGTTATAAAAATGAAGGATATTATTAATCTCTCTTATAACCAGATAAAACTGGAACTAAAATGTAATCTCACGTAAATAAACGTGAGATGACCTCTCTTATCAGTGGAACTTACTAATGCTTTAAAGGAGAAGTGGTGCCTTTAGTTCCTTCATTCAAAGGAAGATTATTTTTAATGCTTTTAATTTGGTCACACCGCATTAAATCAGTTACTGGACTTCTAAACTTACCAGAAAGTTTATTAGAATATAACATTTGGCGTTGGAGTTGCCTTGAGTTGGCATTACTTAAAAGATAAACTCCGATGCCGAAGGTTATATTCTTATAAGTTTTCTGGTGAATTTTAAAACTTTTTTTTTTTTTTGTAAGTTTCAGTTCTGTCTGGCTATAGCAATGATGGATTACAATTATCCTGCATATCAATACCTATGGCTTATTTTGACTATTTTTACCTATTATCCTTCATATTATTATTATTAAGCCTGTATAGCTTAGTGGATGTGGCGTTTGCATACCACGGCACTTGACCGCACGAAGGAAGACTTGGTTTCGTGTCTAGTCGGCGACTAGAGGAAATTTTTCCAAGCCTTTTTTCGACCGGTTCCCGAGTTAGTCGATCTCTGGCACGGGCAAGCGGGTTTTTTTCTCCCGGAAACTCGGGTCTTTTGTCCCGAACTCAAGAAAATCGACCGTAGAACCCACAGTATTTCAGACATTCAATATATTGTGTTAGGGTTAGGGACCACGAGATGGCGGCACTTTTTGAGCCATTCTCTTCACTGCGTGCCGCTTAAATTATTATTATTATTATAGTGATAGCCTTGGGCCAGCTATCTCTGATTGGGTACCAGTGGAGATTGAACTGCCCACTCAGTCTCCAAAAGTTAGATTGAGCTAAAAACCGGCCTCGCCTACTCCCTATACGGGAAAAAAGGCGTTAGCGGATTTTTTAAAAAAATTTATTATTATTATTATTATGACAGACCAGAGCACGGGTGATAGTGTTATAATACTGTATATCTGAACAGATTAGAACGTGGAGATTTATTCAAAACTTTCACCTCATATTTGAAGAACATGTATTAATATTGTACTCATTCTCGTAATCTCATTGTCAGCGAGCTATGATCTTCATTTGCCTCGTTATAAATTTGTGTTAGCATAGTTCAAATGATATGACTTTAAAAAAAAAAAAAAAAAGTGTATTCTATAGAACGTCGGCCAGAAGCTTGGAAGGTGGGAAAAGGGCTTAACAGGTGGAATCCACTTAACGCGTGCGTACAGGAAGGCTGTACGCACGCGTTAAGTGGTTTATATAGCTGCAACAATGGCTTAGAAGAATGCTAATGTTGTAATGGTCATTCCAGCTCAGCAGTGTTGTTATTAGTCAGCACATCGAAACATAAATCTCCATTACTACGTACAGTACAGTACAGATGTCCAATGTATGTTGTGATGGATAAATATAACGTAGCTTTGTTTCCATTATCAAATCAGTTCTGTTTCCTCGAAAATCATCAATACTTGGATATAATTAAGTTTCATAGCTTTGTTTCTATAGCAACCAACAAAACTAATATACCTCAATTGAAAAAGAGGTTATTTACCCCTTTTTATCCCTTACTATACTTGAGTTCATCGAAACTAGTAGCAGGTTATAATTTAACAAGGCAATCTGGGAATAACGTAATAACAAGACTCGAGAAGTCTGTCGACATTATGATAGCTGTGTCTAGCCCATTATGAGCCGAATATTGTTCTGAATATTCTCGAGCAATGTCAAATTACTTATTGGTTTCTCATTAGACGTATGCAGATTGTTTTCTGTAAGAAATAAAATGTCACGACTACCATAAAGAGACACAAACTTAGAAATATCACAGTGAGTTAATGAAAATTTTACGTCGAGGTGTGTTGCCGCTTAAATGAGGGAATAAACAGATGTCGCCGATACTCTGCTACTCACCGGCGGCTCCACTAGTAGACCAGTGTATATATATATATATATATATATATATATATGTGTGTGTGCGTATGTGTGTGTGTGTGTGTGTGCATCCAAAAAAATAAGTTTTTTTTTTTTTTTTTTTTTTTAAGGCTGAGGTGAAGAATCTCAGGCAGATCTGGTAATGTGTTCTTACTTTAGAAACTCTGATTTTTACGTCCGAAAACCATCTAGCCTCAAATTAAATATATAATTAAAAAAATAATCCTTCATGATCTAAGAATCTGATGAGATACCCACAAAAAACAAACCCAACCTTAGGCATTCCTTTGGACATGGCGTACTGTTCCATCGCTTTGTGTGAAGGAAAGACCCTGTGTTTTTCATTACTAATATCTAAGGACGAGTATTTTTAAGCCCTGAATTTAAGTGTTTATTCAATGAAAAAGATAATAATCTACAAAATGCCAAGACAGAAACTACACAACATAGCAATCCGTAAG
This sequence comes from Typopeltis vanoorti, assembly GCF_054136105.1. Classification (NCBI taxonomy): domain Eukaryota; kingdom Metazoa; phylum Arthropoda; class Arachnida; order Uropygi; family Thelyphonidae; genus Typopeltis; species Typopeltis vanoorti. The sequence goes on from NC_143558.1 coordinate 34,817,034, forward strand.
AAGAAGTTCGTATAATGCATCCAAAATAAAGTTTGCATTCCTTTTAAGATTATTGAATGGTCAGATAACTTTCATAATAAGCCAGTCTAGAAATAATCCAGATGATCAGCCTTCACGAAGTGCTGCTGACTATAGCAATAAATCTATCAAAGGATCTGTTGAAAACGTGACATCCACCACCACATTCCTGTACTACTAATGTTGTCTTCACAGAGAATTTTGCATTTAACATGGGCTACTCATGGAAACAGTCCCATATGGTGAATTTCCATTCTTGTACTTGAAGGTCATATGCAGAAATCAAAGTAAACTTCGTTTCTTTAATAGGTCAAACTTTAATTATTTGCCTGCATCTATATGAAAAATTCAAACGCACAGGATGGTCACAATTCATCCTTGTACTTGGAGTGTCGCATGTAATTCATCTTCGACAGTATGTAACGTATCGGTGACTTTTTACTTTCGACCGAGAGCGGATATTTCAGCTACCAAAATGAATGAATGAAAGAGCAATAAGAAATGCATTTTTATTTATTTATTTTTCTAAAATCACCAGAGCAAATTAAAATGAAATGAACTGTGGTTTGATAATCACTAGATACAAAAAAAAAATCTCCTAAAGGCGATATTCATGACTGTAACCGCGTGTGTTCACAGGGCCGGTTTGCCTGTTTGTGGGATAAAAAAAACCCAGATAAACTAGGGTGGGGGAATCTGCTGTCCACGCCTAAGACCGGCTAACTTGGCTATGTCCCATCCTTACTATTGCACATCCTTAGCTCGTCGTTGATGGGAATTGAACCTAGGACACTCCTTCGCGAGGCATATGGCTGCGAAGCAGCATAACCACTAGGCTAACCGCGCGGACGTATAAAATATACCTCGTTCTTATTCCATTTTATTGTTAATTGACTTTGTGTGTGTGTGTGCGTGTGCAATATTTTGCTAATTTTTTTTTACACTTTTGTTGTTTCAAAACTCATTCTGACATAATGCAGAGGATAATCAACCCAGAATAAAAAGAAATCTGTCACAACCTACATTAAGATTATGAAAAGTATTATGGAATATGAAAAAATGTTTTGGTTCACGTAGTCTAAATTGATAATACCGTTGGGAAATTTAGTGAAAGTGCTTCGTTCTAAATTTCCTCAAAAATATGTTCTAGCTGAGCGCACTGTAGCAAATGGGTGTGTTGTTGGTTATGAATCTTTCTCTAAACATTGTTAGCTTTTCTTTATATGACTTGGAGTTCGTTTTTTGTTCAGAATTTTTTAAATCAAATTGTCTATGCTCGGGATAAGAAATTATTGCTTCCTTTTCTATGTTCTGTATTAAAAGTTTATGTTAATACACGTATGTTTATTAACATACGTTCTTTCACTCGGTTATTCGTTTCCGAATAACCGGGTGAAAGAACTTTGCATTATTTGTAGAGAAAACACCAATTTTGTGCTGATCTCTGATAAAGCGCCATTCAGTTAGAAGATAGTTTAAAAATAATAAGAACTTTTTATTTAATAGGAATTTTCTTCCTCTGTGCACAATTCGAGATTCCATAGTGATGTTTTTTCACAACTAAATTTTAAAGGAAAACACTTAATAGAGGGGAGAGAGAGAGAGAGAGAGAGAGAGATTGCAATTGGATAACTGTCATCTGTTAGCGTATATATTGTCAAAAACAAATATGGAAATAATCCTAGGATCACAATGACGTGTTCAGATTTGCTATTGATGGTACGACATATGCCTTTGGTTGGAAAAAGCCTGAGTTCTAATTTCTTCATCTCGGAAAGAGCATGTATAACGGATGTTTCAATGGAAGAATTAGTTAGTCGGTTTCATACGTAAGTGGAAGGTTTATCTCTCAGAAACTCAGATATATCCTCTTGTAAATCAGACAAACCAATCCTTGAATATACCCTGGTGAGGGACGTAGCAAATAGTGGAACAGTCTGAAATCCCGTTTCTTTTTATAGTTGTGGACTTTCTGCAATGCTTAAAAGGAAAGGCCCTGTGTAATGCAGCTTTAATAAATAAATATAAATCCACTAATGTCTTTTACTGTCTAAGGAAGTGAGTAGGTATGCCGATAGCTGCTCTAAGACTGTCAATGATTTTAATTGGCATCCGGAGAAGAGAGAACGGCAAACAATTGCTGTCACCCTGTGGTCAGTACCCATATTGTTTGGAACAATAAGATTTTCTTGAGAAATCGACCGTAGACCTCAATCGAACCTGGCAACTACAATCGAACTCAGAACAATCTATCTCTGGACGACCTAGCGCTATGGATGCCAACGCCTTTACCACAGGTTTACACAAGCCTGAAGCTGTAATTCACTACACTTATTCAAATGCAGTTTTTTTAATTTATATTTTTTAGATGCACAATATTTTTATTCTGATAATTTCGTCCGTTTCTTTATTTCAAGAAGAAGAAACCGCCGCTGGTGAAACCGAAGAGGGAACGAACGAAGGTCAAAGTATAATTAAAAAACATCCACCGAAACGATTTAATGTAAGTATGAAACACAAATGCAATAAAAAATTTGCTGGAGTTTTCGTATTATACATTTTTTTCTTAATTTACCAAATATTACTTAAAAATAATTAATTATTGTTACACTAATTGTCATACTTCTAATTAGATCGATAATGAAAATATCATTCATTCTCATCATAAACGTATCTCTTAATTCAAAATACGGAAATTTGTTAGTGACAATTGATATGCCTTATACCACGGTATGGAAAGTCTTGCGCAAAATTATTACACTTTATCCAGACAGGATCAGTTGCTGTACGATTATTATGAACTAGCGACTGACATTTGCTCTGATGTTTTGGTCATATTGGAATTCGACGATGGAAAAGTCAGTGGGGAGATGAAGCGCATTTTTATCTGTATGACCCCCATGCTCCCCAGAAACTCGCTACATTCACCAAAAATTACCGTTTAGTGTGGCTTCACAGCAGATTTTATAAGGCCATTCTTTTTTTTTTTTTTTTTTTTTTGAGGATATCACTCCGATAGTAACTAATTCCATTATCGCACTGAACTATCGCGATATGCTAAACAGTTTCGTCATTCCGCAACTTCAGCAACGACGATGTCTGGACGAGACCATTTTCATGCAAGATGGAGCCCCTCCCTACATTGCACGACCGGTACAGCAGCTTCTACGACATCACTTCACAGAAGAAAGAGTGATTAGCTGCTTTTTTCCAAATGAATGGCCACCTCTTCTCTGATATTACTCCATGCGATTTTTGGTTGTGGAGTTATCTGAAGGCCAACATCTATGTGGCAGTGGCTCGAAGTTGGCAGCCTTAAAGGACAACGTATCACAGACTGTGACGAACATTCCTTCAGACATCTTACACTCTACTGTTGAGAATGCCGTGTATAAGGTGAAATTTCTAGTCCACGAAAACGGTGGCCACTTCAGGTCCTGTTTTGCATGGGTGAACTCAATGTGGTCAAATTGTGCAACAGGTTTGTGACAACACTTACACTCCATTAACTGTAATACCGTAATTACTGTGATAAATTAAATTGATATTAAATGTTTTATTGCTGTGTTATCATAAGTGCAACACATTAAGGTAATATTTCATTTCACTTTAGTCTTTGTTATTCATATGTCTGAGCCTCGGTACAGACAAAGCCCTGTGGTCAGAAAGACCCGGGTTCGATTCCTGTCCAAGACGTGAGGAACCTTTATCTGGTCTCTTTCGACTAAAGGTAAGTTAGCCGGTCTCATACGGTGGTATGTTTTTTTTTTCAACCGAAACTCGGGTTTTTTTCGTCTCCCAGAACAGGCAAACCGCCCCCGTGAACACACACACGGATCTACACAGGGTTCAACCCGTCCTAACGAACGGACGAACGGGGGGGAAAGGGGGTAGCCCATACTAAATAAATAAAATTCAATTGTCTGTCCATTTTAATGCTTTTTTACATTGTACAGCACCATATTCCCCCTATCGGCGACTTTTTGAACTAAATTTTTTTCGCGGAATCCTTCTTTCCATATCTTGATTAGTCTCTTTATCAAATTTGGTGACATCCCCATTGTTAGATCGAGCAACATAAGGCTCTGAATAGGAGAAGTTTAATTATGGCCACCCTGTATTTAAAAGTTCTACCACTAGTGCACGCATTGTCTACAGACGCTTTCGCAGGCACTACAGATGAACAGATCCGTGATCCCTCTGCTTATCTTCCTTTGTACTCAGAGACAAATCAACTCAGCATTCATATACACTGAGTGGGCATTTTATTACACCTCCCTGTTTAAGAAATCAGACCGTTCCCGAAGACGTTGAGTCATGCAGCTGCAGTTGGCTGTGTAAATCAGGCAGAAAAGTCATCTGGACTTTTCACGCACAATTGTGTTTAGGGTGTACCAGAAGATAATAACCAAACAACTTCAAGCCAACTTGGACAGAAACAGCTTATTGATGCTCGAGGTCATCATGAGAAGAATGGCAAGGATTGTGAAAGGACGGCCACAATCAGTCAAATCACGATTTAGTACAACAGCAATGGTCAGAACTTTAGTTAGGAACTAACAGTTCATCGCACGCTGTCACGGACAGGGTACTAGAGCAGACGACCATCCTGGGTCCCAATGCTGTCAGCTAAGAACAGAAAGATGCGGCTTTAGTGGGCACGTGACCACAAACAGTGACGAATCACGTAACGTGTTGAATTGGTTCGAGGAACATGATAGCGAGTTTCCTTTACTTCAGTGGCCGGCTCAGTCTCTAGATCAACCCAATAGGACATCTCTGAAATGAGATGAGATGGAACGAGCAGTTCGCGACAACAACAACGTGCCACCGTCCAATCTGTAACAATTGGACGATGCCATTGCCACAACGTAGATAAATATCTCAGAGGAACGTTTTAGAGACTTATTTGAATCAGTGCCACTGAGAATACAGGCAGTTCTAGTGTCCATAGTGTATGGCCCATCTTATCTTCCTCTTAATTTATTTCACATGTTTAGTCTTTTAAACAGTCCACGTAAAGTATTTTCCAAAGATTACAATCCATAATTCAAAGAAAATGAAGTTTAATTTTTTTTTATCATAAAAAAAAAGTTACAGTGGGTCTTTTAACACTGAATCGTCTTTAAATGTGCTAGTATGCGTGTAATCGCAGCTATTCCCTCAATGGGGGCATTAGAGGGAAGGAGTAGGACCGAATTAAGGGCTCTTTGATTATATATGAAATTCACGTTCTGTTGCTTTTCTAAATTGTTCCTACGATGGGAACCAATTCACTGAGCGTTTCTGAAACCATTTAATTTGCACAGAAAACTTCTGAATTTAATGACCTACTTTATAAAATTGACAGTTTCCAATGCCTATGAGCCCTTCATGAAAACTTTGAGAAAGACTATTGTTGTTCTACTAAATATGTATAAACTCTAAGCAATGTAACTTAACTTTGCTTATTTTATTTCGGTTTAGTTTTTGGCTCCATCTCTGGGTATACCGCTATATAATTTTGCCGTTCCGAAGTTGTTCCCGATATAGTTATTTATGATCACAAATATTTCAGAGCTGCTGGCACTAAATGACATTTTCCTATCATACAATAATTCGTCTTTCATCTTTCCAATATCAAAATCAATTGAATGCTAGAATGCATGACATAAAAGTCTTGCTTCTATTTGGAAAGAGTTGAATCATCGATCTGTAAGGAAAACGATTATATATATATATATATATATATATATATATATATATATATATATATATATATATGGCAGGAAAGCTCTGCCACTACAATAATAATAATAATAAAAAGACAATAATGCTTTTATAAAGGTTCTTCAAGTCCTGGACAGGATCAGCTTTCATAGATAATTCGGTCGTTTTATTTTATATGCATTTTTGGATAAATATACCGTTTACATTTTTTTTCCCCTCTAGAGCATTTGTTAATATTTTGCTAATTTAAAACTCAATCTGACATAATGCAGAGCATTTGCTCAACACTTCAGAATATTTTGGCTAAATGATTTTGTTTTCCCTCCTATTTAAATCTGTTTTTTTTGGAGCTTAACTATTTAAGAAGAGTTTATGCTCAAAAATCTTTCTAAGCGTTTGAAATTTCATTAGCCCGTCGAAATCGAAACGATTTGTGTATGGTCAGTGTGAATCCTGACATTCGTTAATTGAAAAATTAAAGCTGAGAAGTAATCTCTTTGAACTGCCAGTTATACAAGCAGTTATAGTGTGCAGATCAAAAGGATTCAGCACAACATTTTTGTAATGAAATTAAAGCCAAATTACTTTAATTCCTTCAAAGTACAATCCTCAGTACAAAATACATCGGCCTCAGCGATCCTTCCACTGTTCAATGCAGTTCTGATAGCTTTCTTTGGAAATGGCCTCCATCTGCTGTGTTCAGTTGTATATCCTCAATATGTGAGTTACCTGGTCGCATTCGAAGGAGAAAGACTTTTTCCTCGATGAAACTTTGGTTTTTCTGCTTGATAAACAGGCAAACTGACCATGAGAAGACACAATTTACAGTCAATAGAGTACTGGCCTAATAAGTCTTAGTTGCTTCAGTGTTAATTCAAAATAATACCATGAACCCTCGACATGTTGAAGTTGTCTCTCGTCACGATGTTTTTCAGTCTGAGGCAAAGGAAAGTGATAGTAGGTCCAAATCTGATGAGTATTATAGGTATAAATCCTACAATCATTCCTGTTCCTGGTGAGGGGAAATGTGTTCTTTAAATAATCTTATTCACAAATAAGTCAAGCTGCCGTTTTTTTCTCTGACAGATGTCGTCAGGATAAGGTGCCAAAAATCTTAAATGGTTGTCGCTTCAATAGTGTTAGCAAATTCTTTCAAAGAAAAAAAAAAAAATCCCTTCCGGGTGTTTTTGATTATCCCTTATATGCAAGTATTTACATGTGTACCCGTGTAATAATTGAGTAATCGCTAATGCATTTCTTGTATTGCTGTTTCATTGATACAGTAGTCGTAGTAGTTTACAGCAAAGAAAACCGTAGCATTATTACAGATAAAACAATGTAAAAATCCTCCAACTCCTTTTTTTTTTTTCCAGAAAGGAGTAGACAGAGTTCCTTTAGCCGCAACTTTTGAAGAATGGTGGGGGCAGCAGTCTCTATTCTTTAAGCATTTGCTGGTTACGAGTATAAACTATCAATAAATTAAAGCTTTCAAGGAAAGAGAGAGAGAACAGCAAACAACTTCCGCCATCTAGTGGCCTTAAATTCTAACATTCATATTATTATTGTCTGTAATTGCTTGGGTTCTATGGTCGATTTTCTAGATATAGGATGTGTTCGGGCTTAATTTCAAACGATTTCGAGTTGCTATTTGGGATCAGCACTTTTTGAATGTCGGCTTTCTTTCGTTGCTTAGAAGAAAAATCCCTGACTTTAATTATATAAAAATAATTTCTGAAATGTTATTTTTGTTGTTGCAGAAAGTATTTATTATGGAATAACGTGAATACTTCATAAAATGAATTGATTTGAGTTTATTATTATTATTTTTTTTTTCAGCGTCTTGAAGAACAGCCAAGGAAAAATGTTCTCACTGATCTAGAGGGAGGAGACGGTGAAGAAAAAGAAGAGCATAACACAGAGGTTAGAGTTCGAGTGCATTTTGATTATGTTGCATAATCTTATATTGATCCAAATACTTTTCTAAGTTAAGACGAACAATAGATAATTCATTCCAAGTTAAACGCATACAAAAGAAGAGTTCAATGCATATATGTATTTTAATAAAATGAAAACAGTTGAATAATGGATTTTAACCACTGGGTAAAAATCCGTGACGCAATTCCCCCCCCCCCCCCTATTTTTGTGTTGTGTTTCAACTTCCAATTTGAGTATTGTAATTTCATTTAAAATAAGTGCCTGTAATCTTTATTTATTTATTTATTTTTAAATTTGATATGTTTTAATTTTTCAAATTGCAAAAGCATGCTACAAAATAAAATAAAAAAAGACTGTAATTTACAAATAGTCTGTTTAATTCGCCCTACAACAAACTCTTTTCATATATTAATATACGATAATAAGTTTATCGCATCTTTCAAGTGGCATCTTCATTTTAAGTAAATACAGGTAGTTCTCACTTTATTCCCGGTTTACCAATTTTTTTTGGATCGGAATTTTTCTTTTAAATTGTGCGTTGCGAAGGCGATTAGGGCGTGTAAGGGGAATTATAGTATGTAATGACCAGTTAGAACGAGCCTCAGTCACTTACGAGCTTTGACAACGCCAGCATGTTATTCGTAGTTTTCTTCAATTACACCTGATTTTTTATTTTGTTTTCTTTTTAACTATAACCCTTTAACTTTTCCGACAATGACAAAAAAGAAGCAACAGGGCAAAACTAGAAAATGAGTAAAAGAAACAAACAAAAGCAATTACGTTAGAGGAAAAAAATATTACCAGCCATCAAGCGGGTAGCGCCGTTAAAGCTCCATATACCAGACACAGAGCACCTAGCATAAAGTTTCCGAAAAAACTATGAAAGGAGTATGGCATAAACTTGGTCCTCAGTTTAATGATAATTTCGAAGGCTTTGAAGACGCAACAAGGATTGGAATTCTGAAACTCAAGCGATCTTAGGTATGGCTAACCAGTTGCACATGGAAGTTTCGGAAGGCGATGTTAATGAGCTGCTTCAATCTCACACTATGGAACTCTCATCCAGTGATCTCCTTGAATTGGAGAAACAAGAACAAAACGAAGACACACACAAAAAAAAGATAACGAATATGAAGCTCCAACTCGGTTTTGCACTTTAAAAGGCATAGAAGAAACATATAAAGAACATTTAAACGAAAAAAAGCTCAAGCAATCTTAGAATCACAAGATTCAGACTTTGAACGATTTAGTAAATTTTCCCGCGAAATGAATAATGCTTCTGCTTGCGATCGAGCTATTTTAAGCGAAAAGAAGCGAAACTCAAGAAAGCAGATGACACTCGAGGCCTTCTTTGTAAATAATAATAATAATAATAATAATAATAAATAAATAAAAAAGGTGCACCGAAGCTTCCTAATCATATATCTCCTACTAACTCGACGGCTAGCCGATTCACCCAGTGATATAGAAATCAACTATTTTTTTTTCAAAGAATCTTTTTTAATTGAAATTTTTTTCTTATGTTATTTTTTAAATACGTAAAATCTTTAGCCAGTAAAGTCTTTTCTTGTCAATTAATATTTATTTTATATTTTATATATTCCTTCTTACGAACGTAACTCTCGCTTATAGTATTATTTCTAAGGCAAATAAACTCCCGCTTTACGAATTTCCGATTTACGAACGGTACCAATTTATTCATAAAGGCGGGAACTATCTGTACTGTCATTGCTCTGTAAAAATTTATGCTATTAACTAGCACATAGCGTGTGTTAGTGGCGCCATCTATTATCCTGATATATCAATTATCAGGCTAGACTTTAATTGACATTGCGAAAGAAAACTGACATCTTACTACGCATCTTTAGAAAAGCAGTTGACTGAATTTCATTTTTAAAAATTTCACGGGATTTTCTGAAATTTTAGAAAATATTTAAAAGTATACGTTTCATTAAATAAATTGCAAAAATTAAAAGCAAATTTAGACGAAGTCTAAATTTTCTTTGCATTTCTACTGCATTAGATAGTTTAATAGTTTTTGTGGCAGTAATTTTTCCTAGTTACTGTTTAGAAATGTAGAATTATTGTAATGCGTTAAAAATTAATTAATAATAATCTCCTCTTCCTAAAGAGATATATGTAATATTTTTATGTTGTTATATTTTACAGCAAACAACCGAAGAAAATCAAGATGTTGCCCCCACATCGGAGCCAGTATGACGGGTATGAAAAATAAAATTAATTTGCATATTTTTTACAAATTAGCAAGGGCAAATAACGCTATATTATTCTGTTCAGCTCGAGGGAAAAAATGTTTCAGGTAACTAAAATGCACTGTTTGTAGAACGAAATATTACAGCAGTACTGATAGCGTGGTAAAACAAACGCTGAAGTATGCGCTTGGTCTTTGCAAAAAGAAGACTAAGGTCTTCTTTTTCCAAACGAACAAATCAGCAAGCTCACTAGCAATACAGAGTACAAACGGAGAAGTGGTTGACATTGTAATAAAGGCAAAATCAGACTGTAAGAGCAAATTAGCTGAGGATGTCAGAAAAAATCCCCAAAAATTTCTTTCCTACGTAGAGAGTGTGAAAAGAAGAATTATGGTAGTACAGCTTTATTGAATGCCGACGCGGTGGAGTATAAGGAGAAAAGGAATGGTTTAATTCCTGCGTGATCACTTTCCTAGAGTGTGTTGTGTGTCGTTCAGTCGGAAATATTGCAGTGACGGATGTGATAGGGACCGAGCGAGAATTGAGATAGATAACTTGGGAGTGTTTAGATTGTTGCGGGATCTTAATGTAAATGCTGCCATGGGATTAGATGAGATATCTGCCTATGTTGGGAGGTACAAAAAAAATGATCTTTCCTGTGACTTTTCAGACATATAAAGAGCAACAAAAAGAATTCCATTATACAGGGTGGCCATAAATTAACATTCCCTCTTTGGAGGTATCTGTAGCTAAAACTAATACACGGAATGAGACCAACCACATTTTATATTGAGACTTTCGAAGGCATAGGGAGATCAATTCCGCGAAAAAAAGATTTTGTACCAAAAGTCGCCAATATGGGGAAATTTTGGCACTGGCGGAGCCGAAAGCAGTCAAATATTTGCAGTAAACGCAGATAAAAAGGATTATGCAAATTTTACTATGCGTACGTGAGAGGGGCGCTATCAATTCCACTTAAAAAGGGATTGGGAACGTTCAGGTAGTTATTCGAAAGACTGACGAATTGTGCTCAATTTGCGTCCTACCTTGCCTCAGCATGCTTTACTTGGTAAGTTGTTTTACTTTAAACAGTGCAATGCCTTAGCGGCCCTTCGGGAATTTAGAACAGCGCCTCCCAAACTGTGGACCGCGGCCCCCTTGGGGGCCGTAGGTTTTGTTGAGGGGGGGGGGGGGGCGTGAAATAATGAAAAGAAATTTAAAATGTTTTAAGACTAAGTAGAATTTTTTTTTATTTTAAAAGAAACGTATTTAACTTTCATTATTTATTATTTCTTTTTTGTTATTTTTTATATTTTAATGCAAAAATTCACACATTGGTGTTGGTTCGCAAACTTTGCTTCCTGCGTATTTCGGCGCTTAATGAATATTAGTAAATATTGCTTATTGATATGTTTCATTTCAAAGCAGTGGTTAATTGTATTTACTTCGAATGCTCTCCAGGGAAGCTCCAAATCTTCCTGTCCCTTTCATCACGCGTTCGTAATCAGGGACTGTTGATATTGACTTTATATACATATATGAAAACTCGTTTTATATTATCACTGTCATCCGAGCTAGTTTTCTGTTACCAATAAAAGTTTCGCATATACTTCACACATGGAAAAAGGCTTAAACAAGTTCATGTGGGGAGATAGTAACTTGCTTGCAGCAGTAAACAACACCCCTCCCTAACAGCCACTATACTGCAGAGGCAATAAAAACAAGTACTTTTATTATGCCAGTGAATAAAGTATGAGGAGTCTGTGTAATATATTTCTCAAGAAATAGTGCAATTAGAGACAACTAGGATAAAAAAAAACACTAATTGATGAATCACATGTCCCTTCATACAGAAACTATGCTGTATAGACTGAAAAAAAAAACATATGTTGCATGGGCAAACACAGTATCTAACTAAAAACTATTGTTATTAATTAGATGTTTGTGAGTTCGATTTCCCAAGGGAGCAATAAAATTCAACCGAACGTGTTAAAATTCGTAAAAGTGTTAAAACTAAGTAATATATATATATAATGAATGTTATGGCAGTTTCACATATGGAATTCGGTTGAAGAGAGTTAGCATATCAACTCAATTGTCAGCTATGCTTTTATCTTTCGGTTGCGCGATCTTTTGTTAATACCGCACCAATCATATGCACGTTTTAATAACCTGCCTTTGCTGTCTGTTTCGCGTTAGGCTTAATTACCGTAAAGGGAGAAAAGTCACAAAAGAGAAAAATGTTCCTGGTCCGGGGATCCCTTATTCAGGTAATATTCACTAATTTCATGTTATCAGTCTGTGGTGTGCCAGTATCGGTAAGTGGTGATATTATTTGATCTATTCTACGTTAAAAAAATTAATCCCGAGATGGATAAGTGGCTGATAAAAAATAAAAAATAAAATCCCGCGAACAATCAGAAGAAGCAGAAACAGACTCAAAAAAAAAAAAAAAAAAAAAAAAGGACAGTATTTCATATTTTACCAGAACAGCCTGCATCGTCTTCAGAACCAAACGGTAAGAGGCAAAAAAATGTAATACATGCATTTGATTTTTGCAATATTCGCTGTGTATGTTTTGTATTGAATATAAATACAATAAATATTATAATAATCTACAGTATCTCTCTATTACGATTTTTTTCGAGGGGAGACTGTGAAATATTTTAATTTTTGCAAAGGGGGCTCTGACATCCAGAAGTTTGGGAAGCACTGATTTAGACGGCTTCATAACCTGCGTACAGGTCCTGTCAGCTGTAGCACTGAAAGCTATGATTAAGAAGTTTGAAGAAACTGAATCACTAGGAGTTAGACCTGGCAGAGGACGGAAAGCAGTGCAAGAAGAGACAGTAACAGACGTTGCTACTGCGGTGTTCGACGACACAGGGACCAGTACTGGTCCAAGCGCTCGTGCCATAGCTCGCAAACTTGATATGGCTTATGGTACAGTCTGGAAAATCTTACGGAAAATGCTTCACTTCTATCCTTATAAGTATAGTCGTGTGCAAGCACTAACTACCGCAGATTATGACCTTCGCGCTAACGTTTCTTGCCCGAATGGAGGTCGACAATGACTGGCCTTGGAGAATATTGTGGGGTGATGAGGCTCATTTTTATCTGAATGGATCGGTCAACACTCACAACTGCAGAATTTGGGTATCTGAACATCCCCAAGCAATCCAGCAAGTATCACTGCATTCTCTCTCTCTCTCAATTCGCACTCTCGATTATTATTATTATTATTATTATTATTATTATTATTATTATTATTATTATTATTATTGTAACTCGCGACATATCCAGCTGGAATGAGTGACGAGGCTGTCGCTTACACCGTCGAAATATTATTATTCCATTTTATCTGCCTTTAATGTAATTATCCGCTTGTTTTTGGCTCTGCCAGCGCCAAAATTTCCCTTATCGGGACTTTTGTCACTAAATTGTTTTTCGCGGAAATCATCTCCCCATCAAAAGCCTTCAAAAGTCTCAATATAAAATTTGGTCTCATTCCGTTTATTGGTTTTAGCTACAGATGCCTCCAAAGAGGGAAAGTTATTTTATGGCCACCCTGTATAAAGGCCTTCGAGACGAGGGTAGAGACGTACAAGCCGACGAATACCTCAGCAGTGGTGGTGTAAATTTCAGAAAACGGGTTAAAAAAAGAATTCATGCATGGGCGATAAGAATGTGGAACTCTGTTGGAGGAAGCACGGCTTTGTGAAGAGTTGGCCTTGCCTTAGTAATTTCCTCACTTTTTGCAATAGAGTTGACAGTTTGGATAAGGGAAACGGATACACCGTGATGCTGCTGAATTTTCAGAGACATTTAACAGGATACCTCACGGAACTTCATTACGTAAAGTGGGACAAATAGAGAAGTACATGAAACTGGTGACTTGGATAATGGGTTTGCTGATAGGATAAACTTTAGCAAATAGTATATGGTGGAGCAAATTTCAATAGAAGTTGTTGTTGTTATGTTCCATCGAGTCGTTTTTCGACTCCTGGTGATTCTATGAACATACACTCTCCATTAAGATCTGTCCCTGGCCATATCTTTCAGAATTTCCAAGCGCATTGCAATTGCTTCTTTAACTCCATTCACCCATCTAATTCTTGGTCTTTTTCTTCTCCTGCTTCCACCAACTTTAGCAAGTCATCTTCTCCAGACTGTCATTTGCTCGCATAATATGTGCATAGTATGACAATTTTTGCTTGATGATCATAGCTTCGAGGGAGCAATCTGGCTTTATTCTGTCACTGATTTATTGGTTTGTTTTGCAGTCCATAAGCGTCTCCAAACCCATAATTCAAATGCATCTATCTTCCTTCTTTCACTCTTTCTCAGGGTCCAACTTTCACATCCATACAGCACCACAGGGAATACCATTGCTTTCACGATAATATCTTTATCTTTAAAGATCTTGCTTAAATTTGTCATTGCTTTCTTTCCGAGTAATAATCTTCTAACTTCTTCAGTACAATACCCGTCTTTATCAATTCGGGATCCTAGGAGCACAAAATTGATAACTGCTTCCATTTTCTCCCCATCTACTTCAAAATCATTAAGTTGATATGTTGCCATAATTTTTGTCTTTTTAAGATTAAGTCTAAGGCCATATTTAGCACTTTCTTCTTTAACTTTCATAATAAGTTCCTCCAAATCTTCTTTGCATTCTGCTAGCAAGGTGGTATTATCTGCATACCTCAAATTATTAATATTTCTTCCTCCAATTCTGATTGCACCTGAAGATTCCTCCAGCCCTGCCATTCTTAAAATGTATTCACTGTACAAGTTAAACAGGTACGGAGATAAAATACATCCTTGTCGCATCCCTTTACCTATTGCGAAATACTCAGTTTCCCCAAGATCTGTTCGGAAATAGCTTCTTGTTCATAATAAAGATTCTTCAGAAGGATAATGAAATGTTCTGGTACTCCCATTGTTCTTAACAAATTCCACAGTTTCACATGATCTACAGAGTCAAAAGCCTTACCATAGTCAAGGAAACAAAGGTAGATATTCTTTTGATATTCCTGATATCAAAAGAATGATATCTGATATTTCGAAAAGGCAGAGGAACAAGAGATCAGATCTCCAATGTGAGATGGAGATCTGATCTGATCTCTTGTTCCTTTTGCCTTTTCGAAATCATGCCTGTTCATCTGGCATTTCTCTCTTCATGAATGGTTCCAGTCTTTTCGAGAGAAGACAGGTAATCAATGGTAACAGAGCTCTGTAACTTGGGCTGATGCAGTTATTTTTACATCAATGATGTAGGGAATTATTTGAAGGAGAATACCCAGGTTGTTTCCAGTTGATAGAACTGCTGATTGTAATGGTTAATGAGTATGGTGAAGAGATCCTTCATTAGGATTTAAATGGACAAATAGTATGAACGTCAGTTCATATAACTGATATTTATGATATAACTAATGTAATTAAATTACCATTTATTTCATAAAATAGAATGTTTATAATATTGAAGAAATAAATTGGAATATTGACATAGCCCAGCTCTTTCTTATTTTTAATATTTATTTATATTTTTCCAGATAACATACAAGGACTTTTGCAAAAGACATAGCGGATTATTACTCTCTCCACTGACTGTCGTTCCCTTTTACATCTCAATTTTTCAACGCCCGGTTTTATTAGCAGTGGTTTACTTTTCACTTCTGACACCAATTCACTTAATTCCAAATCCAAATTGCATCCAATCTTGCTAAGGCTCATTATTGGACTACTGGAAACTATTAGTCCAATAATAAGTAACGTGTGCCTGTACTGCCTCAAGAAAGAATGCGTTAAATATGATGTAAGAAGATTATTTATTAGTCTTTTTTTTTAAGTTATTAAATAGGGAATGTGGATACCATTGGTGGAGCACCTCATCATCTATTCGAATGAACAAAGTACCTCATCATCACTAACTGAAATTAGGTTTCTCATTGGTTTGAATGTCCAGAATAATCAGTGGATTACAGCACTCCGCACTTGAACTGCATTCCAGTTGAATCTTATTTGCTGAACATCGTTCGCATCTCCTTACTTTGCACTCTCGTATCTTAAATTCGAGGACAGCCGTGTTTAAGTGATCAAATATCACTTTCAGTTTACAAACGACTGTAACTTGGAAACAAGATGTGAATGTACAGCCCACCTTCATCCGTCTATATATATATATAGCAGTAATCAGGCTGTAATTTCATCAATGTCTTTGTAACTATATTCACTGGATGAATAATTGTTGCAATCCTTTAACAATTTGATATCACCCATGGACATCTCTTATCAGTCATGCTGTGATTATGGTCCCAAAATATGTTCCTATTTATTTATTTATTTATTTATTTATGTATACATATTCAGCTTCTTTTAACGTAAGGATCCTACAAGCTTAGTTGATGGTCAGATAGCACTTCATTACTTGATAGGAAAGAATGTACATAAAAATGTTTCTGTGATAGCGAAAAATATTTGCCAATAAGTTACCTGTTAAAAATTTACGAATGTGATTATTTCTCCGGTTGTTATTATTATTATTATTATTATTATTATTATTATTATTTTCATTCCCTATAATGAATTGATTTTTTTCTCCACTTAACAAACAAACAGGATTGGTGAAAATGTTTTCTTTTTAATTTGGACAAAAACGGGGTCGTATTTTCTGAGAAAAAAGAACACTACTGTTCTTATTAATCGTAATTTATATTTCAAAAGTTTATCCATTTTTAAATTTAAAAAAAAATTTAACGCAGAGGGCGCTGCGTTCTATTTAAAGAATGGTTACGAAGTTATTTGTGCAAAGCAGTTCGCTTAATTAAGTCGCGATGACTTAATATCATTTGAAATAATCTGCTATTGTATCCAAGATGGCACTGTTTTAAAATCTCTATTCCAAAACATACAAAGAAATTGAACTGCTGATTCTTCTAAAAGCATAAAAATCTGTAAAAAACTTTCAAACTGTGATATAGCTTTCTTTAGTTTTTCGCGTTTCATATTCGTGTATTTTAAACAGTCAATTTGTTGTATATGTAACTAGTAAAAAAAGAGAAATACGTGTACAGAAAAGAGTTAAAAAGATGTTAATTTTGTTAACCAATTGTGATTTTTATTTTTATTTTATTTTACATATGACAGAATATGACTAGTAGGATATCTAAAGAAATATTTCTGAAACAAAAAAAAAGTTAGTTCCTGTTAATATACCAAACGCTTTCGCCTATGATTGTTTAACAGAAAAGAAGTTTAGGTTACTTAAGTTAAAAATGATCTTTTACTTGAAAATCTGCAAAATACAGGATGTATAACATTTTATTAATAAATTGCGGAATAATTAAAATTGCTTTAAACATCGTGCAAAAAATAATAATAATAATAATAAAATAAAATAAGAAACCCGCTAACCCTTATAAAAGAGGACACACTTCTAGAATTATTGAGATACTTTTGTTTCGGTAAACTCTACTATTTTGGCAGCGCTAGAATAAAAGAAAAACAAAGTGTCTTTACTCTTTCATTTAAAGCTTTTAACAAGATATTCTGCTTTGTGTAAGTGAGCCTTTCTTCGTCTGCTCTATGCTTCGTTTATATGCTGCACGCGTGGCATCCACTTCGTTTCACGTTTTCTGTCGATCTGTTTTGACAGTTTTTAAAATTCGATTCCTCATCTGCTGTACTGGAGCAGCCTAAGAGAAACTGACGTGTATCGAAATATGCCGCAACAAATTTTTCACAAATAAACTTGTTATTTTTTTTTAAAAAATGTTGTTTGTGCTATTTATAAGAATTAAAAGAATGGTGCGGCTGAATTTCTGCTGTGTTGAAAAGAAAAGAATATACAACTATATAATATATAGAATATATAACTATATACATCAGAGCTAAAAAACATGTGAATTTTTAGTTAACAAAAACGATGATACTAATTAAATCTAATTAAACAAAAAAAATATACAAATTAAATCTAATTAAAATTATATCAAAAATCAGAAAATGTTAAAAAAAAACATAAACTCTTTCCCCCCTCCCCCCTCCCAAAAAAAGAACTGAATTCTGAATTCGCCAAATTATAATAATTCTTACGTTGTCTAATTGTTAAGAGTTTGCGTTAATTACATATTTGTTATGTAAGATAAACAGATTATTATTATTATTATTATTATTATTATTATTATTATTATTATTATTATTATTATTATTATTATTATTATTATTATTTGACGCCTCCAGGGAGTCCAAAGACTCATCGAGGGAACAGATAAGTTTAATGACGATTTGTTTTAATAATTAGTTATTCACTTGCTTACAGTAGAATCCAATATTAGTTAAATTGTTGCTTCACCTTGTATAAAGTATAAAAACGTATGTTTTTATGTTTCATTCTTATGTACCCTCTTGTATAAGAACTGGAAATAAGAAAATAAAAGTATATAACCCTACTTTCTGTACTTTGAGCAATAAAGTTTACATATCTACATCATTCTTTATTCTGCTGCTGCATTTTCGTTTCTACAAAGTTGGATTCCACTATTCATTAGAAACGAAAGTTTATTGTGACGAATATCGAAATAAAGTACATGGTCAAAATATAAGAATTGAAATGTAGTTTATAAACTAATGTGGAAAATTAAAACGGAAATTAAACAGTATATCAAACACAAGGGCTTACTTTTGTAAATATCGGAATAAAGTTTGTATGTTTCTCACACCGCTGTTTTTAATTAAGAAGAATTATATTTATTCGGAATCTGTAGGTCTACTATGATTAATCAATGAGCTAGAAAACTGGTTCACCAACTGGAGGATTCAAGTGAACCCCCTCAAAAGCTCAGCCATAATGTTTTCAAGAAGAAAAATCTGCAACAAAGAAGACATCCTGCTCTCTGGTCAAAAGATCCCATGGCAATCAGAGACCAAATATCTTGGGGTATTATTGGATAAGAAACTCCTTTTCAACAAACACATCAATCTCATTTGCTCCAAATCTTCCAAAGTCATAGCTTAGCTCTACCCATTGATCAACCGTAAGAGCAAATTGAACCTACATAATAAATTGCTTCTTTACCGGATGGTAATACGTCCAGTCATTACTTACGTCTCACCAGCATGGAGTCACACTTCAAGATCAAACATTTCAAAATTACAGAGAATCCAAAATAGATGCCTTAGGATGATCCTGGATGCACCGTGGTTCGTCAGAAATTCACAGATTCACCGAGAAACCGGCACTCCATACATCTCCTCCCTTCTTCGTGATCTTGCAGAAAAATTCTTCGTGAAGTCAAGTTCACATTCAAACCCACTAATAGTACAAGCTGTCAATTACAACGAGACTGATTACTACAAACACAAAAGACCGAAGGCTATTCTTCTTTCAACCGATCATAGCTAACACAGCTGCCCTCAAAGGGCGAGCTTAATTGCTCACAAATCTCCCACTCCCAAACAACTCTCATTACAGATAAAGGGGAATATGAAAAGCAATAGTGCTTCACCCATCCCGTCAGTAATGTTATTGGTGGTGGTATTGGTACTATGATAACGAGTGGAGGCGGTTTGGGATTACGGAGAAGTGATGATTCTATTCTGAAATTATTGATCTGAGAGTGATAAAGTGACAGCGAGTGAGTTTTGATTGATTGAGTTAGTGATTTACTAATATTTTGATGAAAATAGTGTATATTCGTATCTCAGGATTACGGATTATTCTCCAAGTATTGGAACCTTATTACAAAAAGGACTACAGGAGTGTTTCTGAGTGCCACAACTCAGAAAAACTTACTAAGGTAAGTAGCAACCAATTCTCTATTTAACTTAGCAATAACAAGACCATGGAAAAGCCCTTAACGTTCGAAGAAGTTTACAGAGTTCCTAAGATTAGGAAAACTCTTAAACGATAACTGGCCAGGGAAGGTAAAACTGTACGACACATTCCCCCCCGCAGCAGTCACGGACGACCAAAACATTGAAGATGACACACACCCTCAACAAGACTTAGCATTCTTGCCACAATCAGAAGACCAAGCAACACATAGCAACGCCTACCAAACAGCAGAATCGCACACAGACTTCCAGAAAGTACAAAAGAAAAGAAAAATATCTAACACGACGGAAATACCCAAAACAAGAGAAACAGACAAAGGAAAGAATTCCCCCCAGTCATCCTAATGGCCAAGGAACACTGGACATCGATCGCCACCGCTCTGAAAGCAACAGGAATTACCTTCACAAAGGCAACAAACACAGAAGAAGGAATATGAATTACCTTCACAAAGGCAACAAACACTGAAGAAGGAATATGAATTTAACCTAAGACATCGACAAACTACAGAAACATAACAAAATTCTTGGATAACAACAACCTACCGTATCACACATTCCAACTCAACAGCGATAAACATCTGAAAGTAGTACTAAGAGGAATCACAGAAACAATATCAACAGAAGAAGGTCATCACAGACCTACATAACAAAGGATTTAACCCCATTAAAGTAAGCTGAATGCACAGAGATGACAAGACTCCCTACCCCTTGATCCTAGTCGAAATCACAAAAGACCAGAAAGACAGATACGACCTCCAAACCATCTGCGATCTAATTATAAAAGTAGAATCTCTGAGACTCAAATCCACAATAACACAATGTCACAGATGTCAGAAGTTCGGTCATGCACAGCTATGCTGCAAAGCAGAATTCCGATGCGTGAAATGCAGAGGAAAACACGACACACTAGAATGCAAGAAACCACGCACCCAGCCAGCGAAATGTGCTAACTGCGGGGGCCCACACCCCGCCAACTACAGAGGGTGTACAGCACATCCTCAAAACCAGAAGATACAACCCCAAAGCAGCAAGCCCATACAAGAAAGCACACCCGCCCAACAAATCACAGCCTCCACAACAAACGGAAGATCATATGCAGAAGTTGCAAGACCAACCCAACAACAAGACTCCAAACCCAAAACAAACCACCAACAGCAAACCAGCAAGACCAATCTTTTCAACATAATAAGCTGTATAGGAGAGATGCTTGCAGAATTCCGACAAACTGACCCAACACAAGAGGCCAAGGACATCATTCTAAAACACACACAGATTTTATTCTCTGCGATCCTTAATGGATAAAAGCAAAATAAAACCCAACTCTCTACATATCATCAGCTGGAATGCTAACGGACTACCTAACAAAGCAATAGAACTACAGGAATTCGCGGCAGAAACCCAAGCAGACATCATTTTAGTAAATGAAACACATTTGCGTCCATCTGACAAGACAAAAATCAACAACTACACCATGTACCGCACAGATAGAACCTATGCAAGAGGAGGAGGAACTGTCATCTTCATTAAAAGAAGTATAAAACACCACGCAATCACCACACCTCAAACAGAACACATGGAAACAACAGGAATTGAAATACACATGGAGAACACAAGCAGTATCATGGTATTTGCAGTCTACAACCCCCCCCCCCCCAGATAAAAAATTCCTAGAATCAGATCTGGACGAAATATTAAATGCAGGTAAAGCAGTAATTATAGCTAGAGATTTTAATGCTAAATATTCAGCCTGGAATAGCAGAAACTCAAATATCAACGGAAGAATACTCAACTCTTATACTACTTCACGAAACATAGCAATAACAGGACCCACAGAACCAACACACTACGGAGCAACCGGACGTCCTGATGTGATTGATATTGCAATATTAAAAAACATAGCGCACAGCCATCAAATACATGCAGTCAACGAATTAAGTTCTGATCACAACCCCATCATATTGCAACTAGGCACCATACAAGATTTAACGGAAAATACCTCCACCTTTATAAACTGGACACAACTTCCCTCAGCCTTCCAGGAAATTCTTGGCCCAGTACCACATATAATATCCACTGAAAACATAGAAAAAGCAGTAAAAACCTTTGAAAAACAAGTACTAACAGCAGTATCACAGGTAACACATACAACCAAATCCGCACCACCAAATAAACTCCCAGAGGACATAAAATGTCTCATCCGAGAGAAAAACAGATTAAGAAGAAAATATCACAGAACACTGGATCCCACAGATAAGCAGGCAGTTAACAGAGCTACAAACCAGGTTCCGTATGCCCTAAAGGATCACCGTAACGAACTCTGGAATAACAAAATGCACCAATTAAACACAGAGGATTGATCACTGTGTAGAATGATGAGATCACTTGGTTCAAAACCTAGCACGTTTGCCCCAATCCAAGGAGAATATAGAGTCGTCTACGGTGACGAGGAAAAGGTAGAAGCATTTGCAGACAGCTTAGAAAGACAATGCCGTTCCATTTATGCCAATGTAGATTTGAGCTTCATAAGAAAAATCCACACCCAAGTGCGTAAAATAACTCAAAACGCTTCACTCCAATCCAATAACAAATCCGTGTCTCCAACAGAAATATATGGCATCATAAGAAAACTAAAGAACAAAAAGGCTCCGGGTCCAGAAGGTATAAGGAACAAGGTGCTCAAGCTACTCTCACGTAAAGGGGTTATACATCTGGTAGCCATCACCAATGCCATCCTTCGGCTAAATTATTTCCCAGAGCGATGGGAGCTTGCAGATGTCTTCCTAATTCCAAAACTTGGGGGAAATGCACAATTCCCACAGAACTATCGGCCTGTCAGCCTTCTATCGTGTGTAGGCAAGATAGCCAAACGGGCTATACTAACACGAATTCAAGAAGCAACAGATAACAACTAAGTCATACAAGACGAGCAATTCGGATTCAGAAAACAGCATTCTACGACCCTCCAAATTTACAGAGTCATTGAATACACCACCCAAGGGTATGAATGGCACCAACATTCTGGCGCAGTCTTCTTGGATATAACACAAGCATTTGATAGAATTTGGCATCATGGTCTAATTTTCAAGCTACACCAAGTAGGTATTCCAATACCACTAGTTCTACTTATCAAATCATATCTCAGTAACAGAAAATGTAAAATAACACTGAATGGAATCAGATCCACAGAAAGGAGAGTCATGGCAGGAGTCCCACAAGGCTCTCTGCTATCTCCCCTACCTCTTCTCCATATACATGGCGGATCTCCCCAAGTTGTCCCCATCCATCACCGCTCTCTATGCCGATGACACAATTATCATAGCCAGATCCTTCCGTCCAGATCTGGCCACAAACAAGCAACAGAGAGCAGTCAACGAATTAGAGGACTGGTACACCAAATAGCGTATTGCCATTAATCCAGGAAAAAGCTCTGCAGTACTTTTCACAAGACGTAAAGCAGAACAGAACAAAAGCATACAAATGTTTGGAAAAACATCCCTTGGCAAAACTCTACCAAATATCTAGGAGTTCATCTTGATAAACGCCTGAATTTCAAGACACACATAAATAGTATCTCCACCAAAGCTAGTCAGACAATAGCACAACTATATCCACTTTTGAATAGGAAGAGCTTGCTAAACATAAATAACAAAATCCTCCTCTATAAATCTGTAATAAGACCACAACTCACTTACGCATCACCAACCTGGGGACACACAGCTAAAAGCAACATCAACAGATTACAGACGATCCAGAACAAATGCCTAAGAATGGCTTTTAATGCCCCTTGGTTCATGAGAAACCTCCAGTTACACCAGGAAGCCAACCTTCCAGATATCAAGACCTACATGACAGGCATTGCAGAAAAATTCTTCACAGGCACAGATAATCACCCAAATCAGCTAATTCAACAGGCAGCAGACTACAAACCCTCAGATCATTTCAAACATAAAAAACCAAAATCCTCCATCGCAAGATAAAGCTAATATAGCTTACAATGCTCACAATGAGTGGGTAATTTACCCAAAATAATCTTCTCATACACAAGCTAAAATCAGATGAAGGGATAAAGAGTCAAGGACTCGATCCATCTCCCAAAGAAGTTCCCAGTATTGTGATCACCCAGTGGTTTGAGGAACATGACGGTGAGGAGAGATTTTGCTCTCTTAGGTTTTTTCCGGAATTTTGCTTCCGGTGAGGGGGGGGGGGGCTTGATTTATTGAGCTTTGTCCTGAGAGAGTATTTTGAGTCTCCGAGGAGGGTGTTCTCCAGCATGGCCCGGTGAGAGGCTGTGTCGGTGGATGCTTTTTCCCTGGAATATGAGCGCTTCTGCTCGGTGGTGGGGGAGTCCGTCACTGAGTGGAGCCAACGCTGAGTATGGGACGATCTTTCGGCCAGTATGGAGTGGTCTAGGGATCGTTCTAATTTTTAGAGAGGGCTTTACTTAAAAATCGCCTGTTTGCCATGGCCATCCCAATCGCCAGACTTAAATCCTATAGGACATTTTGGAGCGAGCTCTCATGCAATGTTTCCCACCCGCAAAGAATAAAGCGAATTGATCCAGTTTCTATCGGCCGAATGGTGTAAAATTACTCCTGTTGAGGTCCACGCACTGACAGAGTTTTTTTCTCGAAGCATACAGACTGCACTAGACGCCCACGGCGGACCAACGCCATATTAATCGAAACGTGTGTCACTGTTTCCATTTTTTTTTTTCATTACCTGTATTAGATATAAGACTTTATTCTACAATTATGATTGCGAGGACGAGGGATGTTTGGCAGATCGTGAGCCTTGGGGGGACCTCTAAATGCCACGGATTATTATTAATGGTGTGTCCAAGATAAGCTAACTTTCATTTCTTTTTTGTATTTATTAATTCTTTGTTCTTTTTCGCTCGTTGCGTTAATTCTCTGTTGATTGCTATCCATTATATGTATAGACGACTATATATTCACATTTTGAATGCTGCAAAAAATTCTTTTTCTTTATTAGCTATTATTTACAAAGCCTGCATAGACGGTATAGATTATGACCTTTGGTCAGAAAGACCTGAACTTTATTAGCGCTTTTCAAAAGAAGATGAGTTGCTGGACTCATGCGTGGGTGGAAGGATTTAACTCTCATTAAGGGCACCATGTCTTATACTGTATATGATTTTATCTGAATCTCCTTCATTTATAATTGCTGACTTACAACATAAATGTGGACTTTGTATTATGTTCGCTTACCACATATACAGCTATAGTATGTACAACATACTACAACTGTAGTATGTTGAACATCTTTTCTCTTAGCACATTATTGTATATCTTCTTTTCCAGGTCTACAAACTTGGATTCAGATCCTTGTTATATTCCCACGAATTTTCAACTGTTTGTTTTAAAGTGAAAATCTGATTTTCACAACTCTTATTTGGCCTTAAACAATTCTGTTCTCCAAGTTTTCTCTTCCATAAAATGATTTTTCTTAGCCTCTTATCAAGTATACATACATATATAATCTTCTTCTGAAATACTCAGTAGGAATTGTCCTCTGTAATTCTTACACGTACTGATTTTTCACTTTTTCTAGATGATTTCTATGAGAGCTCTAATCCAATCATCTGATATTCCACTTTCTTAAAAGTCCTGGATTATTAAGTAACTACGACTAAACTTTTATACCTCCTTATTTGAGCATTTCTGCTCGAATAAAATCTACTATTTTAGGTTTGTATTGGCTTTTATTTATTAACTCTTAAACTGTTAATATTCTTCCCCAAATCTTCCATGATGGATTTGGCTAATTTTGCTGATACTTTGGCTTTCTTACATTTTTAATGTACCTCTGTATTACTATCAATCATAAAATAGTCAGTAAGACGTTTTCATATTTCTTTTGTCTTCTCTTTAAGTGAATTTGTGCATATTTTTTTTTTTTTTTTTGAAAATGAAAATAGAAATGACTAGTCCAGGTCAGAGTAGAAATCCTGCAAGTATTTCCATTATTATTAGCTTTACTCTTTTTCTCCAAATGTTTTTTCCAAAACTTTTCTATATTATTATTATTACATGACACCTCCAGGGAGTCGATAGACTTATACAGGGAGAGCACCTACTCTACAGCTCTCTGTCTCCACCACCACTCAATCCCCCAACTACAACGAACCGCAACTACCATCATTATCATCTACACTAATGTCATCTACCGCCCACCAACACAACTAGTATTTTCACAGACAAACACAAACATCTAAACATAATCTGCTGTTTAGATCTCCAACAGGAACCAACTTTTCTTTTCTTTTCTTTTTTTTTTTTTTTTATGTTTAGCTGCTTTCATTACTCTAAAATTTCTCCGCTTCTTCCTTAACAGAACTCTTTTATTAAGGAAGAACCATAAGCACAAGTCAGTGTCATTGTCCAGTTTGCTCATGTTACTTTACTCAAGTCTGCCATTCAAGGTTTACCTTCGTGTTTAAGTGTTGTCAAAGCTAATTATTTAGGACTGATTTTTAAGCAATTTTGTTTTAATATTATAGAATGATAAACCTTTTAACTTTTCAATCATTAAAACGCTTGAAAAAAAAAAATGATTCCTTAAAATTAGTTTTACCTGTTTTCATGTCGTTTCACTTTTGAATTGTGTAATTCATGCCTTCGTGTTCTGACATAATCATCTGTCAATGTTAACTGAAAACTCATCCAGTTTTATGTGTTCTCCAGAGCAATTCAAAATGTTATACCATTCGTTTGCCCTAATAGCATTTTTAGATTTTAAATTCATTTTATTTTATAAAGTGTAAAATCTAAATCTGATCTGAAAGACACACAAGCATTTTCATTAAACGACAACGCATGACAAGCTAAAATTACTCGTAAGATTTAATTTTGTATAGAATTAATAAATATGGTGAAGAATACACCGGTTTTTAGATTTCCTAGAATAGTTTTGCGTTTGAGGCTAAGATATGCGCAAGCCGTGTACTTCCTAATGCTAATTTCCACATGAATCATGTGACAGTTGCTACAGCAACAGAAGTTCTGAGCAGGTAATGCAGATATTAACAAGGGCAAAAAGTCATTGGGACGAGTTCGTTATGCAGTTTGTCCTTAGCGTCAAAATTTAGACCTGTTGTTTGGACGGAAGTGACTTGACATTAATAGTTTACACAGAAAATTTCAAATCGTCTTTTATTTTGAATTAATACTTTTATGGTGTTATTTAATTTCCATTACCCATAAGCATTTGCTTAATTTCTGATCTATTGTTACAGAATGCGGTCAAGGATATCTTGATAGCGTATTCACGATAAATATTTTAAAGAAAAATAATTGTTTTAAAACGCAATAGGGTTAAGACAGACATGCTTAGGAAGGGGTGGGGGGGATTGCGCTAAACTACATAAAGCAAAACAAAGGAAGTCGTTTCTCTGAAAATGAAGAAACAATTATAAGACATAATGTCTATTTTAAGTTACTTTTTTTTTATTATAGAGAGAGCAAAAACTATTATCATGTGGACATCGGTCCAGTGTCCAAACATCTAGTTGTGGGTGCAAATCCTACATAATAGATGCTCATGAATGTCTTTTAAAAGACACTTGATTTTCATTGCCCTTTGAGTTTCAAAATATGTCAAGGTGCAGAGCGCCACAAATTCTCTTTTAAGTAAATATTCATCAATTTGCAACGTTGCATCATTCTAGATATTCTCTTTTTACTCTTCATAAAATGGCATATTTTCTAGCCTCCCCGACCTCCACATTATTAAGTAGTCCCTTACAAGATACAAACACCATAAATATTGATGAAGCCATCGGAATGGGAACTTATAAAAGAAGTCAAATGCATGGAGAAGAGGGTCGAATGAGACAAAGATTACTTGATAAGAGATGAAATTATGCTATATATAGATCACATCGAAACCAACAAACAGAGCAGTAGATGAAATATTGGAGTATATAAATGTACAACAGCAAATGTAAAAAAAAAAAAAAAAATGTTTCAGACAATGGGGTATTTCCTTCAAAAAGATTGTTTTTTCCCACAAAATAGGCAAATCGGGCAACACACACACACACACACACACACACACACACACACACACACACACTTAATAGATATAATGCACTATTCACATCGTCTTAGGCTGGAAAATTTAAAGGAGAAAAATAAAATTAATTTTACCGTTAATTATAAATTTTGTAATCTTTATAAACATATGTTACCTGTATTTCTTGTTTCTAGTATAAGGGCCATACTTATACACAGACGCACGAAGCTCTAGCTGGGGATCCCGAAAAATTGGGGAGAATTTATGGGCTCCTAAATAATGAAAGAAGGACGATGAAGCATTCTAGGATCTCGGGAACAGTGTAAGTACGGCCCTGTCTACTATCATAATGATGTACAACAACAACAAACCAGACCACTGTAGGTTAGATTCTTCAACCCTGCAACTCAGAAAAACAACTGTAGAAATCATACTATTTCCGACATTAATACTATTTACGGATAAGAATACGAGACGGCTGTAGTTGTCTGCCATACTCTCACTTCAAAATCAATAGCAGCAATGAACTCAACTACCGGTGACTACTATGGATGGAAACTGTCTGTGCCGATTTTCAAAATAAAGCTGAAGCATAATCCTTCTTGATCTCAAAGTTAAGAATATTAGTAAAACAAATCCATTTTAAAATAAGATTGGTTTTGGATTAAATATTTTCCGTTACAACATTCAAATATACTGATTTGGTACACTTAATTGTAGGATACAATAAATATTATTTGTACATAATGTGGAAAAGTATTTAGAATATATTAATTTTCCAAATAGAAATTAAAAAATGCTCCTTGTCAGTCAGCTTATTACATAACAAAATTATTATCTTCTTAAGAGGAATCCCAACCCGTAGAGACACTGCTTTTTTAGGCTACGCAGTTGTATCCGAATTCCATCTCCAGAGAACGAGAGCAACCTTTATAAGGACTTTTCGACTGAAAATGAGTTAACTGGGATCGTTTCGAGGCGATAAAGTTTTTCCTCACGGAAACTCGGGTTTATATTCAGCAAATCAGATAAACATGACAGAAGAACACATGCAATTAAGAGCCATAATAAAAGTGGTCTCACAGCTTTAGTTGCATTGGCCATAATTCCCAACAACATCAACAACTAAATATGAAGAAGTGTTTCTTAACTCAAACCGTATTGAGGTTCGATCAGCATTTCAGTATATTTATTTCTTTATATATTTCCACCCATTCATTTATTTCGGCTATCCGCTATCGGATCTCCACTCTAATTTATAGGCGGTGGTTCGAATACCACCGCGGGTATGGATGTTTATGACTATCTCTAGACGGAAAATTAATTTCATTGTTCAGTGTGATTTTGGAGGACTGAAGTGGCTTGAAAAAATATCCATATTTGTTCGTTAGATGTGAGTTTCTGGAGTATATCCCTCATGGATACTCATTGGTGGCAAAATGCTACCTACCCATGTCTGTTATACAAGCAAAATAGTTACCACTTTAAAAAAAACCAGAATGTTCATAAGAGAAAAGCTAATTTTCCAAAGTGTGATAATAATAAATACTCATCCCACGAAACGGATTGATTACCCTATTATCGGAATAGATTCGCCTTCTTCTTCTGCCATGCGCAGAAGTGTCGAGGGTTTTCTCTCATCTGTGGTCGAACTATACTCAGCATAAACTTAAATAAATAAAACAATTACATTAGTTAGGGAGAAAAAATAGACTTGTGGTAGATGGAGAAAATTTAGTTCACATGACTCAAAGAATGCCGGCAACACTACTTGCACGAAATGAAAATGTTTAAGGATTAAAAATTAATAATAAATAAATAAATAAAAATAATGTCTTCCGTACTTGGTTTTAATACTTTTCCCAAGGAAGCAAAACAATGTTTTGCGCGTGATTTGCTTTGCATTATGGGATACATACTCAGGCAAGTGATATGAAGTCATTAGACTCTATGTCCGCGCGGTTAGCCTAGTGGCTATGCGCTTCGCAACCATATGACTGGGGAAGGAGTGTCCCAGGTTCGATTCCCGTCGAAGACGTGAGGAATTTGAAGATCTTCCTCAGGCATAGCCAAGTTAGCCGGTCTTGGGCGCAGGCAGTAGGGTTTTTTCCGCCAGTTTATCTGGCGTTTTTCCTCCCGCAAGCAGGCAAACCGGCCCCGTGAACACACACGGATCTACAGCCATAAAATACTTAACCCACCATGAGGGGGCTCAACTCGCCCCAATAGGAACGGGGGAGGAAACTCCATATAAATAAATAAATTAGACTCTATATACAAATAGTTCAGACGTGAATATATTTCAAGCGCAAAACTTTGTTTTGCTTACTTTGGAAAAGGATTAAAACCAAGTATAGAATTTCTTGGTATCTTTAACATATGTATATTATTTGAAATGACAATCTATGAAAATAGTTATAAAAGTCTATAGTATGTTAATCTCAAATTAGAACCGAGTTTTAAAAATTACACTAAGACTAAAAGAATAATTTAAAAATGCAAATTTATTGAAACCCCGCATTTTATTAGCAACTCCATTTACTGTATTTATATTTATGTAGAGAGGTAACTCCCATAGAAATCAGTTCCCAAAATTTTCATTTGGGTGGTTTTTTTTGTTTAGTTATAAACACTGACCAAAAAAAAAAAAAAAATTGATCGATTTCAGATTTTTTTTTTTTTTTAATTATTCGAGTTGCTGTTCAAGAGAAAATGATAAAATCAAGAAAAGTAAATATTGAAATGCAAAGCAGTGCATTTAGCGAGTGCAAAGTTATGGCTGTAACATACCCCCTTGTTCCAAGGTCAAGATCATGTAATCCGTCGAGCCTAGAAGGGCTTATAATTTCCATTATTCATCAGCGGATTGCGGTACCTGATAAAAATCAGTGATGTGTTAACACCCACAGGGCGACTTCCTAAAGGAAGTTCTCCTTGATGAAAGAAGCAAAAACTGTGAGATCTCAGCGATACATCAGAAATATTAATCGAAACAATATGGA
This sequence comes from Typopeltis vanoorti, assembly GCF_054136105.1. NCBI lineage: Eukaryota > Metazoa > Arthropoda > Arachnida > Uropygi > Thelyphonidae > Typopeltis > Typopeltis vanoorti. The sequence continues at coordinate 34,847,779 of NC_143558.1, forward strand.
TTGACCTTACACTACAACTGTAGACAGAAAGTGTTATTGTATTATAAGATATGCAACAACAAACATCGTTAACATCAAAGAAATTTTACCCTCGTGATGAGTTTGGTATGAGAAGCGGGAAATACAAGATACAAAATAAATAAATAAATAATATATCAAGTAAAACAAAAGTGGAGGTTTTATTATATTCTGGCACTCGTAGAGCTTCCGTAGCTCAGTTAGTTTAAACAGAGCCTTTGACTCGAAAGCCCTGGGGTTCCATCTATGTTAGTGCGTGGAACCTTTATCAGTGCTTTTCAATCAAAGTTCAGTTACCTCGTCTTATATATATAGAGAGAGGTTGAGTATTTTTTGACATACGATACTATTAGAGAATGGAAGCAACGGGAAAACACCGTGTTCGGTAACAATTCCCTAGTAAAGTAGCATTTCTATCCCACCAACCATTGGGTTGAGGAAAACACAACAGTCACTGAAGAACAGGAGTTTCGGGATACTAACTCTTTCCAGGGCAGGAGTTTTACATTCATCCCCCCCTCCCCTCTCCGAGATTTATATCTCGGGAGTGTTAAGAAGTTTATTTTTAAAAATTATTTAGAAAACAAAACACATTCAAAATATATTTTTATTTATACATTATTATTATTATTATTATTATTATTATTATTATTATTATTATTATTATTATTATTACATAAGCAAATTTTATTATTATTATTCCAACATGATACTGATACCTCTAAGGACTCATCGCGGGAGGGTACTCTACTTATAGGCGAGTACTATAAGGCGAAGGCGAGTTATATTCAAGTAAATACATGCCGTATTTACTTGAATATAACTCGCCTTCGCGTATATCGCGCACCCCTATTTTGACTTTACGAAAAAAAAAAGAAATTAAAAGATTTCACATATACCTTGCACACGAAAAAAAAAGTTTAAAACTTCAAGAAATACATAGTGAATGTTATGGCAGTTTCAGATATTTTGGAATTCGGTTGAAGTGAATCAGTATTTTAACTCAAAAAATCGTCGGCTTGCCTTTGTTGTTGAGTTGCGCGATCTTTTGTTAATATCGCGCCAATCATATGCAAAACCGGAAGTAGCGATACCGAATAGTAGATTCTTCGTAAGTCATCCCATTTTCAGTATTGTTTTTTTATTTTAAATCATGACGAACTTATGATTCTGAAATGATAAAAGGACAAGCAATAATGAAACTGTTTGATCTGATTTAATTTACTTACAGAAGCATTGTCGCTAAAGATTCAAATACAGTCAACCATCGACTTAAGTCCGGGTTCCGTTCCATCCGCAGGACGTAAGTCGATACATTAAATCAACAGAGTTATAGTGGTTAGGGACTTAACCGTAATAAGTATACTGTCGTTTTAATTTTTAAGCCTTATTAAAAAACTGTACTGTGTGTTACTGCCACTATAAAACAGGAGAATAATCATCTAAATCTTCCTCCCCAATCACATTTTCATTACCTTCCTTGTGTGAACGATCAGGTTCTGGCTCTTCTGGTGTAACCTTTGTTTTTTTGATGAAAATGTCCAGTCATTGGGGTCTATGTCTTCAGCCATTTTGAGAACATCGCTGACTGCAAAGAATATTTATGCAAGACCATTCACTATGAATTGTTTAAGTACCTCTCCCTTTACTCGTTCTTTCTCTCCTGCAACAGTTGTTCCTCCAGTTCGACCAATTCTTCGTTGGTTAACTCTTCAGGGGAACTTCCTATAAGTTGAATTATGTCGTCACCATTCACTTCGAGATTCAGATTGTTTGCTAGGGCACTATTACAAACTTCCAAAATCATGCACAAACCTTTTTAATGTCTTTTTCCATATGCCACACATACATTGAGAGGTCACTTCGTCCCAAGCCACAGCAATATTTTTAATAGCATGATAAATATTGAATGTTTTCCAGAATTGCATGAGAGTCTAGCCATTTCCTTTAGTAGTAGAAATGTCTTGTGAAAAAGTTCTCCGTAGATAATAAGCCTTTGATTCTTCACGACTTCATTGATCCATTGGTTGCATCAATGAAGTGATGTTTGGCGGGAGAAACATGACCTTGAACTTGGTGAAGATCACCGCTATAAGACGTATAAGACGGATGACCTGGAGCATTATCTAGAATTAATAAAAATTTAAATTCTACATTTTTTTTCACACAATAGCTTTTTATTTTACCCGCATGACAGTTGATTATGGCATCCTCAAACAATTTTTGAGTCATTCACGACTTCTTATTGCTCATAATGAACTGGGAGTATGCTTCCTAATGTTTTTGAAGATTTCGTGGATTCTCACTGTGCCAGAACAGGAGATCACAAACGGTTTCAATTTATATCCAGCCACATTACCCGTAACAGAATCGTAATACGGGCATGAAGAGCTTTGAAACTAGATATAGATATTAGCTTTTTTGTGGATGAATGTCCGCTCGGGCATTTTTTTTCCGAAACAAGGACGTCTCATCCATATTAAATATTCGCTGTGACAAATAATTTTCCTCCGTAATAATTTTATCCAATTTTTCCACAAACTCCTTGGCAGCCTTCTGAACACTTGCAGATTCCCATACATTTTCACATTATGCAGCGCAAAACGCTGCTTGAATCTCATGATCCAACTGGAAGAAGCGTTGAATTCGTAGTCATAATCGGGTTCTAGTTTCTCCTTCAACATGTTGAAGAGACTTAGTGCCTTAGCGATTATGGTCACAATGCTAAGGGATATGTGCTTTTGGTTCAGGTCCTCTATCCATGATGCAAGTAGCTTTTCCATATCACCGATAGGGACTTGTCGTTGCTTCGTCACTATCGTCGATTTAATGGAAGCTGATCCTTTCACAGCCTCTAATTTTATCCTTGTTTTTCAAAATGGTCGTCACTGTAGAATGAGACCATCCAAAGTCATGTGCGATCACATTGACGGGCTTACCAGCTTCATGTTGCTTTATAACTTGCAACTTCGTTTCAAAATCAATCACTCACCTCTTTTTCTGTCATTCTTCACTAGGTTTTTTGATAGTGCGTGTAGGGGGCCATGTTGGACAAAACATCGCGAAATATTTAACGATAAATACACAAAGAACCCATTTCTCAAACACAAAATCAACAGAAGAACTGTTGAAAACACGTGCCGACTGCCGAGGGAGGTTGCCGCTGAAAGCGCTGTTGCCACTATACATGCTTTACTTTACGCTTGCTTGCGTCTTGTTCGAAAGTCGAAAATGTTATTTATTCCCTTATGGGATCACGGACGTAAGTCGAGGGATGACTGTATATTGCGTGATGAAGGTGAGCGGCTGATAGCGAAAATAACGTTCATAATTAAAATTTAAATGCATTCATTTTATAAATATATGAGCAATTATAAATTATAATGAATGCTGAGGATTTAATTATAAACGTCAATTTAATTTTTTCCTGAAAAACTTTAGTTTCCGAAAATCCTCGCACCACGATTTTTTAACTTTAATTTTGGGGAAAAAAGTGTGAGTTATATTCAAGTAAATACGGTACGTCTTGCCGTCTACCCTACTACTTAATTCTCCAATTACAACACAACGATACTACTACTACTACCAACGCCATCTACCGCCCACCACAACCAACAGTACTGTATTTTTATCGGAAAATTTCATGTGTTCTCTCTCATATGACTGATTTGCCTATGCTGAATGAAAAACGGGACTTTCTGGGAGAAAAAACCCTGCTAACTCCGTATGAGATCGGCTAACTCATCTTAAATTGAAAAATCCCATATAAAAATTCCTCTTGTCATGACGAGAATCGAACTTAAGGTCTTTTCCATTTGAAGGGCTTTTTTTCCTTCTTCCAATTGCGCTACGGAGGTGGTTAAAACAAGAATAATTTTATTATAAATATTTATATTACGTTACTTTAAAAATATAATTTAAAAAATAAAAATTAAATTTCATTTAATAAAATTAAAAACATTATATTTCCAATAAAATGTTAATATTGATAATATGATATATTAATCGATGTATATATATATATAATGAAAGTTACCAAGATTTAGCAGAAATAATAATACAACAAAAATAGACTTCAATTACACAACTATGACGCATGCCGTGAGAAATGTAAACCTGCATGAAATGCTAAAACAAAACATATGAATTCGTATCACTTCGTGTTCGCTTCGGGTCACTTCGGAGATAACCATGCAGTCAGTTCGAGTGAGCCAGTAATAAGCTTGCAATCGCACACTGTCAGTTTAAACTTCAATAAAGTATATTCAATATTTTTTTAAAAAGTACAAACAAAAAATTTACCAGACCTCAGAAACTGAAATCCAGAATCTCTGGCCCCAAAGCTGGTAAACCTTGTTGTCGTTAATTGTCTATGAAAATTCAATGTTAATGCATTAATTTTTCATACTTCCTACATAAAAATGGACTGCGCGCATGACACATCACGCTATTTATTTGATAATACAGTAGTAGCATGCAGCATTTTTAGCTGGATTTCGCAAAATGCGTAAATACCCGCTAGACTCGCTTTTTCTGTCCGATGCAAGTTATTCCTAACTGAACGAATGTTGAAATTGTCCATAGATGGACACGCACGCACGCGCACACGCATACACCTTCCACAGAAAAACTGTTGAGCAATCTCAGTATGTGTTTCAATCGGAACCCTTTACAAATGCACAAAGAATGTTGAAATTAAATGCATCGCAATAACTTCTGGCTGCAAAAAATTTAATAACATTTGAGATTTATGATACAACCATCAATATGTTCACGTGATTATTTTGGGTTTCAATCAGATTATTTCCACTGACAAAATGTTTGAATTAATGTTAATAATTCCGTACTAGCTAGATGAAATTTAATGAAATTTCGTGTTCGAATCTCTATTAAAATTAGCGAAGTTGTTTCGGTTATGGGACCACACCCCTTGTGATAGCAAAATTAGTCAAAAAGCCAGCAATGGGGGTCTTTTTTGTAACAAAAAGCTTAAAAATGATCCCACAGAAATTACCTTCATAATGGAAATACTATTGTCATCAACCAACTCAGCTTTGAAAAGGGGGATTTTGTAGTATTTTTTCCCTTTACAATATTTACAAAAGTTATGGAAGCACGTGTTTATGCTCAAGGTGAAAGTGATTAGTTCCAAGTTCACTATTGGGCAGTGGCGGCTCGTGGCTTGAAATCGTGAGGGTGCTGCAACTTTTGAAATATACATACACACTGTAAGTACAGTGTATACGTGTTTGGATAAAATATCAAAATTATAGTAAAAAAAAAATTAAATTAAACATGAAAAAATATTGTTTATTATCGATAAAATTATACAGTTTGGTATAATTCAAAATTACTTAAAAATAAAATATATTCTTCTTGTTTTGTTTCTTGAAAAAATATTGTTTATTATCGATAAAAGTATACAGTTTAGTATAATTCGAAATTACTTAAAATAAAATTCATTTCTTTAGTAATTAAAAGAATGAATTTACAATTTTTGGAAATTACAATTAAATCCCTTAATTGTAATGTCCAAATATTTAAAGAGACGGAGTAAACACGATAAGCACCACGAACACTCTACTACTGGCGCAAACTGCATATAAACAACAGTGGAACTGCGCGACGGACAGTGCCTCATTGCGCTAATGGCTCACATCTCAATATGACGTGCATATGCTTGCGCGCGTAGCAATATGACGCTGTGGTAAACACAGTGCTGCTAGCGTCCTTCGCCCTCCTAAGTACTACAAGATGGATTATTATTTCTTATACAAAATAAGAGAATTGTATAGGCTTGTTGATGATAAAATTAAATATTACAAGCAAATATAAAGAAATTAATAAATATATTTATATATCGAGAAAAATTGGGGTGCTGCAGTTCTGCAGTGCCTATGCACGAGCCCTCCCTGCTATTGGGTAACCATATTTATTCAAATAAAGGTAAGTTATTACTTCAAAATATTCCATCTGGATTGTTTATTGAAGCATCGTTTTAACGTAAATTATAGGACATTTCAGAACAAAGTTTTGTATTTTTTTTTTTTCTTTCAACATCACAATAGTGTATATTTAAACATGTAGGAGTTTTAATCGGCCACAATATCAATGATCGGTAAAAAAAAAAAAAAAAAAAAAAAAAAAAGACCAAAAGGTACCAATAATTTTCATACTTAACTGTTGCAGCTATCTCACTGAACGCTGTCTTTACTTGTCAGTTAGAGTCTCCGTAGTTTAGTCGGTAGCAGCGATGCTCTTTCGTTGGAAAAGACCTGCATTCAAATCCTGTTTAGAAAAAGAAGACTGTTATAAGCTTTATGTTTTGGGCTTCTTCTTCATCTGAAAATAAGATAGCCGGTCGTATATGGAACTGGAAGAGTTTATTCAAGATACGTGAGTTTTTAATCCCTCAGAACAGACAAAATGGAAAGGAAAATACACACACACACACACACAGCTTGCGTAAGTTGTTGGTTAGGATCACCAAGTAATTTTATAAACTTGGTTATTTTACTCCTAATCCCAAGTAAGCAAACAGTTAAGTTTGCGCCTGAACGTATTTCAAGTCTAAAGGTGGTGCAACACCAGGGCAACTCATTGTAAAGGTGGGTAAAGCTCTGATCACTATTCTTAGGAGTAAAATAACCAAGTTTATAAAATTACTTGGTAACCCTAATATACATTACCCAAGGTAAAAAAAAAAAAAACTTATTTACATATATATATTTATTTTATTTTATTTTTTTATTTTTTATTTTTTTTATGTTGGGTCCATATACAGGAGGTTGGCTGGTCAACCTATAGTACGTTAGTACCGTATATGGGTGATGGTTGTAACAGGAGAAACTTGTTTACATTTGATTTGAACGCCTGTATGTTGTATTCCTTGGGAAATACGTCAAGGGAAAGACAGTTCCACAGTACTGCAGTAGCAGGGATGAATGAGGAGGAGAAGAAACTTGTTCTGTGGGTTTCGAGGTGTACTGTAAAAGGATGTTGGGCGGCAGCTGTACGTGTTTCAATGGGCTTGGTACAGGGTGGGGGAATTATTGATGCTGTTATGCTGTTTCAGATGAACCTTTCCCGTGAAAGTATTTATAGAATATACAGATCGCAGAGACCAAGCGTCTATGTGAAAGTGGGGGGGAGCGAGTTGGTGAGGTCTAATTACTCTCCTCTGTATTGAGTCAAGCATTTTGAGGGAGCTTTTTGGAGCCCCACTCCAGACGTGAGAGCAGTATTCGAGAGCTGGGCGGATTTGTGACTTGTATAGTGTTAACAGCTGTTTAGAGGTGAAGTAGCGTCTTGAGCGAAAGAGAAAACCTAGTTTTTTGGAAGCTGAGGATGCAATGGTTGTGATGTGTTAATGTCAGGAGAGGCTTGATGTCAAGGTAATTCCGAGAAGAGAAATTTTGTCTTGTCTGTGAATTTGAGTGTTATCGAAAACAATGCTGGGGGGGAAATGGTTCCTTTTTGTGAGAAATAAGACAGAACTGAGCTTTACTAGCGTTGAAGTTGACAAGGTTGTCTGAGCCCCATCGGAGGATGGCTTGGAGGTCGGAATTAAGGGTACTAGTGGTTGATATTCTGTGAGTTGTGTAGGATAGGGTTTGTCAAAGGAAAGGGAGGAATGTAGTGTGCTGTCATCTGCAAAACTGTGTATTGGGTTGGAGGTCAACTGAAGTAGGTCATTGATATATAGAAGGAAGAGGGTCGGTGAGAGAACTGAGCCTTAAAGGACCCTGGTATTAGTTGGATGGTGAGAGGATAGGGACCCTTCTACCATCACACATAGTGTGCGTCCAGACAGGAAGCTGGCAATCCATCTGCAGAAGTCCTGAGGCAGTCCAAATGATGGGAATTTGCTTAGTAAGCCTTTGTGCCAGACTCGGTCAAAGGCTTTGGAGATATCAAGTGCAACTACGTGGGATTCGCCGAATTTCTCCATAGCGCTTGTCCAGTGATGGGTGATGTATGAGAGTAGATCTCCTGTTGAACGGCTTTGGCGGAATCCGTACTGGTGGTCGCTTAATAGCCGGGTACCTTCAAGGTAGATTAGGATTTGAGAGTTGATGATTTTGTCCATTACTTTAGATAGGACTGAGGTGAGTGATATAGGGCGGTAGTTAGATGGCAGTGATTTGTCACCCTTTTTAGGAATTGGTTGAATATAGGCCAGTTTCCAGGTTTTGGAATATGTACCAGTGGAGTAAGAGAGTATGTACAGACGGCATACGGTAGGAGTTAGTTCTTGTGCACAGCCCTTCAGGACAATTGGAGGAATGCCATCAGGGCCAGGAGATTTTTTTGTGTCTAATTTAGACAGCAGGTTTATGATTTCTTTATGGCAAAAAGATACTGGGGGGGGGGGGCATTGTATGTTGGCAGTTGGAATGACTGGAGGGCATTTGCCATTGTCAGTTATGTGTGTATTGGAGGCAAAGTGTGATGCCAGGAGGTTAGCTTTTTCTATGGATGATGTTGAAAATGAGCCATCTAGGTATGATAGCGGTGGGAATAGTGTAGGGCAAAAGTTACAACCGATTGCCTTGGCAAGGGACCAAAAGGCACGGCTTCCGTTTGGACAGGCTGCAAGCTTCCTGCTTTTTGCCCGTTCAAAATCTGTTTTGGAAGTATTGATAGTTTTCTTCCATTTGTTTCGGGCTTCAGTGTAGGTATTGAATGAGGATGGGGTTCTTGATTTGAGCCAGTTGTAGTATGGCTGATTTTTCACTTGCGACTGGGGGCAAGTGTCCTTTAGCTTGTTGTTTATCGGATATACAATATATATATATATATATATATATATATATATATATATATATATATATATATATATATGATATATGATGAGCTAATTTTGAAACTCACATTGAACTCATTCACTGTCAAATATGAATTTTGTTCACTCAAAGTCATCTTTCAAAATATTCGCTGCTACCGTTTTGTTTTTTTTTTCAATAAATATTTGCAATGAAAATATTGGCATTACATTATGAAAACAATATATAACTCATTCCTTATGCAGTGCATAAATAATTACCGATGGGGGATAGCATTTCACACCACCCTTATATAAATAAGCTCCAAAATTTATGAAAAAAAAAAATTTTAGAAATGGCCAACGATATCACTTCTGGACGATGCAAAGTAAAATCTCTGTTCATGCAAAAGTACATTAGTTTTTGTAAAAAAAAAAAAAAAAAAAAAAAAAAAAGTTGCTCATACTTGCTAAGACGATAAAAGTCTTTTAAATGTATCCTTAGCAGCATTTGTGACATATGGAAGCGATTACTAAAACACACAGACACAAGAAATTAAGAATAAAATTTATACACAAATATTGCGATCTGATTCTAACAAATCATCCTCGGTGCAATGACAATTCAAACAAGGTAGAACGTTATAACGGATTTCAAAATGACACGAGCCGCGCGCCAGGATAATATGGTTCAGTAGACAGTAAGATGTGAAATACCTTTAACTATACTTTGATAGAAAAAGAAAACTGTCAGAAATGGAATATAGATTCGTTAATTTCCTTAACAGACTTCGGCCACGCAAAAATCAGAAAGAGTCGAAAATATAACGTAGTTCCATCTATCTATTTATTAGACATCATCGGATGCCATATAGTCATTCAGATGCTCAGTGAGTTCCACACCAGTCCTCGCCCGGTGGTCCTGTTGTATGTTTTTCTGGAGGCTTCAACAGTCGGAAGATCAGTCACTCCAGAGACTCCATTCATCCATCTCATTGACGATCTACCCTTCCTCTTTTTCCAGGAATCTTTACCTTCTGTTATGTTTCGAGAAGTCCTCCTTCCATCCTTTCAATGTTTCCAAAGTATTTCAGCTTTCTTCTTCTGTCAATGTCCTTAAGAAGTCTTAAAGTTCTACCACCCATCTAGCACCTCAACAGCCTTCTGCAACATCACATCTCAAAAACAACTATAATGTGGTTGTAGTTTCCAAATCAGTGGGCGGAGAAAAAAATCTTAAGCAAATAAAATCTGGCACACATTCATTATCAAACTGGCAGATGGTTCATTGGTTATCATGCAATACTGAACTTTTAGTGTTATTTATTTATTTATGTTATGTTATGTTACCATTAACCGTTATCAAGAATGTGAATGATCCTAGCAGGAAAACAGTCTCCAAGATACTCTAACCAGCCCATTTGTTTCGCACTATCATTCTCAGTTCGAGGTCACTCGGATCACGACCTTGACCCATTAACAAACAATACACATACAACCTTGAACTCAGACATTATCTCCTGAAGGCCATCTACCACCGAATTATAGTTGGTACCTGTTTGTCTCATATTGTTCACTGCGTATTGCTGGTGAATCCAATTAACATTAAGATGCCTCGAATATTTTTGGCCACGTAGTGTATGTTTACAGATTCTAGAGAGAGAGAGAGAGAGAGAGAGAGAGAGAGATGGTAATGCAAAATGCCTGAAATTGTTTGCCAATAAATGTGAGAATAAATATTTTTATTAAAAGACGGAGCACGGGGATGATATGTACGTCTTGTCAGACAGAGAAAGGATTCTTTTTTTTTCTTTTTTTTTCTCTTGTCAAGTTGTAAGATGATTAACTCTGAAAACCGTGAAAATAAATTGCTTTAAGTGACATGTCATGCGGAAATAAGATATTAAGATTTCGCGTATTGTTTCCCCAAGGCCATTTAACTGCTTTAAGGTCGAATGTTAGAACAACTAGAAACCAGTCATTATCAGTCTCTTCTAAAGCCAACAGAAGTTCGTGTCATTCGTAAATGAATCGGCTAAATTAGCATTTAACGGTGAGTTATAATGTTTGTATCTAACCAGCAGATCCGCGAATCAGTAGTCACATACCGAGCACAGGTTATCCATAATATATCTATAACAGAATAAAAAAAATAAATGAACAATTACGGAGACTAATATTAAAATATTATTATACAACATTAAAATTGTTGAGTCTAATATTGATCATTATTTCCTTAATGACAGGAACAATCTAGCTATTTAACTAGCTGAGAGATTTCCAAAAATCGCAACTTCATCCAGAGGTATATCCAAAAATGTGCATCCAATCATGAATTGCGCAACCAAATGACAAACCTAACCGAAACACAAAGTCGTAATGGAACAAGAGCAATTCCAAATTGAATGTGTAGCGAATTCTGCCTTCGGATTTGCTGATTGAGTCCTTCCAATCTCAGTTCTTCTCAATTCTTTTTAAACCCGGCGCACCAGTGACCTCTTCGTTAAGGATTTTTTTTCTTTTTCAAATAGATAAAATATGAGCCATAGATCAAAACTACGATTGTGTTTGAGTGTGATAAACAAACATAGCTTGGCTTTCTTTCTTGTTTCAACCAGGTCTATTTTTTTGTCTAAAAATTATGTTTATCGATGATTGACTTGATTTTTTATTTATTTTTATTTTATTATTTATTTTTTTTTTTACAGACACAGGACACAAAATAGCATAAAAAGCTTATGCAAAGAGATGTGCTTTGCATTATGGGAGATATTAAGACAAGGATGAATGAGAGCTTGGTCCACCTTTACCACGAGTTACCTCAGTCCTGCAGATACTTCAAACGCAAACTTTGTTTGCTTACACTTGGATAAAGGATTAAACTAAATTTATTATATAACTGTATTTTTTTATCGGAAGAACTTGTGATGCAGTTGAAGCTTAGCATTGTATTCCATGTATATGTTATGTAAACGTTTTTTTGTTTTTTTTTGAGAGAGATATTCCTTCAGTATATGTTCATGTATTTTATGTGTGCTTTACATAATCTGGAAACGATTACGTAAAGTATCTTTTCTCGAGACCAAATATTTTTTTTTTTTTTCCCAAACACTCACCTACTTGGAGCCTCCAATAAGCATCATGGCTGTCTCACACAGTAAATTAAAATTTGACAGTTATATACAGTAATCTACTGTTTATCAGACCTAGTTCGTTAAGCGACTTTTTGTTCGATTTGAGGGAATCGTTAAGTGGCGATACTGATTGGAGGGGATGGTAAAATGATAACCACTGAGGAGGATACAGTAAAGATGAGCAATTCGTAAAGATACACACATACCGGTCAATGAATTAGAAATCTTTACGCAGATATACGTAAACGTCATTTAGGCAGCGTATATGCAAAACACTTAGTGACGTACGGTCAGTAATCGTCAACAGTGTTGATCACAATGGGAAAATCAAAAGATCTTTCGGAGTTCGATAAAGACTTATTGTGGGTGCCGTCTGGCTGGTGCTAGGATTTTGAAAACAGCAGAGCTGACTGGTTTCTCAAAAGGTGAGATGTCCCGAGTTTTTAGGCAGTGGGAAAATAACCCGCACTGCTTGTCTAAGAAACTAATGCGGTCCTAAGACAGTCCGTCAGGAACGAGATCACCTGTCATCCGAGAAGGCTTGTGCGGACAAACAGAACTGCCTGCGTGCAGCAGTTGACCGAAGCATTTAATGAAGCCATCTCACCGAATTATGCGCAGGGAACTGAACAAGATTAGTACTGGCAATCGCATGCTTATACGTAAAATATAAATTCTAATTCGGTGGCCAGTATGTGTAATTCATCCTCGTGAAAGTAACATCATACACAATTTGAGAGCAGTGGGCAGGAAGAAGAAGCCACTGATGGATAATGAGTGAGCAGGAAGTATATATGAGAAATTGGGTAAACTCGATGTCAATAAAGATGCAGTACTTGTTGGTATATCACCCCGTGTCCTTTGGGAATGTTCGATATTTATCATTTTAATTTACCTCTTTAATATGAGTCTCAGATTTTCCGAAGTTCCAAATGAGCGGAAAGAGGGCAAAAATTGTTCCACTTCACAAAGGAGGTGATAAGACAAAGGCTTTGAATTACAGGCCAATCTGTTTGTCTGGAGTTGTAGTAAAGGTGTTAGAGAGGCTAGTGAGGACCAGGACCAGGACTAGTGAGGACCAGTAGTAAAGGTGTTAGAGAGGCTAGTGAGGACCAGGAATGTTATCATCATCAACCCATAATTGGGTTGATGATGATAACATTCTCTTTGATGCACAACATGGGTTTGCTAAAAGAAGCTCGTGTTTTATCAATCTACTTAATATAACAAGGTGACAGTTGCCTTGAACAAAAGGGATGCGCACAAGGTGATATATTTAGATTTTGATAATCATTTGATAGAACTTGAACTGGAACAGATGGGATTAAATAGCAGATTAGCGCTATCTAACCCGATACACATCTTGCAGATTAAATATCAGCAAGATGTATATCAGGGCACGATATCCCAGAAGTGGTGTTCTCCAGAGGTCTGTTTTTGGAGCGATTGCTGTTTAATTTGTATGTGAATCATATTGGGAAGGGCTTGAATAATGATCTACAATTGGAAGTTTTTTCCCACTTGGTTAGACTATAAATTATATATTTAGTTTAATCCCTCATCCGCGTGTGTACACTTGGATAAAGGATTAAACTAAATATATAATTTAGTGATCTACAATTGTTTGCAGATGTTGCAGTCTTGCAAATTGACTTGAATAGATTCTCTGAGTGTAAGGTTTTAAAGTTTGGGAAGCACAGATGGAATGCGGGGTATAAGATTGTTTGGAGATATCTTCGAGCAAGTGCAGGAGATGAGATATCTGGGATGTTGGCACATCATTGCCACAGCACATTATGGTAGTGATGCGGAGAACACTGACATGTACGAGTAAGGATGTTAAGATTCCTATGTATAAGGCTTTGATCGGACCTCATGTGGATTACTGTGCATTTGGTCACCGGGGTTTCGAAAGGATGGCGAGATATTCTGGTTTCTGGAGCACGCAGTATGAAGAGAGAAAGAGAGAATGAAAATTGCAGAGTCTAGCAGATAGAAGGACGGGAGGGGAAGAGGACATGATCGAGACATATAAACTGGTCAGGAGTAATGACAGATTAATGTGGATCAGATGTTTCAAAGAATGGGTGGGGACAGGGGAGGACAAGAGGCCATCCCTGGACGCTGTGTAAAACCTGGTCGCTGTATTATCATCATCATTGTGATGATGATGATGATGATAACTTGAAGAAACGCTTCGGGGAAGTACTAGTCTTGGGGCTTATAAATACTTTTAGCGTTTCACATTAAAATGTAAACAAAAACAGTAATTTCACTTGTAATATTTAGTTTGCTTCTAATGGAAAACTGTTGTTTCCTGAACTGTTTATGGCTTATTTCTTTTCAATCAAGCGGGGAATTCTAGCTCCCCTCCCATCCACTCCCAAAAAAGAAAAGAAATGAAATTAATTGATTTGTACTGAGAACTCATGATAGTGATGGGAGATTTTAATGCTAAAATAGGACAGTTCACAGCAGACAAAAAAGATGTGATGGGGAAATTTGGATACGGAGAGCTTAACGACAGAGGAGAATAATTGCTTCACTTCTGTAAAGCAAACGATCTAATGATTACAAACACATTGTTCTATCAACGCCCTAATAATAAATATACATGGACATCCCCAGATGGTAATATAAAGAACTGCATAGACTATATCATCATAAACAAACAATGGAAAAGTTCAGTATATAATGTACGAACATTAAGAAGTTTTGATTTTGACACTGACCACGAAATATTAACTGCCAAAGTGAAGATAAAATTCAACAGGAAAAACAATATCAGAAAAGAAGAAAACATCAACTTATCAAAACTAAAAGATAGCTCAAGCAGAAGTCGATTTTTAGAACAAATGTGCTTGAAATTAAAACCCTCCATCTTCCAGAACAGCGGAAAATACTGGGAAGAAGGAAAAGAAACAGTATTATCAATTGCAAAAGACACTCTAGGTTCCAAATCCAAAATAAACAAACAGTGGATAACCCAAGAAATCATAGCTACCATAGAAGAGAAAAGAGAGGCCAAGATACTTGTAAACCAACAAAACAATGAAGAGAATAGAGAAAAATACAGAGCACTAAAAATAAAGTTGATAACCTATGCAAAAACGCCAAAGAAAAATGGTTAGAAGAAAGAGCTAAGAAATGCCAAGAAGCATACCAATAAAACAACCAAAAAGTCCTCCCAAAACAACCATGATACTGTAAGAGAAATTACAAAGGAATTCTCAGCAAAAGCAGTAACAACAACAAGATGACTGAAACCGGGAATATTGAATATATAAGAAAATTCTGGTCAAACCATTTTAAGACTATCTTCCACCAAGGAAACAAAACTACAATGCCAACAATAGAAGAAAATAATGATCACCCAAAAATTTTACAAGAAGAAGTTAGATACGCAATAAAACAGATGAAAAACAATAAAGCACCAGGCATTGATACTATCCCAACTGAACTGTGGTCATATGGAGGCAGCATATCAATAGAATATTTAACAATCCTATTCAATAAAATACTACAAACAGGAGAGATCCCATATGACTGGAGAACTGGAAAGATCATCCCAATATACAAGAAAGGAGACAAAAGAGACTGCAGAAATTACAGATCAATCAATTTACTCCCTCACACCTATAAAATTCATAAGAATTATACAAAATAGATTAAAAAACACCTATGAAGAACTGATAGGCATAGAACAAGCTGGTTTCTGAGGAAACAATAGATAAGATTTTCACATTGCACCAACTAGCAGAGCTCAGCTGGGAAGACCATAAAGAATTATATTGTTGTTTTGTGGACTTTAAACAAGCTTTCGATAACATCAACAGAGAAATCCTTCTTAAAATTCTACTAGAAAAAGCAATAGACAAATATATAATATAGTTTCTGATATAAAATATTACTCTAAGACAAATGCAATAATTAAAAAGGACACACTCACAACAGAACCTATAGAGATCCAAAAAAGGAGTAATGCAAGGATGGCCATTATCCCCATGCCTATTCAACATATATCTAGAAATTGTAAAGAAGGCAATAGACAATGAGCCTGAAATCAATGTCAATGGTTTAAACATAAATAATATCAAATATGCAGATGATCTCGTCCTTCTTGCAAGAACCCCAAATGAACTACAAAAGTTGATCAACAAGCTAAACGAAACCTGTAAAACATATGACATAACAATAAATATACAAAAAACAAAAGTGATGAAAATAGGGAGGAACGGAACTACCATCTCAGCCACCCTAAACGGAGAACAAATAGAACAAGTAGACAACTTCATATACCTTGGATCAAAACTAACAAGAACAATAGATAAACTCAAAACAATCAAACACGGAATAGCGATAGGATGGACCACCATGGGAAAATTACAGAAAATCTGGAAAACAAACACGATATCTAAGCAAGCCAAAATCAAATTATATGAAGCAATACTTATACCAACAGCCATCTATGGAGTAGAAGCGCGGATAGTTAAAAAAAAGAGAGGAGAAAAAACTGCTGGCATTTGAAATGAAATGCTTAAGAAAAATTAATAGAACAAGTTGGAGAGAAAAGAAAAAAACATCACAGACAGACAAGAACTATTGTATAAAAAGACAATAATAGAAAAAATTAGAAAACAACAACTGAGATGGTTTGGACACAATGTACGCATGGACGCAGACAGACTTCCTAACGTCCTAATCAATAATTTTCCAACTGAAAAAAGAAGACCCGGAAGACCAAGAATTACCTGGCTGAAATTAATAAAGAACATCTCGGGATGCAGAACATATAAGGAACTTTTTCGAACAGCAAGGAATAGAGAAGACTGGAAGATCTTGCTCAAGAGAAGACTCAACCCGTCTTAGACGGAAGAGAAGAAGAAGTCCCAGAAAAAATAAATAAATAACTTTAAAAAAAAATGCATTTCAACTTTCAAATTGCAATGCAATTGTAAAATGCCAATAATTCAAAATACTACGTAAGAAGATAATGGTGTCCACTCTACTATGAAAATTTCCCTAAACTCTTCTGCCAGTTTAGAAAGAGTTAGATCAAAAAATAATAAAAGACTGCCGGTAAAATGATAAATTACGATCAATGTATCACAGGAATATCCATATGTTTCATTACAGCTACCCGACTTCTTGTTCGCTTTATCTCAGCATAAACAACAATTTTTGTTTGTTTGTTTTTATTTTTTGAACATTCCATTTTTATAAAAAAAGCACCATACCACTCTAAATCGGAAACCCAAACTTCCTTCAAACTGCTATTCATTTCGCTGCAATGTAATCATCATGCTGACTTAAGCAGTATTCTTTGCCGATTTCTTTTGACAAACGAAGATTTAGTTTAACAATAATAATGTTATTAATATTTAGTACACGTGTATGCTTGTTCAGACAAATAACTGCAAATGAAAGTTACTTGGCAAAGAAATCAGTGTTTATCCTTACCTTACTGACTTATTTTGCTAACTTGTGTTATACCACACGTAATATCATGAGACACTTCGAGTGTCATAATAGGAAAATTTTTCCATCAAGGCTAAGAGATATATCGATATGTAGAGATAGGAATGCCATGATTGTGCCGGTGTCAGAATGGCGCCAGCGACTTGATATTTTATGGAAATTGGCACACTAAAAGAAGGTGCGTAGCAACGAATTTGCAAAGACACCAGTAACCAAGTATTTTAAGTATCTTTCTATATGTCTATCTTTCTAATAATTCAAATTCCATTTCCTGAAAAAACCAACGATTTTGGCGTGTCATTTTTTCATGTAGTTGCGATATGCAGATCTACTGAATGCAAAGAATATGGGTTACAACGCTTAAGCTATGATACAATGCTTTATGATATTACTTTTATTTTTTTATTTTTTCCATCATATATTTTCCCTATAAATATATATATATATATATATATATATATATATATATATATATATATATATATATATATATATATATATATATATATATATATATAGGGAATATATTATATATTCCCTATATATTATATTTTTAATCTGCTGTCTATTTTTAATCCTAGCTAGGTTATAGTATTCACGTTTTTATCTCCATGCAGTTACAATTTGGTTAGATTTACAATTCCAGTTATGTATGATTATTATTATTATTACGTGACGCCTCCAGGAGTCCTCGGACTCATTGTAGGATTGCAATCTACTCTACTTCGCAACATACATCTCACCGTCTCCATTACTTAATTCTCCTACTACGACACTACTACTATCAATGCCATCTACCGCCCATCAAATATGGATGGAAAAATTGGTTTTATTAATAGGGATATTTTTAGTTTAAAAATTATAAATTTTGCTTTTTCAGCATTGAGAGTGAGTTTGTTCATATGAAACTAATTTGTCACTATTTGCAAATCTGTGTTGACCATGTTTTGCATTTCATTTATAGAATTTTCAGTGAATATCAATGCGGTATCATCTGCAAAGGTGTTTACTTTACTTGATAATTGTAGGTCATAGAAGTCATTGATGTAAATTATAAATAATACTGGCCCAAACGCAGAACCTTGGAGAACACCACATTTTACCTGAATGAAATTGCTATAACAAAGATGTTATCGTTGACTAGTGTTACACCTGATATCTTAGGAATATAGTATTCTCAGCCATCATGGTGTAACATGAAGAATAAATATCATAAATTAAAACCCCTGCATAAAAAAATTAATCATTTAATGGAAAATTTCTTGCATCCAGTAATATGTATAAAACGTAAGGGTTGTTGTTAAAGTAGCTGATAAAGGAAGGAATGTATTAATATTGTAATATGACTTAAAATAAGGAATTCTAACTAAATAAGTAGCTAACAAATGAAAGTATAGATTAATATTGTAATACGATTAAAAATGAGAGAGTTAAGTAAATAAGTAGAAATGGGTGAGTCATAAAATACATTATGTGAGAGATTAAGTTATTAAGTAGAATTCATAGAAAAAGTTTGAAAGGGGATTAAGTCAGGCTAGCACAAGAAAAGCAAAGTTATCGCTTAGGGCCGATCCCCGGATTGAAACATTGAGGACAGGCTTGCCGATCAAATGACGTTTGGTGAGAAAACACCACCCTAATTGGTCGATGATTAAAAAACAAGTAGGAGGAGAAAGGAAGTAAGAAAAGGTGCAGTTAGGGCTGCAGCTATAAAAGGGTTGGTAACCCCCCCCCCGAAGGACTTTTTTTTTGGATAGTCGCTTTTGGCCTTGAAGTTTGGTTTTGGTTCCAGTGGAGTTTACGCAAAGCAGAAAGCTGTAAAGAGATCGATGTCCTCGTTGCTGATAGTAGAACAAATATATGTGTGTTAAAGTATATTCCAGAGTTACGAGAAGTTATACCAGAGGTTCGTTTGGAAATGAATAAAGGCCCATACGAAAAGCTCAAGAAAGGTACTGTAAATCATAACCTATGTTAGCTAGAAATTTGTCTGTGAAAAGTATCATGATTCCAATACAGAACTGTTGAAGATATACTAGGACTTTAGTATATGATAGAATGTGTTACGTGTAGATTGACTAGTGTTAAAGATTTGTGAATGATTAAGAGTCCTAAGGTATTTTTGCATGTCTATTATATTGCACAAGATATTTAAATGACATAATTGTGTGTTAGTGCAAATAACGGTATAACGGAATAGTGTGAATTAAGTAATTACGTATCCTAAGAATTGAATGCCTAATGTAATGTATAAAATAATTGAAATGTCACAAGTATGTGTTAGCAGTGAATGATTTGTTAATCTACTTCAGTATGAATAATCAGATAGTGTGAATTGATCTAATTTGTTCACATCAAGTGAATTTATGAGTTAATGTGTATGGCGGCATAATCACAAATAGCCATATTGCTTGTAATAATTTAATGTTAGTCTATAAGTATTTTAGTTTAGTATTTGAATTGTACCATGTTTAGAAACTTAATAAACTTTTTGTTCAGTGATAAAAGAGTTGTCTGATGTTGCTAATCCAATGCACCGCTTAAAATCATCGTACCTAATCACGCGGGAAATTTAATGTTGAGGAAAGAGATTAAGAGTCACGACTGCAATAATATTTAAATACTAAGAGATATATTCGAGATTGACTTTCTCCCTATTTATGACAACATAAATGGTGCAGTTGATAACCACTTGAAAATATTGTACTTAGTCACGCGGAAAATTTAAGTTGAGAATCGAGTGAAGTGTCACGACTGCAATAGTTACACTTTCAGATATATTTGAGTTCTTTCTCCTTGTTTATGTATGTAATATCCTAAACTAAACATCCCAAAAGGCGCAGTATAAATACAAATATTAGGGGTACTACGGGGAGCAATAACTTAGATATTGGTTTAAGTTTTGGTAAAATCTCGGGCATAGAAGTTAGAAGAATATAGATAAAAGGAATTTGTAAGATTAGAGTAGAAATCGTAAATTGGGACACAACACTAGGAAGGTATGAGATACACAAAAGTTATTTACGTATGGAAAGATATTGAACTTCTGGTCAAATGATATAAAACCACGTTTTCAATTCGAAAACTCCAAAACAGAAAAAATAACTGGAAGAAAAATCTCATCTAGAACATAGAAAACTACAAAAAATCTTATGAAAATTCAGTTGATAAACTCTGTTCTTTTGAAGGAATGCAGTAAAATATTTCGATTAGGGGTGGGGGGGGAGAATAATTTTTTTTTTAAATCAAGGTATCAATAAATCTGTCGATTTGCAGAACACTTTTAGTTTGTTTTTCAGTGATTGAACGAATTAACCTGATGATTTGCAGGTATTCCTTACAGTACAATGTAGATTTAGTTTACTGATTGATTTCGTGACCTCAGTTAATGCAGATAAATCACAATAAGGGCGAAAAAAGAAGGGATAAGAAACAGTAACAGTCAGCTATTTAGAAATGAAAACAAACATACTATAAACTTAAAAGGGACACGATGCACATACAAAGTACAGATTTTAACTTTAAATTACCATAGGAAATTAATAGGAAAAATAATTTATCGTGAAAAACAGCACTCTTTTCTCTTGTAGTACCTTGCAAGTGTTCCCAAAATGGTTTTCATGAAATTCAGGAGGGATTATCACCAGGACATGTTTCTCAATTTTATCTTTTTTTACCCTTCACATCAGAATATCAGCATTTTGCAAATTGCAGTGAAACACACTAATAATTATTATCTCCCCTTATCCTCCACTCCCTCAATCGAATGGCTACACGATAGCAATTGGCTTCCTTATCCGGTGTGTTTTGTGTCTGTAGATAAGTGTGTTCGTGGGACCTGTTTGCGAGATGAAACACTCTGAGTGTCCGGGAGTCAAAATTCTGCTATCTCCATATGAGACCGGCTAACATACCTTTAGGTGAAGAGGACTGATAAAAATTCTTCGCTTCATGCACGAGATTCGAACTCATGGCTTTCTAACTTCCATTATTCCCCGACAATTGTCGGGGCACATCTTTCAAAAGCCAGGGACATCGTACACTTTCGTAAACGGTGGACTTACTCAAGTTGAACATTAGCAATTTCACACAGTTTCGGTTGCCAGTCTTCTGTCTTGCTCCATGAAGGCCTGCCCGCCCGATGTCAATCTTCAATGTCACCAAGGCCCACTTTAACTTCATTGACATCACAACACAAACTGACATCACCATTTCTCCATACGCAGCAACCAGTTTACGATAAATGTCACTTGATGAAGCCCTTTTTGCTTGCAAAAAACGAATAACTTCACGGGCACCTGTTTTGAATCACACTCGCACGGTGGCCGCCATCTTGCAACTGGAATTAGCTGTGAGCCGACAGTAGCGCCACACTGCAATGGCGGCCTTTTTGAATTTACGTCATTAACTGGTTTATCTGTCCACCGTGTTTTATCTCATTCTTCCTTTTCACCATTATTAAGAAAAAAATGTGTAACCTTACTTTTCGCAAATACCTCCTAGTAGTAGGAGGTTGCAATAACTCTCTGACTTAGTGGAATACGATAAACTTCGGAATTTGTGAAACATGAAAGAAGTTCGAGTGGTTCAGTTCAAGTTCCAATTGGATCACTTTTATTAGCAAATTTTGTTAAAGAAGTTTCGAAATAATATTAATAACTCCGATCTGGCTGGATGAAATTTAATGAAATTTTATAGTTAAGATCTATAATAAAATTTGTCAGTTTTGATTTCAATCTGACCAATGTTGTTGTGAAAAAAATCAGTCAAGATTAAGTGAGCCTCCGTATAGGCGAAGCCTTTGTTCGGAAGAACCCGGGTTCGATTCCAGTCCAAGACGCGAGGAACCTTTATCTAGTCTCTTTCGACTAAAGGTGAGTTAACCGGTCTCATAAGCAGATGGAAGGGTTTTCTTTTCCCGGTAACTCGGGTTTTTCATCCCTCAAGACAGGCAAACTGGTCCCGTGAATACACAGGCTGCAGTCATAGGATATAACGGCAAGGAAACGGGAAACCACCTTGTTCATAATCATCTCCCTTGAATGATAGCATACGTGTAGCAACCCTCACCAGCCGTATGGCTGAGGGAATAGGATAGGATAGGACACAATTATGTAGCAGGTATGCTTATAGAATAATGTAAAAAACAACAAAATAATTCTTACGTCTTAATACCACTTACACATGTTGTCTCCATATTGGATAATGCGACGTATTGTTCCCGAATACTTTAATAATAGTTTTCGAGAAAATTAATCTTTCGATTAATTCTTTCATAATTCATCGAAATTTTATCGGTGAATTGTTTTTTCGATCAGTTGCATTTGCGACGAATTGTCGTTTGACGAATAGTTTATTCGATAAATTGCCTTTTCGATGAATTGCCATTCGTTAAATTGTCGTTCAATTAACCGTTTATTTGATGAACTGTCATTCGATTAACTGTTTTCGATGAATTTTCGTGGAACCTCCTTGGACTAACTCTAAATCACTGTAAGGCATAAAGAACAAATTTTCACATTTGGGCTTCAACCAGCAACGCTGATTTCTTTTTCTTTAAATAAAAAGGAATTGTTTCTAAACTCTTATTAAAACACATTTTTCCTAAGGCGTTCTGTTTGCATAAACGTTAAGTCTTAACAACTTTTTTTCCCTCCATTCAGATTCAGATGGAAGGATTCTGTTTGTAAACGAAAACAGTACAATGTTTTCAGGGTGGCAAAGATCAAAAAGAGGTATCGATTTACTTTCATATTAACTTCAGCTATATGGAAGTTTGATGGTGATATAACTAACCTCTTCTAACTTCGCTGAACTTTGTCATGTCATTTTTTGTAGTGTATTACATGGCTGAAGCCGTTACTTAAAAAGTGTATCGCATTCCGTCTTCCATCTTTACATAAACATTAGATGTTGCTGACAATGAAAGAATTCAAACACTTCTTTGACTGTGGCGTCACCAGGTGGATTTTTCAGGAACTCGGAGAGACTACCTAATTTGAATTTTTTGCAATAGCGGCAGAAATGATTTATTCAAACGAATCCTAACCCAAATTTCTACCTTTTCAAGGTTTTTTACTACTGGAAATTCGGGTTGTTTTATTCCGCATAACAGGAAAATCAATCAAAGAACAGAAGCAGTTAACAGATATGATATACTAGCCTCATAGTCTTCGTTTTTTTTCTGTGTACGAATCCGAATTTTAGTTTAGAAAAAAAAAGAACGCCAAGTTAATAAACTTCTAAAAGTTACAAACATGAAATTATGGTCAAAGGACTTAATTTTTAACTTTTTTTTACGAGAAGTGTTTTAGGAGATATTAATGATTTAAAAATGGAGATTATTATTAAAATACATATATATTATTGGAATTTGCATTAAAACTCTGTCAACAGCAAAAATAGCAGGTATTACAGAACAACTAGAGTTAAACAGTTCTACAGCCGAAGTAAGTTTTCAACTCACTACACTTTGTCTTGTGAATCTCTTCCAGTGTCTTTTATTTCCATTAAATTCTGTGAACTTTTCCATTAAGATTTGTGCACTGACAAATCTGTTTTCATTGCCTATTGAAACATAAATCTACGACGACAAACAAGACTTTATTTTTGCGTGTACAAGACGAATAGTTGAGGATTCTCTACCTGCCCTGAGTGGCTTAAGATATTTTGCGTGGGATGACCAACAACATGTCTTGTTAGTCTTCTAGTATACGTCTTTATCTGCCAGCAACGTACAAGGATTTGGGGAACATATTTTTTACCACGAAAGAGATTTGGGCGGCACGCCATAGGATGAGTGTGACAGCATAGGAGAAGACACTCAGTCTTGGAGAAAAACAACAATGTACGAAGGCGAATACTAGCCAGTAAATAGCACGGTCCATCTTCATCAATTACATTAGGTTCCTTTCTCTATTTAGTCTTATCACGTCAAGTCGTCGTTGAACGTCCCACGCAATAGTTCAACCCCTGAAATATAATTACGGTTAGTTGCTCCCTTTCTGCGTGAGTGGAAACTGGATACAAAACAGACTCGTCGGCTGAAAGCTAAACCCACATTACGGTTGCTTTGACGTCACTGTAGTGATGTTACCATTTAATCAATGGAGGAAGTATAACATAATAACAATATTCCATGAATTTCTATAACCTTGCAAATAGTGTATCTAAAAATATTTTGTGTAGTTTAATAGTCCGGTGAATATTGAAGGAGTATGGCTGCACACACTTTGTATTAACGAAAATTTTGCGTATTTCATTTATAATTCCTTCTTAGAAATTTATAGAAGAAATAAAAGCATAATGCTTTGTGTTTTTTATTACTTGGCAGTAAACAGTTTAATTGATCTTTCTGAAAAATTAAAGTGCAAATCTTGCATCATCATTTATTCCGTCTACTTACATTTTATCTCGACCACTGTTCTATCCTCCGTGTTGTCGAAAACAGTGCAAGTAAATATACACTTTGTTACAAAAATGATAAGAAGCCATCCGATATCACTGCGTATAATAAGACACCATAATTCGAACCTAACATAAGATTGATTAGAAAGCTGATACGCTCTCCAACCTTTCCATTATAACCTATGTGGACAACAGGAGCATTAAGGAAATGTGTTATGAAACGTGATACCCAAATGGAAAGCGCTAAGCATGTTTTTGCAGGCTGTTAGTTCAAATCGCACTGTGAGCAGGAGTGTTTGTAAATGTCTTTATTTAGACAATACATGACTTTCGTCACTTGATGTAAGATTGTCATCCTGTTTACTTATTGGAGGTCTGAAGTGACTTGAATAGAAGTTTGTGCCAGAAGTACACTATCCACTGAACTCCATGGCTGCGGTTTCCATGGAAAGGCTGCTGCATACTAGTCTAACGTTACCCCAAAGAATGATAGGTTCGAATTATGTACAAACTCTCCGTAATTAGACAGTAGACTGTTGAAAGTTGAAACAGTGAAAAATCACAATACCCATTCTTGTCTTTCTGTCTATTTTAGTGTGGAGATGCTTTTGCTTTTTACTAAGACCGTAGTCATAATGTTAGGATATAATAATAATCAAACATTAAAGCAACAGTATTGTGCCTCTCAAGGTCCTACAGCCAAACTGACTAGCGATGATGAAATTGTTCAACTTCACTGCAAGGACCTTTTGGTGGAAGAATGGACGCCAAAAAACATCCATATCCATATAGTGCATGCATTGGAAATCTTCCTTAAAATACCAGCATTTCTTATCGTTTTCAAAAGTGGGCTAACGTATTCTAAATTTGTGAAATAAATAACCTAATAAAATTAGACAATAAGGCCAATGATCCTAACATATCAGGACTATTTTTAAAATGCAAGATGTATAAAAATTATTCTATACCACTGGGAACATTGGAAATGTTCCCAGTGGTATGAAATAATTTTCCGGCGATAACCTCGGAAATGTTTTTTAAAACAAATCATTTTACAGATGGAACTGAAAGATAGATTTGGAACTAGTAATCTTCTCTTCAGAACCTGGCGAAATCTTATCATGATTTTGAATGAAATCTATATAATGAAAAAAAAAAAAAAAGCAAAACAATAAAAAAAAGCTTCTCAGTATCCTTTGAATAATTATAAAATCAGTCTTTGTCGAAATAGTATTTTAGAGTGTGTTAAATATATCCTAAAATGTATTCAAATATATCGGTGCCCCCGTAGTGCAATTAGAAGAACAGCAGAACATTGTGCCCTTCGATTGGAGAAGACTTGTGTTCCATTCTCGTCGTGACGAGGGGAATCCTTATGTGGGCTTTTTCATTTGAAGGTGAGTTAGCCAATCTCATACGGTGGAGCAGGATTTTTCTCCCGGAAACTCGGGTTTTTCATCCCAAGCATAGACAAATAATACTGCGTTGATGGTGGTAGTGGCGTAATAAGAGAATTAAGTAGTAGTGGAGAGGATGAGATGTATTTAGCGAAGTAGAGTAGAATCCTCCCGCAATGAGTCCTTGGACTCCCTTTAGGTGTCACGTAATAATAATAATAATAATTCAGACAAAAAAAATAATTGCGTTTGCTCACGAATATAGAATTTCTAATCAAGAATCTTAAGAATATTGATCCGTATAGCAATGCTGAATAGAATTCTTTGCTTCCTTTTCTTCCTTTTTTTTTTTTTTTGGCGGGGGGGGGGGAAGGATAGAACCCTTAATGAATAAACATATTTATAAATAATGGGAGCATACATTTAGTTTATATTATGACAAATAGAAATACTCTATTATTAAAAATGAAAAAAAAAACGCAATTTATGTATATTGAATTTTTCATATATGTAGGTAATAATATAGATAGAATTCCCCCAAGTGGTGTTTGTCGAATGCATCTTTTTTTTTTTTTTCCCCGGTTTCGTGTTTACATTACATCAGTAGTTCTTGTACAAACTTGCAAATTAAATTATAAACAATCAAATTTATGCTTTGATTTGACGTAAAACGAATCCCACATCAATAATGGATACTTCTTCCCTTCACGTATTAGGCCTAGTGGCCTGTTACAGGGCTATGCTTAGACCTTCTAAGCCGTCCCCATCCCGAGGATAAGGTGGGTGGTCCTATGCCTCCCGGTGTGTCCTATGTCTGTAGATGCGTGTGTTCACGGGGCAGGATTGCCTGCTTGCGAGAGGAAAATCCCCAGATAAACTGGGGAGAAAAACCCTGCAGTCCACGCCCAAGAACGGCTAACTTGGCTATGTCTGAGAAAGATTCTCAAGCTCCTCACGTCTGCGATGGGAATCGAACCATGTACCTTGCCCAGGCATATGGTTGGGAAGCGCATAGCCACTCGGCTAACCGTGCGGACATAATGGATTCTATGGACTTCAGTAACAACTTGGAGGAAATTGTGTTGCTTAGATGTTGCTTAATTTTAATAAAATCCGACTGGTCCGTTCTGTTCGTTATATACTAAATTTTATATGTAGCTCTACAGAGCTGTATTTAAATTTTAGTAACTTAGGAGCTTGCCTGCCTTTATGATATAATAATTACCAAAACAGAACATTTCAATTATCTTGAAGGAATCTTTTGAAGACTCTAAAAAGATCGTTTGAAGTAATAGAAACAATTAAACGCCTATTTTTTTAAAATTTTCTAGTTAATAATTATAATAGTGAAAGCGGTAGGAATAACTACTACCATACGATTCACAAAATGCGACAGAGGCTTAAGATTTCACGATCCTGGCCTTGAACAAAAATCTCTTAATAGGTTCATTAAGTCATTTTATATCATTAAGTCATGTTTTAAATCTAAAATTAAATCTAATTCTTGATTTAAAATTAAAATTTTAAATCTAAATTACGTGTGGTTTTTTTTCCCCAGAAAAGATGTTTGTAAGCAAATTTAATAATTACAAGAAGTAAGTTTAATGATATGATTCACAACACCAAAGTAAAAAACTAAATAAGCGTTTACTTATTTGGTTGTTAATATTTCGCTGGTTTTCTAACCAGACTAGCATATTCTGAATACGAGTATAATTTGTCATCACAAACAAGCATTAATAATCAGTTATATTAATAATAATAATAATAATAATAATAATAATAATCAGTTATTAGTGGGAATAACTGAAAATTGTAACTAATATTGGCGCCCTCTATTGTTGGATTAAAGAAGTTTATTAGTGGTTCGAGTTGGTCTTAAAATGGCTGGCTTCCAGATTTGGGTAAATTAATGCCGCCACACTATAGTGTATTGGAAAGTATTTCATTGCTGCTGCTGATCCGCAATATTTTAGATACCAATTCAAACTATTTAACTTTATCATCTTCTTGGCTTTATAGAGTTTCTAGAATTGCTAACCTTGCGAAATGTGTCCATTAAAAAATAATTAAGAAACATCCATAAAACCAAGAGTTTGCAAAGAAATAATTTTGTCATTTTTTAATGAATCATAATCAAGTTTTCGCTTTCTTCAAGAACGCAAACAAAAAACAATATAATTTGCATATTCTGTATTTCTCAACTTCTAAGAAGCGTGCTTGACATTATCGACATATACCATATAACTTGTGAGAAAGTAAAATATAAAAGTAAGCAAGTATATAATTCAATGCGTAGTAGAATTTAAATCGAATGTATTAAGTTTAGCAATATCATATTACCTGTTTACTAGTACAGTATATTCATTTTTCAAAGCATTATTATTATTATTATTATTTTCTTTTACTCACTGATATATCACAAATATCTAATATTTTTTATGGAATAGGAAGTATGGGGGGATTAAGAATGACAAAGTATGAGAATGACAGAAGTGAATATGTGCATGGAATAAATAGTGCAGAAATAGATACACACATATTGCTGAGTGATATACTAAAGAATGTGAGAGAGGTTCAGGAACAAAAAACAAGCATCAGTGGGAGTAAACGATGTCAAGTTAAGAAGAAGCAAAAAAGATGTTGTGCTGTATGGGAATTCTATAATTAAGGGTGTGAAGGATGGTAGAGTAATTAAAGCGTGTTATCCAGGGTCAAAGATTAAGGATATAACTAGGGCTGTGAAATTGCAGAAAGATAGAGTGAGTGAGATTATTGCAGTTATAGGGACGAATGATCTACGTAGCGAAAGATTTTCTGTAAGACGGGATTTGAAGAATTTAATGATTGAAATGAATGCAAAAAGTGAGAGTGGAAAGATCATGAGTGTGCTACCACGATTTGATTGTGATGAAATGAACAGAAGAGCAATTATAGTAAATGGAATGGTGTCCAGATTGTGTAAAAGGTTTTGCAAAGAAATGAAACTGAATATTTATTTTATGGATGTCTGGGATGAGTTTGATAAAAGGAAGGAGTATTTTAAGAGAGATGGTTTGCACTTAAATGGATTAGGAGCTTGGCATTTAGAACATTTATTGATAAAGGACAGAGTAAAGGGTCATAAACAGGGAAATGGGATTTGCTAGGGAGGCAGGTGATAGAGTTAGCTGTAAATAGTACAAAGGTCATTAATCGTTGTGAAACTGGGATTAATTGTTCGCAGAATGTTAACAGTAGACAGAGTGGGGTAATTCGCACACAGGGATATTATGGGAGGAAGGGTGTATTGCAGTTTATGTATACCAATGCTCGAAGTATTAGGAATAAGTGTGAAGAATTTTTGTCATTACTTAGTACAACATGGCCAAAAATTATAGGAATTAGCGAAACTTGGTTAACCAAGAATGATATAGTTATTGGGATTGAATGTAAGGGATACAGTATTTTCAGGCAGGACAGAGATGACAGAATGGGGGGAGGGGTTTTATTAATGATAGACGAAACATTAAAGCCAAAAAAGATAGAAGTACCTCACTGTGACAGGTATGTAGAGGGCAGTTCATTAGAGGCTGTTTGGTGTGAGATAGAGATTAACAAGGCGAAATATGTAATTGGTTGTTGCTATAATCCAAGGGGAATAAGGGAGAATATAGATAGAATGTATTGGCAAATTAGCACGATGAGTAAAGGTCAAGTAATTATTATGGGGGATTTTAACTTTGGGGACATAGATTGGGGGAAGGAATGGTCACAAGGAACAAAGGAAATGGAGTTTATACAATTGTTAAGAGATAATTACCTGAGACAGCATGTGATGGAAGGGACAAGAGATTCTAGAGTGTTAGATCTGGTCATAACATCGGAGAACATATCAATAAGTAATTTAGTTACAATGTCTCCACTTGGGGAAAGCGATCATGTGGTCTTGACCTGGGAGATTGAAAGACGAACTGAATATTCTATTAAGAATGGGTATATGTGGAATTACAAGGCTGGTGATTATGGCAAGCTGAGAAGTCAGCTTT
Organism: Typopeltis vanoorti; assembly: GCF_054136105.1. Classification (NCBI taxonomy): domain Eukaryota; kingdom Metazoa; phylum Arthropoda; class Arachnida; order Uropygi; family Thelyphonidae; genus Typopeltis; species Typopeltis vanoorti. Next base: position 34,878,005 of record NC_143558.1, read on the forward strand.
CAGCTGTATTATGGCATGAGAAATTGAAGGGGAGAGATGTTGATGATGCGTGGGAGATTCTCAAGGAGTATTTGAGGAAAGCTGTATCAGACTGTATTCCCAGAGTCAGAAGGAGAAATCAAGTAGGAGTAAAATGGATGACTAATACTATTAAACAAGAGTTGCAGATAAAGAAAAGGTTGTGGAAGACATATAAAGAAAAAGGTGATGAGCGTTCCAATGAGCAATATAAGGTACAGGCAAAGAGAGTAACCTGTATGGTAAGGAAAGCCAAAGCTAATTATGAGAGGAAGCTAGCTGATGAATCCAAAAGAAACCCTAAAGAGTTCTTTCGCTATGTGGCTAGTAAAAGGAAGAATATCCATGGAAAGATTACTTTAAAAAGTGTTGATGGTAAGGAAATTACTGAAGCTAATCAAATAGTTGAGTTGCTTAGTGATCATTTCGCAAAAGTGTACCATCTTAGTAGTGATAGTGCAGTGTCAGATGTGACATTGACTGATGAGAGTATAGAGATAGATGAAATCGAGGTACTTAATATATTAAAGAACCTTAATGCTAACACTGCCATTGGGTTAGATGGCATATCGGCCCATGTGTTACGAGAATGTGCAAGAGAATTAGCAACTCCTCTAACCAGGATATTTAATTTAAGCCTCAGTTCTGGTAAAGTGCCAATAGAGTGGAAAGAGGGGAAAATAGTTCCATTGCACAAGGGAGGCTCTAAGACTGATGTTGCAAATTATAGACCAATCAATATATCTGGAGTGGTGGTTAAGATTTTGGAGAAATTAGTTAACATTAGAATTCAGGACTGGGTGGACAGCAATATGATACTTTATAAGGGGCAACATGGTTTTGTGAAAGGTAGGTCTTGCCTAAGTAATTTGCTTACGTTCTATAATAAAGTAACAGTGGAGTTGGATAAAGGAAATCCTTACTCAGTGATACTGCTTGACTTTGCAAAGGCTTTTGACAGGATTCCACATGGAACTCTGTTACATAAATTAGAGCAAATGGGTTTGGATCCGAAGATGGTGATTTGGATTAAAGGATGGCTGGCGGACAGATATCAAAGAGTGGTTTACGGAGGAGCTGAGTCCAGGAAAAGGCAAGTGACTAGTGGTGTACCTCAGGGCTCAGTTCTTGGTCCTCTATTGTTTAATTTGTACATCAATGATATTGGAAATACCTTGAATGGAAATATCCACTTGTTTGCTGATGATGCAAAATTGGGAAGAGCGATAATCAATTCAAATGATGTGGATATTTTACAGGATGACTTAAATAGGCTGACGCTATGGACTGAGGTAAATGGCTGTCAGTTCAACGTGGCTAAGTGTAAGGTGATGCACTTCGGGAGGATGACATCGCATGCTGTTTACTATATTAACGGAACTGAACTGCAGGAAGTTGATGAGACAAGAGACTTGGGAGTTATTGTGGACAGAGAACTTAAGTTTAAAGGGCATATTGCTAAGATTGCCAAAACATCACATCAAATTACATGGTTGTTGAGGAACACACTAACTAGCAGGGATAGGGAAGTTATTATTCCACTCTATAAGGCATTAATAAGGCCGCATTTGGACTATTGTGCACAGATCTGGTCGCCAGGATTTCTTGGTGATGCGGAAGTGGTAGAGAGGATTCAGAGGCGGGTTACAAAGATTGTTGCAGGTCTGTGGGATGTTCCCTATGAGGATAGATTGATGATCTGTGGGCTCCAAAAACTAGCTGATAGACGTAGGAGAGGAGATATGATAGAGGTATTTAAATTGTTAAAGGGATTTTACAGGATTGATACTGATGATATTCTTAAGACCAATGCAGGATGTGAGAGAACGAGGGGCCATCCCTGGAGATTGTGTAAGAGTGTGGTTAACAAGGGTGTTAGGACTAGATTTTTTACTTGGAGGGTTGTGAATGTGTGGAATGCTTTGCCAGAACTGGTTGTGAATGCTTTAACTGTGAATGAATTTAAGGAGAGGTATGACAGGTATTGTGTAAATAATGGTTAGTGTGTCAATGTCGGGTCTCCCGCGATGAGTCTTTTGACTCCATGGAGACACCGTTAAATAATAATAATAATAATAATAATAATAATAACACTCAACTAACTGTACTACATGTTGAATTATCGCATACGTAGCAAGTAATATAAACTCAATATTGTTCAGTCTCTTTTTTTACTTATATAGCAATCTAATTTTAAAGTAAAAATATGCCTTTAAAAAACTCGGAATAGTCTTGGTCTCATTATTAATATTATCACTAATTTGTAAATACGAATATCAAAAATAAACATTCAACTCACTGAACTAGAATGTCGAAGTATTGCATACGTAGCAGTAATATTGAATAAACTGAATATTGTTCAGTTTTTTTTTTTTAACTTATATAGCAATTTAGTTTTAAAGTAAAAATATGCCTTTGAAAAACTTGGAATAGTCTCGTCGCATTATTAATATTATCACTGATTTGTAAATACGAATATCAAAATTATGCACAAATTCAGAATATATAAAATTACACAACAGTATTTCTCCTGAATTTACCTCTTTACTTTTCGGTATTTTGACGACTTTTTGTGAAGTGTTGCCTTATCTATGATATTGATCCTCACACTTCTATTTTAGTCTTGTCGTAGTTATCGATTGACCATTTCGCTATGTGGGAGCTCGGTAGTAAACAGTCTTTCCATCTAATCTTTAAGCTTATCTCCCACGTCCTATGGCCCACACGGAAGAAAATTATACTCACTTACTCTGCAGGAGAAGCTTTGTTATAATGAAAACGGTTTTACGTTGCGAGCGCTTTAGTACACTTCACAAGGTACTTTGCGAGCCATAAAACCTAGACATTAAGAGAAAACTTCCAACATTGACTATTATGTGGGATTGTGTTTTATTTGGTCGCTGTTTAAAGAGATCAAAAGGAGAGGGGAGAGAAAATAATGTAATAAGAATAAATTAATTGATAAATAAATTAAAATTAATAAAAATAAAAAAATAATAAATAAACTAAAATAAATACTACTGATAATAATAATAATAGAAAAGAAACTATTTGATATCGCCTTTTGGCTCGTTATTTCAATTGCAGACGACAGCTATTAGCATCTACCAGAGTTGTCCTTTTTCTTAATTTATTGCAGTTGCGAAGAATCACATAATATTGATTAGAATAGTTTAAAATTGGGTAGGAATTACATTTGTTACTTTAACTAGCTAATTCATATTGATGATAACATTAACTTCAAATAATCAAATGTTTATGCGCGGAAAAAAAACAATTCACTAACAACTTAGAAAACTATTTCACTATCATACAAAATATATTACTGTTGTCTTAGCATAACACTATTCATCTAACGCCTTAATTCGTATATAAAAAATTTAATTGTACGAAATATTACCAAAATAAGAAAATTAAATAACTTTTAATTTAAATTATATTCATCTCTACATCTGATAGTGATATATGATCCACTCAAATAAATAGCATGCTTACTCAAATATTATCCTGGAATAATAATATTCCCCTTCAGATGGAATTTTATTTAATTTATACATCTTTGTATCAATGTCTAACTAAATGTGTATTCCTGTCCAAAGTACTAAACGGTTTCAAAAGCTTCTGTCATCCGAGTTTCTGTGCACGTATAAAACAATTAAGGACACTCGACCTGCTTTGTGGAGTCATATTTCACTTTCGAGAAAGCAATTATTTCACCTTGAAGAGATAAGCGAAGTTCCATAATGTGATCGATACGAATTTCTTTCTATATAAAAAAGAAGAAAAAATCATAAAGTTCAATTTCCCACTTTAATCTTTTTTGGCAGTTTCGGATAATAACTGCTGTTACTACTGCAAGAAATCCAATAAGAAGTACACACACAGAGTACAGCGGATGTAAAGGAATCGTTAAAATAATTTGTAATTATTTGGGATTTTGGAATCGCCAATGAAGATGTCATTCAATGGATTGCATCCCCATTTAAAGCACATACATAACTAAGCAGTAGCGCACTCAAGATTTAATCTTGTGGGGTGGGGGGGAAGCAGTGGCGAACCTAGAACTTTTGCCGCCCGGGGCGGTCTCCAATTTGCCGCCCTTTCTAAGTCAAACAAATAGTGGTTTTTATAAATTAATAAACATAAATAAATAATTGTAATTGAGACAAACTATAGGTAGGGGCTTTTTTACCATTGGATGCCATATTTAAATTAGGCAGTAATAAAGGAGGCTGCATAAGTTGATATTTCGTGGATAATTCATAATTGGTGGAAATCGAATAGTAAACTCATGAAGCGAACAAGTTGTTTTTTACAACTATAACTAAATATAAAAAATGTCGCCCCCAAATATGTGTCGCCCGGTGCGGACCGCACCCACCGCCCCTCCCTAGGTACGCAACTGGGGGGAGAGTTGAGTAGACGATTTGAGAATACACACTACGCATCGCATACGACCTATGACTGAGTATTTGCAATGATCGCTAATTCATAAGTAGTATAGAAATAGAAGATACGACACAGCATAAATTTTAAAAAAAATGAATTTTAATTAGGAAAAGATTTTTGGAAAATTTTCTAGTGTTTTTTTTTTCCCTTTGTGGGAGCAGGTCCCCTGGTCCCCCCCTCTGGGTGCGCCACTGTAACTGCGTCTCCGTAGCGCAATTATTTTCCTCCGATTGGAAAAGGCCTATTCGATTCTCGTGGTGACGAGAAGAATCTTCATACGGACGTTTTCAATTGAAGGTGAATTAGCCGTTCTCATATGGGGATAGCAGATTTTTTTGTTCTCCAGGAAACTCGGATGTTTCATCCCGTACAGGCAAATCGCCGATGAGAACACACACACACACACACACACACACACACGCACACACACACACACGCACACACACACAAATTTACGCACAAAATATATTATTTGTGTGGTGGTGGACGAAAGATGGAGTTGTGTATTGATGGTAGTGATGTCGTTGCAGTTGGAGGATCAAGTAAGTGATATGGCAAGTTGTGTGTAATTAATATGTCCTCCCACGATGAGTTCTTGAACTCTCTGGAGGTGTCACGTAATAATAAACATGTATATTGAAAATGACTAAAGCTTTAATGTTCCTTGAATGGTTCTTAAGCATGGTAAAAAAATATAGTCCACAGGCGGATAAAATTTCATATAACTACTCAAAGATATATAACTTGCTATATTGACCTTTACTAAAAGAAGAAGAATTGAGTTAGTTCAACTTTCTCTTGACAAATTTCTATTCTCTGCCTTTAATGTTTAATAAAATAAACAATCCTCTTACGCCTTTTATTCTCGGTGACAAGAAAAAAAGATCAGTGACCGGCTGCATACCTACTGATTTCCAAAAATAAAGTAGCTTCACTGCTCCCTTTGCTGAATAACCTGAACTGCGAATAGATAAACCGAAATGACGCACGTAAAGCTAATGTGATTTCAGTTAACATGACTAAAGTTACGTTATTTCGGTGCATTATCTGTTTGCAGTTCAACACAGCACACGTTTACGACGTGTAAATGTACGAATTAAGAACACTGGATTATATGAAACTTTGTATTGAAAGAAAAAAGGGGGAGGGGTGAATTCATTCTATATTTTAAATAATAAAAATTAAAAATATGATGCGGCATACAATTGCAGCATTCTATTATTAAAAATATGCAATGTATTAATTTTTACGCGTTAGTCTTATTTTTTATATATTTAAGAAGTTTCAAGGGATAACCATAAAGAATTTTTTCGTTGTGGCTACTGTATTATTTGCATCTTTCCCTTGTTGCACAAATCAGTCCTTTTTGTTCTAGGTGTTTATTTGAACTTTTCAGCCCCCCCCCCCCCCCGTCGTATTTACAATAAGTACTCTGGATGTTAACAAGACCGTGGGGCTGGAATGTGCTAAAGAACTAACAGCTCCCTTGGCTTGGCTATTCAGTGAATGCCTTGCAACTAGAAAAGTTCCTGGGGAGTGGAAGGAGGGTAAGATAGTGCCGTTGCATAAGGGTAGTGGTAGTATGAGAATGGAGGCGTCAAATTTAGACCAGTGTGCGTTACTTCTGTGGTTGTTAAGGTATTCGATAATTTGGTAAGAGCTTGTATACAAAAAAGATGCATACACTGTAATTTTGTTTTCTTTTAGATTTTGCAAAGGCATTTGATAGACATATGATAAACTGATATTTAAGTTGCAACGTATGAGTTTGGATATTACGTTCGTGGAGTGGATTGGCAATTGGTTGTCTGATGGATATCAAAACGCTGTGTATGGAGAGGCAATATCAGGGTAAAGGAAAGTTTATTCCACAGGTTTCCGTGCTGGGACCACTACTTTTCAACCTTTATATCAATGACATTGTGACCGAAATTAAAGAAGATATGCAATTGTTTGCGGATGACATGAAGATGGGGAAGGTTATTGAGAGTGGTGCTAATGTAGTGGCTCTTCAGGAGGATCTGAATAAGCTGGAAATGTGGGATGCTAGTTTAACGTTGCTAATTGTGAGGTTTTAAATTTTGGGAACTGCATATTCTATATGTGGAGGTATGCTAGAGGAAGTCGAGAATGCACAGGATCTTTGGGTTATGGTGGATCACAATTTGAAATTTAAAGGGCATGTTGCAAAGCTGATTAAGACAACTCAGAGGATTGCTGCAATATTAAGACAAACATTAATCAGCTGAGATAAAAGTTTTTTCACGCACATGGTAGTTATCCCACTGTATAAATCCCCGATCAGGCCACATCTGGACTATTGTGTCCAAATCTGGTAACCGGAGATGTTTAATCTCTTGAGAGGTATTTACCAGATGGATATGAGCGACAGTTTTTCAGATTGTGAAAATTAAGAAAGGGGCGAAAACTAGAGGCTTCCCCTGGAAATTGCGCAAGGAAGTGGTGAGAAGAATTCTTTTATGTGGAGAGTGGCGGATGAGTGGAATGCATTGCCAGAGTATGTTGTGAATGAGTTTAAGCTTCGGTATGATAGATATATTATAGGTAGGAGAGAATTTCCGTAAGATTGTGGACTTTTGTAATATGGTCATACTTATTCACACTAATGTAATGTAATATAATGTATATTTCTTATATAATTTATATAACTGTTAGTGGTATAAGCCTCTCTTTTCCTCAATGAGTCTTAGCCCGCAGGAAAGTTGATGTAATAATAATAATATATTTAACAAATAACTTATTATTACTGTATTATTATCACAACTTAATCCACCAGCTACAGCGAACCGCAACTACCATCATCATCTACAGTACATCACCGCCATCTACTCTCACCACCAAGACTAATATATATATATTAGTCTTGGTCACCATTTCCACAAAAAAAAAAAAAAAAAATTAAAAAAAAATAATAATAATATATATATATATATATATATATATATATATATATATATATATATATATATATATATATATATATATATATATATATATATATATATATATATATATAACTAATCTTAATATTTACCCTTAATGCTAAAACACATTTCCAAGAAGGGGATGTATGATGTTTTGTAGTGGGTAGTGGCCCCCTTGCCTTTAATACAAAACATCATACATCCCCTCTGATCACTAATCTTAAATATTAAGATTAGTGATCAGAGCTTATTACCACCTTTACCACGAGTTGCCTTGGTCTTGCACTACCTGTAGGATCAGCTAGACTTGCATCACTTGCAGGCGCAAACTTGACTTGTTTGTCTGTTTGCTTACTTGGGAAATGGAGTAAAACCAGGTTTAAAATTGCTTGGTATTTTTAACATTTATTATACCCAAGGTAAAATACCTTCTTTTTTTTTTATTTTCTCAAAAGCATCTATATATATATATATATATTATCGGGGATTTATTTATATTTATATTTATAACAAACGAAAGAACAGCTTTAAATACAACCACAACGATTTAATGTCAATTATGTATAGAGACTCTCTATGATGTTCATAGTTTATTTAAGCTTCAGTGTTTTAGTGTGTTTTTTCTTTCTTTTATAATGTCACCTGATGAAGGCTGTTACAAGCCAAAACTAGTCGTGTTTTTATATTAAAACCTTTTTACTTAAATCTCGGTTCTAGTCATTCAATTCTTTTTAATATATATATATTTTTTTTTTCTTTCTAAATTGCATTTGTTCGCAAAGCCGATTTGCTTGTATACGGTGTGAAAAACTTGCTTTTCCTGGAGAAAAAAAAAAACCCTCCTATCTCCGCATGAGATCGGCTAACTCACCTTCAATCGAAAAAAAAAAACCTATAAAGATTCCTCTCGTCACGACGAGAATCGAACATAAGCCTTTTCTAATACGAAGAGAGCAACGTACCATCGTTCTGCCAATTTTTTTTTTTTTTATTTTCTCAAAAGCATCTATGTACATTCGGACAAACTATTTATGTTATTTGGCAGAATTTCATAATTTACATTTTGTTTCAGTCTTATATCAGTAATTTATCTTAAAGATTAAATGACTGTTTTCATATGTACAAATAAATATACATGTAATTTTCAATATATCATATGTTACATATTAAATTATAGCCATATTTTTAAGATATCTTAAGTGAGAATTACTATTAATAAGCATATTACTTTTATTTCTTTTCTTTTGTGGTGTGGTGATCTTTTATTTTGTGGTGTGGTGGATCTTTTATTTCTTTCATTTGCATGTTTTGTTCATATTCTTCAGAGATAAGGCCTATCTTCCGCCATTTGCGTTTTGTTATCTTTTTTCTGTTTATTGTGCCTGTTACGATTTCATTTAGTTGTTTGTTGAATAATCTCGCGATCGACATAGCTGAATAGCAAAGGGATAACAATCAGAAAGGGTGTAGCTCAGGTTGACTTTAATACAAAATTCACCTGACCTTGGAATTCTGGGCTCACATTTACGATGGTGTACCTATGCTAAAATTCTTGATACTGTTTAGAAGTGGGCAGTTCAGTTAAATGGCATTCCCTTCTCACACTCTGCTTGTGTCTGTCTATCTCTCTCACCACCGTCTCACAGACGATAATTTTTCGTATTGTGTCTCTTCTACAGATATTTCCATGGGAACTGTTCATTAGAATAGACATCTGTCATATCCCAGTTTCCAAGGCCATATTTACACTTTTCCCGAGGCGCTAGAGTGCTTCTGGGGCCCTTTCCTTCATTGTTTGTGACCTTTAAATTGACCCTAATTTTTCAGGTTCCCCTAGCTAGAGCCTCGCGTGCCTGTGCATAAGTACGGCCCTGCCCGTTTCTGTTAAACCTACAGTAACACAATCAATACCTGCTTAACAGCTTTTCACAGTTGAACTATATACATGAAATACTTTCCTTTATATATACAGCTACTAACTTTGTACAAATCAGAAATGCTTCTAAACTTGGTATACTGGTATCACATTTATGATGGTAGACATAGAGTAAGAACCCTAAAATTCTTGATTCTGTTTAGGGGTGGGAAGTTGAACTGCAGACTCACTGAAATGTTCCCCAAAGATTACAATCTGCAGTTCTTCAAAAAGGATATCAGGAGATTATTTTCCCCTTGATTCCTTGCCCCTCCACACATGACTTGATTTCCAATGAGTTTTTGGATGGCCTCTTCCTGTGTGGCAGTATGCATATACAGAATATATAATAAAATAATAATGCGCTAACACCTTTTATATTCCACAGGAGTGGACGAGGCCGTGTTAGCCCAGATAACTTTTGGTGCCTGAGGTGCAGTCAAGCTCCATTCTAGCTTGTCAGAGATAGTTGGCCCAGGTCTTATTTGATGAGTCTATGGTCGCCATGAAGTTGCCCATATGCAATAATAATAGACTGTTCACTAATTTTAAATGGAATCCGGTGAAGGATGATATACAAGTGCCCTGACTTTAACCCATTATATTATTGTGAGTTCTACTGTCGATTTTCTTGGGTTTATGGCACGAAATACCCGCTTTCCCATGCCCAAGATCAACTAACTCGGAACCGGTCGAAAAAAGGCTTAGAACAAATTCCTCTTGGCGACTAGAATCGAACTTAGATGGGTCTTTCTTAGGGTGGTCTAACGCTATTGATGCTAAGACAAAACATGAACAAAAACCAGTGAAATATATAAAGGACCAGCAACATGACTGAAGTGCTTGCCGTTTGATGAGAATTGTCGTCAGATTATTAAACAATGCCAAACTCAAACTTTTGAGGCTTAAAATTTTTAATTTTCTTTTTTAGCTTTCGTAGTTTTGATTTTCAGTTTCCAAATGTATAGTCCATGTGAGTCATCGTATCATCCCTATTTAAAAATATACAATCAGCATATTTTTTAATTACTGTTTTAGATAAATTAACATTTTATTATAAGGATTTAATTTGGCTTCGGTTTGGAGAGATGGAGTAGCCCATTACCTAATAAGCTTCTTCTTTTTTTTTTTTCTTTAACTGTAAAATATTTACGAATTCAGGTACTGAAAATGTTTTCTTGTTTAATTTTTAAGAAATTACTACTCCAACATATTCAGTATTATTTTTCTTTATTTAAACTATTAATTAATAAAACGTTTCAATTTTTATTGTTATGAGAAATTTTTTTCTTGCATTTCTCCTGACTTACCAATATGTTGGCATTTTCCCACAAATAATAAATTAAAATCTATTATAAAGTTATCTAGATCTCATTATGACGTGTGATTGCAAAGCTCTTTCCAGTTGTAAACATATTTAAGTTTTCAAAAATATTAGAAAGGTGGTAAATGGTTTTCTTCGTGTGATACCATTATCACATTGCTTAATTAGGGACTTGAAGTAGGATTAAAAGTATCTTCGAGCTATATATCTTGCCACACCTGTAGCACTAATTTTCAGTAAACTTTTATGGAAAGTTGGCATAAAAGTTATAGCAATTCAGCTTTTTAAAAAAAGAATGTCTACCACAGGGTTTCCCAAATTGTGTTCTGCGGAAAGTGAATAAGTGAAAAAAAAAAAAAAAATCTGCTAACGCCTTTTTATTCCCGTATACGGGAGTAGGCGAGGCCATTTAGCCCTGTCTAACTTTGGGAGACTGAGTGGGCAGTTCAATCTCCACTGGTACCAATCACAGATAGATGGCCCAAGGCTATCACTAATTAAGTGGTACACAGTGAAGAGAGACGGCTCAAATGTGCCGCCATCTCGTGGTCCCTAACCCTAACACAATATATTTAATGTCTGAAATAATGTGGGTTCTACGGTCGATTTTCTTGAGTTTACGGGACGAAAAACCCGAGTTTCCGGGAGGAAAAACCCGCTTGCCCGTGCCAGAGATCGACTAACTCGGGAACCGGTCGAAGAAAGGCTTAGAAAAATTTCCTCTAGTCGCCGACTAGACTCGAAACCAAGTCTTCCTTCGTGCGGCCAAGCGGCGTGGTGTGCAAACGCCACAACCACTGAACTACACAGGCTCTAGTGAATAAGTGTTCCGTGAAAAATTATCAAAATTAATATTAATATGAGACTGGAATGGTTTTAAATGCTGCGACTCTAACCAAGGTGTTCCGTTAAAATTTCAGGAATTTGTGAAGTGTTCCGTCGTAGGAAAAATTTGAGAAACACTGGTCTACCAAAGACTACCATACGTTGGCTGTAATTTCTCTCTCTCTCTCTTAAACAGGAGGGGGGGGAGGCTTTCGTGAGCAGTAGCGCACTCAGGATTTAATCTTAGAGGGGGGACCGAGCACTCAAGATTTAATCTGGAGGGGGGGAGCACTCATGATTTTATCTTCAGGGGGGGAGTTGAGTAGACGATTTGAGAAAGCACACTACATTGCATACGACTTACGACTGAGCAACTGCAGTGATTACCAATACATGATACCCGTGATCTTCTCCTCTGGCCCGGCTCGGGCAAACGAAGTAGCGCTGGGTCCGCAAGAGCACTACTTCGTTCGCCTTGCGTTCACAGCGTCCCGGATTCCCGAGAGCTATAGGTATTCCCACCTTATATGGCCGCTAATTCATAAGTAGTATAGAAATAGAAGACACGACATAAATAAATAAAAGAATTTTAATTAGGAAAAGATTTTTGGAAAATTTTCTAGTGTTTTTTTTCTTTTTCTTTGGGGGGGGGGGGCTTTGTGAGTTCTAAAATGAAGTTCTAAAAAAAAAAAAAAACAGGTAAATATTTTGAAAGATCTTATCAACGGTAAAACTAAATTGTCACTGACCTGGTACAAATTATTCAAGTGGGTGTCTTTCGTTAATATATGTACTTATTATAATGCTAATAACCCCGGTACTTGCTATTGCCTTTGAGTCTTATGTTATATCGGTAATATTTGATATATATTTAATCCGATAATCATGTTAATCCTAAAAAAAATCTACAATTGTGATTAAGATACTCTAAAACAGAAGAAAAAAATAGTCCAAGAATTCCTAGATCAAGTAATAGAACAAATCGATCCGACGGAGCTAACTAAATTTATGTGAAAAGAAATTTTCTATTGTGTGTGCCAACTTCATCTTCCAAGTGATTGGTTCATGCTTTACCAATAAGAGCAGACTTCAATGGCACGAGGAAGTCATATTACTACTGTTGGACGACGTGGTCATTCATACGAAGAGTAACAAGAGAGCAACAGTAGCTGAAAGTTTTTTTAGTACTATAGTTTAGTTTACTATGGCAACAAACTTGTATATGTATCTGTTTTTTCCAGCATTATTTATTGTTGAATTACTTTTATCAGTAATTCTCGGCCGATTGTATGTTCATGGAGTTAGCTGGTCTGAAGCAGCTTCAAAGGTAACGAAATGATTTTATCCGGTATACCGTCATTTCAAAACGGTTGTGGATAGTTATTTTTAAGCCCAATCAGTTTTAATATATATATATATATATATATTTCAGAACACATTGACTTGTACATATTTGTTTGCTCGATGTTTTCTGAAAAAATAAAAATAAAAATAAATAATAATAATAAAATAATGTGTACTTCCTGTGTAATGGTTGATATTGTTGTAAATGATATCCAAGAGTTACTACACACCTGGGAAAGCAGCCTTTAAAAAACGTTAGTAAAAAATACAGTTTGGAGCATGAAATTAGTTTTATTTTTCTAGTTAATTTAATGCTTTTAAATAATTTTTTTTTACTAATCCTAGGTCCTTATAATAAAATTACTATTACTTTTGTCAAATATGTGTTCTCATGTAAAAAAAGTGCAACCAATTACATAATTATCAGGCTCCTCATTAGTAATACAGTATTTGGCTCATGCTACAAACTGGTCATCTTTGCAGATGATGATAAACTAGACTTGGCAGCTGCTGCTTCATCATTGTAATCAAGGCATGGCAGTTACTGAGTTTGTAGAGTTAGCCAAGTACTAGGTTAATAATAAGTTCACTGGTACTGTGTGATTTATTGTGTATATGCTTTTTTAGCAGAAAGCATATATGACTATACAAAAAAATATTTTTTAATGTTTTTTACATATACACAGTAAGTCACACAGTAACTAGTATTTTGCACACACACACTATGTGTTTGTCCCTGCTCACACTAATGATGAACTAGCAGCTACTGGTTATAGTTTGCCATCAGTATTCTCTGTCATAGAGCTGTTTTGCAGACAAGAAAAGTACTACACTGCTAATGAATGTCCTGATAGCTGTGTATATTTACATATAAACAAACATTCTACAAAAGTAAAATTATTACTTTTAAATAACTAAAGTTATTTTGCAAAACAGTAGTAAGTTTCACAAGTATGTTATGATTGTTGTGCACTATGCACATCGCACCAGAGAAAGATTCCCTGTGCCTGGGATGGAACTCACATGAATACATCTCAAAACAGCCAAATCAAGTATAATGATCTGCTGTAATAGAATGTGATTTTGCATTTGCACATTGAACTATGACTGATGGACTGTGAATGCAATGACACCATCAACTTACTTTAGAACTAGAAACTCTCTGGGCTAACATATTTTCTTTCTTATTTTTTTTTTATCCAGTCTAATTCTTTGATGGTAGAAGAAAGCACTTTTATCATGAAATTTCATTAATTTGTTAGTACATTATTCATGAAAGTTACTTTCATAACATATATTATAACAATTGAATGTTCATCCTTGTAGTTTATATTATCAAGATATAGCATGCTTCATCTTTGTTAAATGTCTTCTTCATGTATTAGATATGATATCTGTTGCAACAGATTTCATCTTCTTTAATGGTACTTTTTAATCTTTTTCTAGGTCTTTCTGTTCTTCTCTTATTCTTTGGTTTCCAACTATATAATTACATAATTATCAGGCTCCTCATTAGTAATACAGTATTTGGTTCATACTACAAATTGTTTACTGGTGTTTTATTATTCTATTTTCACTTCTTCTCTCCACATGTTCAATCCATTTTATTCTTTGGGTTGAATAATATAGCCTCTCTAAATCCTACCTACACCTCATCATGGTGGAGAGGTGGATGGGAGATGTAGGTGAAGTATGTTGGAAGCTTAATCTTCCAGAAGGGCCACCCCAGGCATGAAGGCTACATCAATATTCCTGGCTAGCATGGGAGGCGTCTGGTGATTGGGCTAGCAACCTGTCATTGGACGTAAAACAATATTGCTTGAAAAACCAAGACAAACATGAATCGGATGGAAAAATTGGATATTGATTGGAAAAGGAAAAGAAAACTATACAGAATAATAAAATTAGCAACATGGAATATAAGAGCGATTTAATGGAAAAGAGGAAGAACTTGTTAAATGTATTTTTTGTAACTTAGCATTTTTAGATATTGGAAATCATATGTTTGAAGATGGGTTTATGATTTTTTTGTATATAATCCAAGATTGCAGTGTTATTTGATCCCATGCTCCATGGGAACAATGTTATTTCTGGTCCCTTCTATAGGATCATGAAAATATTCATTTATAATAATAAACTTACAAAGGTATTCTTACCTGGCACTCCTTTAAATCCAGAGACTCAGAACCCATTACCCATAACTATTAACTCATTTGAAAATATTACTTTCTTTAAGTGGCATGCATCAACATATAACATGTTAGTTTCCTTTTTGATGAAATTTTAGAGTATAATGGAAATTTTTTGAAAGATGCTGTTTCATCTTGAACATCTCTGTAAGTATTCTTAATTTTAAGATTTTCACAGGTACATATGAATACACCTAGAGAAAGTAGGTATAAATACTCAAGACTCCGTAAATCAGCTTAAGTATATAAAAATAATCTCTCTCGAAGCGAAAGCCTTGAAAGTTCCCTAATACAGTTTACTTTTTTTTTTTAATAAGAATATAATGAAAATGAGCATCTCAAACATTATCTCTACTATCATTTAACTATTATTGTACCTCATTCAAATACCAGTAATTCTGTATCTAGGGCAGTTGATATCTGCAAAGTTTTTACACACAGTCTTTTGCAACCCTATTTTATAGATTGTCTTTTATAAATATTTTGAGATCAATGACCTTATAAACATTGATACATAAGGTAGTTTGATGGGATTAACTTAAAATGGGGAAACAAAAAAAAATATTTGTTGATGTTAGATTGCTACATATAAGAACATGTTCTTATGTGTAGCAATCAACTTTCTACTTTAATAGTATATTCTAATATAATATTATTTATGTTATTATTTAGACATCTCCTTTATTCACGTAGAAACTGGAAAAAAAAAAATACAGACTCATGACATAAATTTAGTCAGCTTAAGTATATAAAATTTTTTATATGACATTTGGAAACAATTTTTTAGCTTAATATTCAGGATTAACTATAAATGTTAAATATTATTATTGTTTACAACATAATAATAATTATTGTTTGTATTATTGTTGTAAACAATATAATTATTGTTTCTTGGCAATTGGGAGGTGGTGGAGAGGATTCCGAGATAAGTGACCAAGCTGGTGACAGGTCTGTGGAATGTTACCTAAGAGGATAGATTGAGGATGTGGGTGCATGAGTTGCAGAGTTTAGCTGACAGGTAGAGGAGAGGGGATATGATAGAAACTTATAGGTTACTAAAGAGATTCTATAAGATTGACAGAAGAAGTTTTTCAATACATAGGGATCACACTTGGAAGTTGTCTAAGAGTGTGGTTAGTAAGGGTGTGCAGACCAGGTTCTTTACTTTGGTAAATGAGTGGAATGGATTGCCAGAGGTGGTTGTGAGCATCCTAACAGTGAATAGGTTTAAGAAGATGTATGATAGGTATTGTGTTAATGAAGAGAGTGACCTCCCATGATGAGTCTTTTGACTCCATGGAGTACTCATAAATAATAATATTATTATTTAATGTGATGTGTACAATCAAAAGGTAAGAAAACATCTTTTTGAAATGCAAAATCTGTTTTTAAATCTTATTAATCACCATGATGCTTCTTAAGATGGGCTAACAGTTACTTATCACCAGGGCCACGTCAGGGCTTTGATAAGAAGGAGGGGGGGGAATTACATCTAAAATTCATTAACAAGTTTTGCATCTTCCAAACTTCAGACTGGTTGAATTTTGGGTGAAAACATGGATTTTTGCTTGACATTCATGGAGTATTTTTGATGGCCCCAATAAGGACTGATTGAAGTGCATTGCTAACTCAGTTGAATAGATTATAAAAAAATTTGTTTCCTTAAGGGAAACAGTGCTCCATTGTAGTGGATAATTTGAACTTGTTATAAAATAAACTGTTCTCAACATAAAAAAAAAAAAAAAAAAAGTTACTCATCTATATAATATCATGCCAACTTTTATTTACATATGCACAGATATTTAATGGCTGAAAACATGATTTCTTGTATACTGTAACATATATTACGGTATACAAGAAATATCCAAGTCAGTAACAGCAACAAGCTTAAATGTGAAAGAACTGGCATTTTTTTTTTTTAGTCATTGTTTCTCATTACATTGTATTTTTAGTTATCGCCACTGCTTAAAAAATGGGAAAAAATAAAAAATAAGATATATATATATATATATATATATATATATATAACAAAAAGAACAACGACTTTATGAAAGAGAGAATATAGAATACCAAAACACAGATTTATTTTTAAATACTGAGAAATTAATTTTGATGACTAAACCATAGATAAGCTGATGCACAGGATAAGTTGTATATATAGTGGTATAAGAAAAAAAAAATGTGCTAAAAAATACCTCTTGTTTATTCCCACTACTACTTTACAAATTTGCTAAAATACCTCTAGAAAAGCAATTTTCTCTAATGCTAATATATCTCTTCTCAATATTATGAGAAGATACCACTGGGGCAATTTAAATTTAGAATTTCTACTCCTTTCCTTAGTCTCACTATTGCTTCCACTCACCTGACCCTAACACCTGCTGCGAATGAGCCACAGAAATTATTCTCACTGGTATGAAAGCTTTCATCCTCCATTCAATCCATAATCCTCATCTGCCTTTCCAAGCCCTAGTTTAACTGAAGATG